>NW_024042261.1:12123733-12432175 GCF_014851395.1 Micropterus salmoides | reverse complement strand
TTCACGGTTCTCCAGATCTCAAGGTCACGACACAGAGAGTGTTTGTGTGTACTCATCTGTATATGTGTCTGTCTGCCTCTCTGTTGCGGTGTCTAAAAGTCTCCGCTGTGACAGAGTTCACTGTTGGTGCTGAGGAAAGTGGAAAAAAATATACTCTTGCTAAAAAATTAAGTAATTTTCACTGCAGGAGAAATTAAACTTCTTAGAGACAGCGAGATCTCACACCCTATTGAGGATTCCATACCAACATGCATTCACAGTGGAGCAAAGCTGTGTATTAACCTGCCTGCATGTCTCTTGTCTAGATCTGATCAACAATGTAGCCCAGCAGATGGTGAGCTGATGACCGTTCATAATGGAGAAAGTGAACATTAGATTACCCTATAATAGAAATTAGATTGTTTTTTACCTCCATTAAAGGAGCCTTCAGACTCTCTGGTGCACTGAGGTATTTTCAGTTTGGACATTTATTGTTTCCCTTGAAAATAGCAAAACACTCCTCTTCAAATGAACTGAGGACTATTAGTCATCAGTTTAAATGATGGCCACAGTGTTACATGGATGTCCCTTAAGTGTCCAATCCTTGGTCCTGTCCTCTCATATCTCCCCATGTTCTCTTAAACTGTATATCTGATCCTGAAAAGGATGTGTAATCATACATTTCTGATTTATATTTACCAAATGCTGCCCAGATAGACACATTGCAATAAAAAAAATTTATTATTTTCCCCCACTCATCTTGATCAGAATTAAGCATCATTTATTCTTTTTTATTGCTAAACTCTGTGCACAGATGGGATACAATAATGAGTGTAGTTATTTTAATGAGTGCAGCTGTGATGGGAGTGATGGGTTTTTTTTGCATTGGCAGCCATCTATTAAAGTAATGCATGTACAGTAGTTATTCATCCTGATCTCAACCTCCTCCTCTCCTACTTGTTTTTTCCTCTTCTTCTGACACTTGCTTCTTTATTTATATATGCTCCTGCTCTCTGAGTAAAAAGTGAGTGACTTGTTTTAACGTATTAACAACTGTAGTATTGGTTTTACATAAAAAAATGTAGTAATGGGTTGATTATGCAGAGTATGCAGCAGAGACAGTAAGCATCCAAAACATTAGATTAGACTGATAAGATGTTTTAAACATTTTTCTTCATGTTCACCTTAGTTGTTAGTATGTTTTGATTCGCTGGCCTTTCATCTTAAACTAGGTATTGTGTTTGGTGTTTTTACATTGATAATTATAAATCACAATGAATGTATTCTTTGTACAGGTGTGGCTGTTGTAGATGTAGTGGACCAAAAGGTCCTGGAGCTGGAGTTGTAACAGCAATCCGGTGACAGAACTATTTTACACCCTGATCTAGCTTTTCTAACAAAAGTCATTGTGTTTTAAATGGTCAACATAGTTCAGCTATCTATCTATTTATCTATTCCCCTTTTTTATAGGTTTTTCATTCTTCTGTCTTATTTATTCAGCATCTTTCATATTGTCTTTCCTGTCTCTTATCTGCAAAGTCTTATAGATTAGGTTTGAGTGTAAGAAGACACTAACTCATGACTGACTGACAATTTTAAAGGGAAGTGTTTGATCCACAGCCGACAGTCAGTCACTTAATCTAATGGATGGCGTTGGTGCTCCATAACTGCAGCTGACTCCCTCTATCAGGGCTCACTGCCAGCTCACACTTAAGATCACTTTATACTTGCCAACTTATGTGTGCGTCGAGGCCTTGACAGGCAGTCATAACAGTACAGTCTGTATCACAGCTGTGATGGATGGTGACATTTAACTTCTATTTTGCATTTAACTTTGAGTATGATCTGTACTTCTGTCCAAACCATCCCACAGAGGGCATGAATGTTGTGAAAACGGACTGAATGGTGACTCCAGTTCATCCTGACATATGGCGAGTTTTCAATCACTGACTCATTTTAGTAATTTTGAGCTTTCTCTGTGGTCAGTTTGACCTGTTACAGCAAGTTTGTGTTACTCCAACTCTAGTCTGTGAATTTCCTAGCCTTTATTACTTCTCCGTACTGCTATTGCTGTTTTATTTCATTGTTAACTGAATATCTTTGTCAGTAATGTGCATTTTTCAATGTCTCCTTATGGTCTTAAAGTCTTCTATCACATGTCACCAATAAATTAAATGAAATCTTCAGGATTCTTTGACCTATTGAATCCCCTCAAAGGAAAAATAAATGAATTCATATTATTCTCTCTGACTGTTCATCAGCTACTGTGGATTCTGCTACCATCAGCTCCTCAGAATAATACCAACATATCATCCTGCCTCTGGGAAATACGTGCAATAGAAGTGTGAGGAGGGCAAACAGAGCTTGTTAATAAAATGGGAGTGTAATCAGGGTTGTAATAATGTTTTGGGTCTGAGACATGTAAAAACTACAAATGATTCTTATCTATTGTGTTCACTTAGTCAGTTCATTATTCTCACATTCAACAGTGACCCTGAATCTTACAGGGATGATAACCAAGTAACAGGAATTTAACAGGGCCTGCTTTAACAATAAGGGTAACTTGGTGGTTTGTCCACAACATGTGTGACTGACTGACAACTTGTACTGCCGCCCTACTAGATTCTGTTCTAGCAATGTCTCTGTGTCACCACGTGTCAGCAGTCAGGAAATACATTTTCCTTTCATGACAACAGTTTTACTGAATAAAGTTTGAATCAAACAAAATAACAGATCCTCATAATATATAAATAATAATATTCACAGTATTTTTGCATTTTGAGAGTGTTTAGAGACGGCAAACAGGAGATGTAATAAGCTGTTGATGATTTAGCTTATATGAGAAATGAACACAGACTACAATAACAACAAGATAAATATAGATAAATATAACATCTTCCTACATACATTCCTTGACACCTGGAAAGTTCACATTAGGCAATGTTGTGAGAAACAATACTCAACAGACTCATAAAACACATTTTTCTTTCAGCAGCGTTCCCATCTGTTGTTGTGGAAGAGAAAACTCCCTCTCACTGTTTTAATCAATTCCATGTGGGAGAAAAGTAAAGTGAAGTTCTGTGTGACACTCATCATATTGTCTCATCTGTTGCTGCATTTTAGCTTCCTTAAGAGGAAATGATTTCAAAGTCAACCAGTCACATTTAAACAACAGGAATGAGGATAAGTGCAGGATGGAGAGGAGCAACAGATTGTTCAGTCAACCATGTATGTCATCTGGTACTAGAAAGCTATAGACTCGACTTGTTGTTTTGTATCTAATTTGTTTACAACAGAAGGTCTGGAGGAAGAGGTGTTTTGTAAGTCATGTAAACATGTAGAAATGTCTGTGCTGCAGTAAGTTGAAAGAACACTACATACATCAGACTGGTTCTAACTTTAGATTTTGTTGTTATGCAGAAGATTACCTCCTTTCTTTCTCTATTTATGTTTCATTCTTTAAATATTTTGCTTTGCAAAGTAAAATGGAAATAGCATTGGATCGATGTGATCATACACATCACATTCTGTTTCAGAGCTATGAGAACAGTGATGTGACTGGCTCACTATCAACAGAGTTGTGTTTTCACAGTGAACCTCGTCTGTGCTCTGGTACTGCACTGTCTCTGTCCATGGTGCTGATCCATATACAAAAGATGCCTGCTTAAGCCCTGGATGTACTTGCTTTTTAACAATGCATAGGCGTAGACAGGTGTCTGCGACGCAAAGGGCTTCGTTCACATACTTGCCGTTGTACTTTGCGTGTAATTGGAGGATTAAACCTGAATCCACTAGGGGGCAGACCAGTGCCGGGTCATCCCTTGCAGACACTGGATTATCTTCCTCTGACAACCTCCGAAATTTGCACCTCGTAAACAAACATAGCGACATTCAAGCAGGTTGTGAATTTAATGAGACATCATAACGTTCTCGGGAATTGCGGACTAGCTCCAGGAGTTTTATTGTAAACATCCCGCAATAAATCTCCTTTTTTAAAGTCTGCTGCTGACCTTCGCGTTTAACTATGTTGTTTAGTCTTTAGTTTTCTTTCCTCTCATTTCTTCAGTTGGGCTAAGGTTTGATGAATGCATGGGATAATTGTCCATTTCAATCCAAAACACTTGTTTTTGAAATGCTATGGTCCTACTCTCACAAGCCAATGAAAAGCTTGAAGATCGTCCCGAGGTTCTGGAGTTCCCCATAAAGATTCAAATAGTTTAAAACCTATACAGCTACCAAACACAAAGCAGTCAACAAAATCTTACTCTACATTATGAGCTGGGAATTTTCTCACTGACATGAGATTAGTTGGAGGACAGAAACCCTGTGGGCTGGAAATTAATTATTAATTAAGACACCCAGGGACCAGAAGCTTAGAACCTTGTGTTCAGTGTAAGATTTGAGTGAACTGGATAACGTAAGGTGAATATAAATTTTCTGTCCAATAAGGGAGTGTAATGAGGTTTACTTGCTTTTCATCTACAGAGATCAGTTTATGGTTGCCATAGCTGTGAAATGCAGTGGAATTGTTAAACACTGATTCATTGAATTTGAGGGTGGATTAAATTGAATCTCATGTCAACTGCATGTCAAAAGTCATGACGATTTGTTTTGTTTTTTTCTCTAATACATTAAAGCTGCAATCTTCCCACAACAGAGTTACTCTTTGCAAATTGCTGTGTGTGGGACATTTGTCTGTATATGTGTGCAGTATGGTGCATGGAGCTATGATTTAGGACAGATTTCATGACGTGTGTGCTTATGCCTGTGACTGTATCTAAATAAATCAGGTGTTTTTATATTGTGCACATCATGGGAATCGCCCACTATTAAAGGAATAACATCTTTACTGTCTAAGAGCAAGTCTCTGATGGTGTTACATTGTGCTACAGTGGGTAAAATACACACACACACACACACACAAACACACACCTTACATATGCATCATGAATAATGTTTTGTCACAGCAGTAATAATGTACCCTGCTCAGTCTCACGTTTCTGACTGGCAGCAAACTTTATTTTTCATGATATTTATTTGATGATTCCACTGAACCCTTGTGTTGTTTCTGCCTTTGTGTTGCTGCTGGCAGATGAAAATGAACACTACTCTCTCCTCTGAGGCTAAAATAAAAATGAGCGATGTGGAACAAGAGCAAGGAATGTAAATGCACTTTGCCACACAGTCCCCTTGCACTGTAAGGTCTCATGCGTTGAAGCCCCACAGAGGGAAACTGAAAACAAATCAAATTATCATGAACAAAGAATATCATGGAAAATATATCAGTAACACAAGTCTTGCTATATTTCATTTAACTACAGTTTTAGTGATTAACTACCAGTTCCCTACTTTTCCCCACTTACAAGTAAACATTCATTACTGCCTCGGCATGCACACTGCACTGGTGTCTTCTCACATAAACAGCTTCTCTGCTAATGAGCTGCTGCTCTACTTGGCAGCCATACTGGAGGAGAGCTAAGTTAGAGCTGATTCGTCAATGTCAAGTCTAGTGTTACTACTACAAAACCAGAATGAAATGGACACAAGGACTGTTGTTTATGGAAGGTGATGCTGAGATTACTCGACTAAATACTTTGATTGTCATCAATACTCATCTCAAGATTCTAACGAGACTAGGAATTTCCACATCCTAAAATAAGCTGCTTTTTAAAAAGCAGGATTTTAGTACTCATGCATGTACACACACACATACACACACACACCTATCTGCCTTGAATCCCAGAGCGATTTCTGTTTCTACCTTGTTGTATGTTTCATCATTCTGCCTGAGCCAGACTGGATTTTCAGTTTGACACTTTCTGCTTTAATATTGACACGTTTGGTGAAAACAGCTCACACTTCCCATGTTCAAACCTGTACTCTTCTTCTCTTGCACATGAATCATTGATCACTTGTCACCTGATGTACAAGAAACTACTCCTGTACAACTACAATTAGCTCAGTGTAGGGTTAGTTAGCTGAATATTTTGATTGTATGTGTGTTTATATGTGTCTAAGAGGTATACAGAAAAGGGCCGTTGACACTGTTCACCACATTGAAATTATTTTGATATTTGTGAATCCACTGGACGGATTTAATATTTTTACATTGTTCCACCTGTCATTTCTAAAGCTTGTGGAACCATGGCTCCACTGATAGAGCTGATCTGGCCTATCTCAAGGAGCTGAATGTTCAGACAGTTACATCTACTTGTCATCTATATGACGACACTTCCTGGAATATCATTCACATTGAAAATATTTTGGTCAGGATATAGACTTTGGCTGCTTGCCAGCATCAGCTGGGACCTTTTCAGTGTGACAAGAGAGCAAAAAAGAAACAAACAAGAAAGAGTCAGTCCTAGAGACAAATACAATTTGTTTCCATGTCTTCTCTCCTGTCTAATTCTGTAATTAAACGTCAGCAGTGAGTACTGATTCTCTCCAGACTGTAAGTACATCAGCTCTAAAATTTATTGTACATGTTTGTTAATGAATTGGTGACAAAAGCAACACCATCAGGTCGTCAGAGTCAATGCTGCAATCAAAAGTTCCCACTTAGTCAGTTTGAGGAGTGTTTCTATTCTCTCTCTCAAACTTTTAAAATGCATACATTAACGCATAAAGGAGTTTTCCTTTCAATTGTTTTAAACAGGAAATTGGCAGAAAAAGTGAAGTTGGCAACAATTTCACTCTTTTGGTTTCCTATTGTGTATCTTTTCCTTTGCAGAAAATTGACCATTTACAGCTCAGACCATGCTCAAGTTTTTAACATGTTTCCATCATAGCAACATGCGGATTATCTGGTGGAACGCAGCTGTCATATGGGTAAGCAGCCAACAAAACAGAGCTAAAAGGATTCCTATCACAGCTTCTCACCCTGTGTGTTTTCTCTGTGAGTTGTTCCCCATTAACTTCCCACTCAGTAGTTCAACATCTGCAGCCAATCCCATCTCTTGCTGGTGTAGTTCAGCTCCCCCTGCTTAACAGTTATGTTTGCTGGCTCCACTCAGTTTTAAGCTTGGAATAATTTCTCTAAGACAGCAAAATAAATACTGAGCAGTGACTTCGAGAGAAACCGTGAAGTCAGCTCAAGCCAGCTGGGGCAGTGTGTTTTTATATTTTGTTTTTTCTGCATTTTCCCAATGCAGTGGAATTTAGGGCTAATGTGAGGGTGTGTTCAGGAATATATAAAATATGCATTTTAAAGGCAGCTGATTTGATACCACACAGTACCAAGATGAGGCTCCTTTATGTTGCACTGCTGCTCCTCAAGCTGACTGAAGCTTGTACTCTGGTATTTCACTGTTCATCAGGGTTGCATGGATGCCCTTTTCTAGAGGATTCATCCAATTAATTAGGACAAATTAAACTTTGTAATTTTAATGAGGGCTTTGTTTACTTCTTGAGTTCACAGTGAGAGACACAGAGACAGGGAGAAAGCGAGAGGAAGACTGATTGTCAGTTAGCTCTGTTTCCTTTGGGTCCTTAATCTCATCACATCTCCCTTAATGAGTCAAACAGTCCCAAAAGACTAATGAGATGTTCTGACTGCTGTGTTGGAGTGGTTAGATGTAGTAGACCCCTCAGCTACACTTCCACTTTAATGAATATAATTATGTATCTGCTCCAAATGCATCCATATGTCTCAGCCAATACAATGCCAGCATAGTTTTACAGTATGTGTTCTGTCGTACTAATGTGACACATGTTCATGTGTAGGGCCCAAATTACGTTTGCAAGACATACACAATAACCAGCTTTTGTCTACATACTGTTGCTGTTGTTGCTGTTTTGGAGTTTTAGAGTCACTTGTAATGTTTGGAAAGATAATGGAGAATCCAAATTTTAACAACATTTAGAGTTCTAACAACAAATACTTACTTCAAGTACATGGTTCAAGGATTAAATTCTAGAACAACCTTCCTTTAGTTGCCACTACAGTTTAGAGAGCAATGGCTTCATTCTAGCTTGCATGCATCAAAATGCTGAGTATTTGAGCAAAGATGTCAATCCACAAATAGAGACTCCATTTTGGTTTTGGTTTTTTCCATTGCATATGTGCTAATATTCCTGTCAGGGTTAGCTAGTGAGCTGAATGCAGGAAACATAGGTTTTGGGCACAAACACAGTTGATTCAAGTGATGTTTATTAACTGTAGCACCTACAGGTAAGTGGTGAGGCTGATACACTGGCGATCCAGGAGTGAAACATCAAACATCAACTAATGAACCAGCACCTTGTGAAGGGAGCAAACAACTTAAATACAACAGGAGGGAAGAAAATAATGACACACAAGTGAACCCCCCAGACAATCAGTGAGGACACAAACACAGGAAGTAAAACAAGACAAGAACACTAGGTACAGATAAACTTCAAACTAACTACTGGAGCCAATCCCAGCTGACATCGGGCGAAAGGCAGGGTACATCCTGGACAAGACGCAAATCTATCGCAGGGCCTGGTCTTTACATAATATAAAGGTCTATTTACGTTTTTGTTATGAGTTTTGATGGAGTGTTGTCAGGGTCTTACACTATTACAGTACACTTTATGAGAGGACTTCTAACCTTTAAAATCAGCATTGTTGTGACTGCGTAGAAAGGTGTGAAGTCATTTGAAGCTGCAGTTTCCAGTGGTGTTTTTGCCACACTGGAGTTGACAGCTGTAGAATCCTCAGGTTTAATATATCAGCCTTGTTCTCTTGTAAATACAAATCATGTTGAGTTAATGCTGATCAGTGTCACACCATGAAACAAATATCAGAGATTCTCCATCATGATGTGTCATTACCCACACACTCAATTATTTCATTACAGAGGTTATTAATTGTGTCTGATGACACCAGGAGATTGGGAGTAATCAGTCGATAATCAGTCATCTAATCAACAGGCTTAGAAGGCCAGTCATCAAATTGCCTGATGTGATATGACTCTATTATCACAAATTATATTATATGATGTGTATTGAATAACAAATAGGAGGTGCATAAAGCAATGAGCGATCCAGCTGAGACACAGCAGATATGTTTCAATAGTGCACCAATGCATCAGTGAAGGAGCTAATAGCAGCTCACATAATGAACTAACTAAAGAGTCTTTTCCTTTGGGGGTATTCAATGCACAGCTGACAGGCAGGAGATATTGAGTTAGCATCAAGGGCCAAATTTCCTAGCTTACCTGGAAAAGGCACAACATACTATAAACTGATCATTACTCATCAGTTGATCTTCAAAGCGCTCAAAATTCCGTATTGTGCTCAGACGACTTGTTCAACATTTTGGGGGGGGGGACAGGTTTGCTTCCTTGCCGAGAGTTAAATGAGAAGTATGGTGTTGTCTAAAGACAAAGCATCAACATGATTTAAGCTCCTCATATAGTCAATGTGCTCTCCTGCAAACCAGTTTTTCTAAAACAATTCAAATCCAAGCTGTTTGAATTTTTCCTTACTTGATCAAGTCCACTGAGAAAGTGAATAAATAAATTACCGAGATTCAAAAGTTAACATATTATTAGACTTTTATATTTCTGAATTGACCATTTGATGAACTATTCTTTCATTCAATGTTTGTGTCTAAACACCTGTTGATCTGAGGATAAAAAACTATTGAGGGCAAAGAGATGGTGATTGTAACCTTTGTTCTGAAGATTGTAGTTCTTATAATTATGCTAGAAAATGTCCCGTATGCTGCTGCTCTGCAGGCAGTAGGTCATTCTTTAGTCTGGGTAACCTTTAAAATGAAAGAGTGGAACTCTGTGATTTAAATAGGTTCAAATATCAGTGATAAAACACTGAATGCATGAAGGCGTCATATACAGACATTTGAGAAAGAGTGACAAAGCGTAGTTATCTGTGTGTGACGCACCGGGTGCGTCTCTGTGACACTGGGTGCGCGGTAGCTAGCTAGCTAGCCCCAACCCTTACCACAACCATCAGAAATGTTAGTACCTAAACCTAAGTCACTGACTTTATGAATGTCGACCGGCTAACAGGTAGGGTTAGCCTCCATTGTGTTGCTGCAACGTAGCAAACAGGGCCGTTTCATACAGACGCTGAAGGGTACCTTTAGCGTAAAATCCTTGCGCTTTGTCACGCTGTCTGAAAGCGTCAGTTATGACGCATTGAGATGAGAATGTTCTGAAATGTGAGTCCACCTGAGGCAGGCATTCAGTACTTAATTTATATATTATTAGTGTTTATTAATAGCTTATTCCACTGATGAGGTTTCACTGATCTCAGTACTTCATTTCAACTCACTTCAGACAAAGCTGGTCATCTTTTACTTTGTGAAATATATTCAAACTTTTTTAATCAGAATCAGAAGGAGCTTTATTGCCAAGTAGTGTTTTACACATACGAGGAATTTGCTGTGGTGATAAGGTGCTACACATAGACAAACATACAGCTAACATAAATAAATGTAGAAATATATAATATGGAATGGAAGAACAACGTTGCAGATATATACATGTGCATTATTCTGGGTCTGTGTCGTGCAGAAGTAACGCAACGGAAGAAAATATTGTGTACATATCAACAACAAATATGTGTGACGTGCCACGTCTGAGCACGGCACAAGATGAAACAGTATTTACATGTGCAGAGACATTTGTATCATTTGCAAGGGGAGAGTGTCAGTGGGGGACCCGGGCCTTGTTAATGAGGCTAATTGCAGACGGGAAGAAGCTGTTTTTGTGGCGAGAGGTTTTGGTCCTGATGGACTGCAGTCTCCTGCCAGAGGGGAGAGTCTGAAACAGTTTGTGTCCGGGGTGGGAGGAGTCAGCTGCAATCTTTCCTGCTCATCTCAGAGTCTTTGAAGAGTACAGGTCCAGAAGAGAAGGAAGATTGCAGCCAATCACCTTCTCTGCGGAGCGAATGATGCGCTGCAGCCTGCCCTTCTCCCTGGCAGTGGTAGCAGCGTACCAGATGGTGATGGAGGAGGTGAGGATGGACTCAATGATGGCCGTGTAGAAGTGCACCATCATTGTCTTTGGCAGGCTGAACTTCTTTAGCTGCCAGTGGTGACTGGGGATTCACACAGGATGATGGGGGAGGGTGGGGCTGTGCTCTTTCTGAAGTCCACGACCATCTCCACTGTCTTCAGAGCGTTGAGCTCCAGACTGTTCTGGCTGCACCAGGTCACCAGATGGTCGATCTCCCACCTGTAGGTGGACTCGTCCCCACCCAATGAGGGTGGTGTCGTCCGCAAACTTCAGGAGCTTGACAGAATGGTGACTGGAGGTGCAGCTGTTGGTGTACAGTAGTCGTTTAGTCCTGTGGTCCTTGGTTTCTTGGGGACAGGGATGATAGTGGAGGCTTTGAAGCAGGCTGGCACATTGCATGTCTCCAGTGAGGTGTTAAAAATGTCTGTGAACACCAGAGACAGCTGATCAGCACAGTGCTTCAGGGTGGATGGGGAGACGGAGTCCGGCCCAGCTACTTTGTGGGCTTTCTGCCTCCTGAAAATACCGTTGACTTCCCTCTCTGTGATGGAGAGAGGAGGGGAAGGGGTGGAGCTGGCCAGCTCTGAGGAAGGGGGCGAAGAAGTGGTGGACTGAGGCTGAAGCTGAGTGGAGGAGTCACAGGGGATGGTGTCCGATTGACTCTCAAAGCGGCAGTAAAACTGGTTCAGCTCATTTGCCAGGCGAGAATTGTTTATGGAGTGGAGGACTTTGGGTTCATAGTTTGCGATCTGTCTGAACCCCCTACAGACAGAAGTGGTGTCGTTTGCAGAGAAGTGGTTCTTTAGTCTCTCTGAGTACAGTCGTTTAGTTTCTCGCACCTCCCTGCTAAACCTGTACTTTAACGCCCTGTCACCACTCCTAAATGCCTCCTCCTTTTCCAACTTTAGCTGTCTGAGTTTAGCTGTGAACCAGGGTTTGTCATTGTTATAACTCACCCTGGTGCGTGTTGGTATACATGTGTCCTCACAGAAACTGATGTAGGATGTAACAGCCTCTGTAAACTCATCCAGGTTGTTGGTAGCAGTCCTGAAAACATCCCAGGCAGTGCAGTCCAAACATGCCTGGAGGTCCTCAACAGCTTCACTAGTCCACTTCTTTGATGTCCTCACTACAGAGCTTTAGTTTTTGCCTGTAAGCAGGAATCAGATGGACCATCACGTGATCAGAGTGTCCCAGTGGCGCACGGAAACTGGAAAACTATTAAGATTAGAATCAAATAAAACTAAAAAAGGAGCTTTAAATAATAGCTTACAGTTGAGAGGAACCCATAATAATGTCCAGCCCTCTCATCCTTTTCCTAAACTCGTGCTTGACTCCGTTAGAATCAGAATCACTTTTATTAGTCAGGTATGTGTACACTTAAGAGGAATTTGACTCTAGTCTTACATTGCTCTGAATGTACATATAGAGAACAAGCATAAACAAACAGGACAACAAGCTCAACAAAAACAGACACAAACTACAGTACCATGTGATAGGTGATACAGTGAAGTGCAATGGTTCCGATCCCTTCCAACGTAGAGAAACTGTTAATGACTGTTCGGAGTTTTTAATTTGCTGCTTTTGTCGTAATCAACTAAGATGTCTCAGTGTATTTGTGTGTATTTCTTCACTGTTCTTTAACTGCTACTTGGTTCATTGAATCATGATCAGCCGAGCTATGAACACCTTTCCTACGATATATGCAGTCACCCACACGCAGCAAGGCAACATCACTGCAGTGTTTCCCATCAATTAACGAGACCCGCCACAGTCTAATTTGCTCTGCCATAGTTTCAAAATGAACTGAAAATACTTTTACACATCTCATAATAACATTACAGACCTTTAATGTTGTGTTTTGTGGGTGCTGTTCCGCGCTGCTGTAAGCTCGCCCACTCACACACTTTGGCATCCAACTTGAGACAACCACTTTTCTTTAGAGGTAAGTACACTAACGTTAACGGTTTGCTTCTGTCACTCGTTTGTGAGAAGGCTATTTATTTTTAAGCTAGCCGCACCTATATTTGGAGTGCAGACATATTCAAGCCTTTATGGTAAATCCTGTGAAACGGACCAGAGCGAGCTGAAAGGCAGGTTAGCGACTTTATCCTGTCAGTTTCTCTCTTTACAAAGTGTTGCAGTATGAGAGTCCTACCTGAAGAGAGACCATGAAGTTTAATTGGATTATATTCACCAAAAGTATAATATATGTATCCATTAAAAGTATAAATAAATAACTAAATAAATAAATAAAATGTTAGGGAAATTACTTATTGTGTTTTCTATTCTTTGATTTATGTTTGCTGGAAAAACATTAAATAAATTTGTTGACTTTTGTTGCTTTTAGCTATAGCTATACAATAGGTTTATGATCAAATAGTTTACTAGAGCACAACATTGTTCACAAGAGTGTAAAGTAAAGTTCTTTATTGGTAGCCTCTTAATTTTACACCAAATTAATGTATTTAACATTAAAATGTGCATGCCCTCTCTTAAAATCATGAGGGAAACACTGTCACTGTCAGTAGCTAAATATGTCCCTAGTAATGGAACAGCTGTCCTCCAGTACTCAATATATGGCACATTTTTATAATCATTGGGCACTCTGGTGTTTCAAAAGAACCTTAAACAAAGGTAGAAAATTATGTGTTACACATGGAGAAGCACACAGAGATGATACATGGCAGATTTCTGTCTCTCCTTTGTTGCTCACCCTCTGCAAACTAATTACCCAGAATGGAAATCTAATTTCCCATGTTTTCTTTTACCTTAATGCAGCAGAATGGCTGGAGGATGTAATGAAGCTTTGTGCCTTTGGTAGAGGGCCACTTCTTTTAACTTGCCACCAACGATCCTTACTTGGAGGGTGTAACACGTGAGAGGTGCATGCTAGCCCACTGTACTGGCACCCCAACCAACCGGTAGTAAACGTTACCTTTTCAGCATCCACATGCTCTAGTGCTTTATTTAGTAAATAATTCCTGCTCACATGACAACTGTGAAGCAGATGCAATTTATTTACCCAACAACTGTAATAAGATGACTGAACCATCACACTTTATAATATGACATTAATTAGCTCTAAATTGGACTGCTGACAGACTGTTTCAACATAATGCTGGAACTCCAGTGGCTTTGAGTATCTCATACATTCAGCATACCCAGACATGAGAGCAGTTACTCCAAAAAAGGGCAGAGGCATATTTGGTGTTTCACGCTTTCAGTTTCACTTTAAACCACCATTGTGAGCATGTAGAGACGTTAGGAAACAACAGCTAATAAACACTTGGTGTGCCAGCTGACTGCTCAGTTGCATCCATTAGGCTGATGATGCCACAGGACTAAACTGTTTAAAAGAACATCAGCGCATATAAATAAGTTGTTTGCATGATGCTGGGAGCCTTTATGTTGACATGTTCCGTGTTCGGAAAAATGTCTGCAAATTTACGATAACTGTTATCGTAAATTTGCAAAGGTTAAGAGTTGATCTCTGATCAGTCTTTAATAGTGATAGAATAACACCTGTGGGAGTGTCAGCTAACATTAACTGAAACCTAATGGCATTCCCTCTGTGATCTGAGACAGAAATGTCCACTATTATATAATCAACTGGAGAACAAAGTTCACAAAAACAGCCTTGATGTGCAACACTGCTACATAACAGGACTTATTTACATGATTCAGAAATAGCAGGTATCCTGTATAGGTAATCATTTGGCAGGAATTAAACAGCATTAACACTGCATCATGCATTTAAGACTTTAAATTAATCAGTAACACTGTATCACTAGACTGTGATACACACAATTGTGGGTATCTACTAAAGGAACAAGTGAGGAACCGATGACCCATTAATAAGTAGTTCCTGAACAATTCCAAATCAAGGACTAATATGTTTATAGAGAACACACTGACTGATACTGTATTAATGAATAAGTAGGTAGTAATTAGTTCATAAATATGTGAATCAACTGATACTGACTGCTTTCTTTATGAGTTGTTCCTGATTAAATCTGAACCAACTTCTGAGTGGCAGAGAACTAATAACAACTCACTGATTACTAACTCACTGATACTGAGTGGTTACTAAGTAATTCATCATTACTTCATAATTATCTTTCCATTGTCTACAATTCTCTACAAATTTGCAATTTTTGTGCACATTCAAGTAAAACAAATGTGGAAGTAAGAAATAGGAAGAACCAGAGAATTGCAGAAAGACAGAGTAAGAGAAGATAACATGAAGTTGTAAAGAGAGGGCAAAACTTCTGGTTCTATTGATTCCCAGTCTCCTGTCTACTGTTGTAATTAAATGTCAGCATTAATGACGCTCTTCAGACTGTAGTACATCAACCCAAAGAGGTGTGCTGGTAATGGAGTGGTAACAAAAGAAACACAGTGATCGATCAGCAGCTCAGCTGGACATGATAAGGAAATCACTTTCAGTGCAAACTCAGCATCAGGTGTGGTGGAATCAATTTGTCAGTGACCAGTTTGTCAGAGTTAAAGCCTCTCTATTTCAGTCTGAAGTGTGACACAAACTGTAGGTGGCAGCCCAACATATGACATTCATATGCAAATATATGGATATACAAAAACTCAATATGACAAACATGATACAGGTAGGATTTACTGCAGGGCTGCTTGTTTTGAGTCGCATTAGTTTGTATAGACATACCCAATAAACTGGTAACTCAGGGTGGATGTTGGTACTAAATTTAAAGCTGGGGTAGGCAATTTATTGCATAATAATTTTTTTTTTAATTCTCTTTTCATTCTGGCAGCAATCAATAAGTCAAACACTGACTCCTGCGCACGATAATGTGATTTGGGGGAGTGGCTTTGGACGGAGGCCTGACGGGAATGGGTGAGATTTTTTTCAGTTGGATACTTTCCAAGTCTAGCCATATTTTCTGGTTCTGCCTACCTGAGCTTTAGGGGTATGTTTTACCCTTAATGTAAAATTGAGAGCGGTGGTAAAATAAGTTTTACCAGGTCTACATAGAGAACGTCATGCTGGGGAGGCTGCCATCTTTGTGAAGAACAGCTGGTCCATGTTAACAGTGATGCATCCAAGACAATCTGTCCTCATGTTTAACAGCAGAGTAAACATAATACTATTATCTGAGGGAGTTCTTAAGTACCTTCATGATGCTGCTCAATTTACCTGCCTGAAGGATTGTCTGACCATTTTTGGACCACATTGGCCTGCCCTTCATATCTAATGGTATGGATTGGTTTGTAGTCTGCATAGTGACGTTACTCACCATTGAAGGGATTCACATGCAAATATTTTCTGATGACACAGTGATTGTGAGCTACATTATGTAGAGGTTATGATGCAATTCAGTGAACAGTAAGTTGGTTAAAAAGTGTGTGGCTAACTGTCTTCACCTTAATGTACAGCTTTAGTGATGGGAATGCTGTTTCATTTTAGAATGGCAAAAGGACTGTTCAACTCTCTTGTCAGTTATGGGGAAAATGGTTCACGTTAAGTAAAATACAATACCTATGTGAGTGATATGTCTGTGTAGATTTATTTAAGTCAGCCAGTAAAGACATAAAAGAAACGACGGTATTATGCTAAGAGGTGATATCTTGACTTACATTTACATAAATGAGGAGGACAGAATCTTAGAAACAATTAATATAATGTGGTCAAATACAAGACCACTGCTGACTCAGCCCACTCTCATTAATGTGTGCAAATAACACGACTTAGGCTTTCCAACTGCATGCAGTGCTTATGCCAAAGTCAGCTTTCAGGGTGGGTGGGTCAAAAAAACTCAGGACTTTCAATTCAATTTATATAGCAATTCCCACCAAGAGCAAGCACTAGGCGACAGAGGCAAGGAAAAACTTCTTTTTAAGAGGCAGAAACCTCGAGCAGAACCATGGCTCAGGGTGGGCGGCCATCTGCCTCTACCGGTTGGGGGTGAAGGGGAGAGAGAGAGAGAGAGCAGGAGAGAGAGAGAGAGAGAAACAGAGAGAAAGAGGGCAGGAGAGGAACAGAGAGAAAAAGAGAGGGATGGAAGGAGAGAGAGGGGAGGGAGGCAGCCCACACAATATACACACACAGAAGTACAGACAGTAAAGGTGATGTTGCTATAGACTAAATGAAAAATGGTACAGATATTTATAGTAGTGTTAATGATAACAATCGTAATGTTAATGATTATAATAATAATAGTACTAGTAACAATAGTTGTTGTAGCAGAGGGTGTCGAGCAGGAACACTGGGGCAGCAGGTGACCCGCAGCCACAGATCCAGACTCCACAGCTCCAGAGCCAGAAACACCTGCAGGAAGTGATAGGAGGAGAGAGGAGAGGGACGAGAAAGCACAAGACTACCGGAAAGGGGAGAAGTTGTTTTAGTAACATGCAATACTGGGATGAGGTTGCATACAGAGTGAGAGAAAGGGAGAGAAAGTAGAGGAGAGAGGAGCTCAGTGCATCATAGGAAATCCCCCGGCAGTCTAGGCCTATAGCAGCATAACTAAGGGATGGTTCAGGACTAACCTGAGCCAGCCCTAACTATAAGCTTTATCAAAGAGGAAAGTCTTAAGCCTACTCTTAAATGTGGAGATGGTGTCTGCCTCCTGAACCCAAACTGGAACCTGGTTCCACAGGAGAGGAGCTTGATAGCTGAACGCTCTGGCTCCTAGTCTACTTTTGGAGACTCTAGGAACCACAAGTAACCCTGCATTCTGGGAGCGCAGTGCTCTGGTGGGGTAGTAATGTAATATGAGCTCTTTAAGATAAGATGGTGCCTGACCATTAAGAGCTTTGTAGGTAGGAAGAATGATTTTAAATTCTATTCTGGATTTTACTGGAAGCCAATGCAGAGAAGCTAAGACAGGAGAAATATGATCTCTTTTCTTGGTTCCAGTCAGAACACGTGCTGCAGCATTCTGAATCAGCTGAAGAGTCTTAATGGACTTTTTGGAGCAGCCTGATAATAAGGAATTGCAGTAATCCAGCCTAGAAGTAACAAATGCATGGACTAGTTTTTCTGCATCATTTTTAGACAGGATGTTCCTGATTTTCGCAATATTACGCAGGTGAAAAAAGGCGGTCCTTGAAATTTGCTTAATGTGAGACTTAAACGACATGTCCTGATCAAAGATAACTCCAAGATTCCTCACAGTGGTGCTGGAGGCCAGGGCGATGCCATCAAGGGAAACTATTTCTTTAGATAATGCGTCACGGAGGTGCTTGGGCCCCAGAACAATAACTTCAGTTTTATCTGAGCTTGACATTAGAAAATTACAGGTCATCCAGGTTTTAACATCCTGAAGGCACATTTGAAGTTTAGCTAACTGATGAGTTTCATCTGGCTTGATCGATAGATATAACTGAGTATCATCTGCATAACAATGAGGTTTATGGAATATTTCCTGATAATATTGCCTAAAGGAAGCATATATAAAGTGAAGAGGATTGGTCCGAGGACAGATCCTTGAGGAACTCCATGACTAACTTTGGCATGCACGGAGGACTCATCGTTAACATGTACAAACTGAAATCGATCTGATAAATAGGACTTAAACCAGCTTAGAGCAGGTCCTTTAATGCCAATGAAATGTTCCAGTCTCTGCAATAGGATCTGATGGTCAATGGTATCAAATGCAGCACTAAGATCTAATAAAACCAGTACAGAGACAAGTCCTTTGTCTGATGCAATAAGGAGGTCGTAATTTACTAGTGCTGTCTCTGTGCTATGATGAGCTCTAAATCCTGACTGAAAATCCTCAAATAAGCTATTGCTCTGTAGAAAGTCACACAGCTGTTTAGCAACTGCTTTCTCCAGGATCTTAGAGAGAAATGGAAGGTTAGATATAGGTCTATAGTTGGCTAAAACATTCGTATCAAGTTTGGGCTTTTTCAGAAGAGGTTTAATTACAGCTACTTTAAAGTACTGTGGTACATAGCCTGTTGATAGAGATAGATTGATCATATCTAGTATAGAAGTGCTAACTAAGGGTAAAACATCTTTAAGCAACCTAGTCGGGATGGGGTCTAAGAGGCAGGTTGATGGTTTAGATGAAGAAATTATTGAAGTTAGTTGGTAAAGGTTGAGGGAAGCAAAATAGTCTAAACATATATCTGGTTCATTAAAGAAGCTCATGAAGTCGTAACTACTGAGAGCTATGGGAATACTTGGCTCAATAGAGCTGTGACTCTCTGTCAGCCTGGCTACAGTGCTGAAAAGAAACCTGGAGTTGTTTCTATTTTCCTCTATTAATGACGAGTAGTACCCTGCTCTAGCATTACGGAGGGCCTTCCTATAAGTTTTAAGACTATCCTGTCAAATTAAACGAGAATTTTCCATTTTGGTGGAACGCCAATTCCTCTCAAGCTTCCGTGATATTTGCTTTAATTTATGAGTTTCAGTATTATACCATGGAGCTAACCGTCTTTGTTTTATTATTTTCTTTTTTAGAGGGGCCTGCAGCACTATCAACAAGATGATTGATTTGGGAGGGACTGAAATTAGCATAGGAGTCCTCCGTTACTTTGTGACTTGATAATGAATTTAGAGCTGATGAAATCGCATCCTTAAATTTAGCTACAGCACTATCAGACAGACATCTTGTATAGAAATTTTTGCCCAATGGAGTGTAGTTCAGCAATACAAACTCAAGTTATCAAACAGTGGTCGGATAAAGAGGGATTCTGTGGGAACACTATTAAATGTTCAATTTCAATACCATATACCAAAACAAGGTCGAGGGTGTGGTTAAAACAGTGAGATGGTTCATGAACACTCTGAGAGAAGCCAATGGAATCTTACAGAGAGATAAACGCAGTACTAAAGCTGTCATTCTCAACGTCCACATGAATATTAAAATCCCCTACAATAATAACTTTGTCCGTTTTAAGGACTAAAGTTGACAAAAACTCTAGTATGGACCAGGTGCTCGGTACACTATAACAAAAAGAATTGGTTGCAGTGATTTCCAACTTGGGTGCGAAAGACTAAGAACAAGGCTTTCAAATGAGTTATAATTTAGTTTAGGTTTAGAGCGGATTAGTAGGCTAGAGTCGAAGATAGCTGCAACTCCACCTCCTCGGCCTGTGCCTCGAGGAATGTGAGTATTAATATGACTGGGAGGGGTGGATTCAATATCATAATCTGATATTAGTTCATTTACTAGTACACCTTTAGAAGAGACAGATCTGATGTTTAAGAGTCCACATTTAATTTTCCTATTAGTTTTCACTATTGCTCTTGTGGTTTAAATAATTTCGTGTTGGGGGGCAGACACCGTCACTATAGGATTTTCACTAAGTAACTCCTGAAATGGAGGAGCAGAGAAGTGTGTTAGACTGCGACTCTGCGTAGGGTTTTGGGTGGGTAACTGCTGAATTAGAAGGGCAGAGAAGTGTGTTAGACTGCGACTCTGCCTCCTGGTCTCAACTCTGGGTTGTCATGGATTTAGTCCACTAATAAACTTGGCCAGATTTCTAGAAATGAGAGCTGCTCCTTCCCAAGTGGGATGGATGCCGTCTCTCTGAATCAGACCAGGTCTTCCCCAGAAAGTCTGCCAATGATCTACAAAGCCCACATCGTTTGCTGGACACCACTCAACATTAAACTTAGTGACCTCCGATTGGCGTAACCGGGAGTCATTACCACCGACGTGAATAACAATCTTACTGTATTTACGTTTATCCTTAGCCAGCAGTTTCAAATAAGACTCAATGTCACCCGCTCTGGCCCCAGGGATGCACTTAACTATGGCCGCTGGCTTCACTAACTTCACGTTTCTCAAAATGGAGCTGCCAATGATCAGAGTTGGTTTCTCGGCGGGTGTGTCGCTGAGTGGGGAAAATCTGTTAGAAACGTGAACAGGTTGATGCCCCATGGGCTTTGAATGCTTACGACTATTCCTCCTTCGGACAGTCACCCAGCCACCCCTTCCTGGCTGCACAGGAGATGCCGGGGGACGGCTACCAGAGGCTAACTCAGGCCGTTCCGCACCGACTACTGGGGACTCGCTAGCTACAGTAGCTAAATACTGACCTACCAAGGTGCGGAGCCGGACTTCTAAATCACTGAGCCTTGCCTCCATATCTACAAATAAACTACACTTATTACACGTACCATTACCGCTAAAGGAGGCAGAGGAGTAACTGAACATCTGACACACCGAGAAGGAGAAAGTAGGAGAAAGAGAGGGAGAAGGAGAAGCCATTGCTAGCTGCTAAGCTAAAGTCGCTCACGGCTAAGCTAAAGTACTGTAGCGTCAGCTACCAAAACTTTTCAACAACTATGAGATTGAACAGCAGTCACTAAAAGATGGAAAGAACTGTGAGTGCGTAGGCAAAATTACTGTAAGAATAAGTGTTTAGCGGACAGCTGGCCGCTGTAATCTAACAAATGTAACTGGTATTTAGCGAGAGCAGCACAACACGGTACCAACACACAAGCACCGGAAATGGAAATGAGTCGACACGCTTACCGCAGTACATCAGCAACGTCCATCAGGCCATTAAGTCACTACCATGTGGACAGGAGACAGATGTTCATGTCCCGTGTGAAACCAAAAGTGACTTTTGGCTTAATTTAACTTGTGTCACATGTTAAATACATAAGTTACGTAACATATTTGATGTTTTCTTAAACCTAACCAAGAAGTTTGGTTGCCTAAACGTAACTAAACGTAAAATCGCTGGTGATGTCATGACTGTTCAAGGGGATGTGTGGTATGTAGATGACAGAAATTAATGGGAAGGATTGGCATATCAACTGCATGCTTAATTGGACTTTGGTGTAAAAGTTGTGCTTCGTCCGGAGATTGATGAGACCTGGTTGACAGACTGTGACCTCAAATATTGCCACATTTAAATCAAGGCCTCTCTTAGACAGTGTAGCATGTCTAAACTAGCTATGAATTTTAATAAAAAAATGAGAATACCCAATTATGAATTTTAATATTCAGACAATATTAATCTCTCGTTTATCTTAAATCAATCAGTCAGTCTCATATCTAAAGGGTAAATTCTCTTGGCAGTAACTTAGAAATAGGCAACACACAATTCCTTGGTTACAGTGAATTTACCTCAGAGAAATAAGCAATGGCTAAACAATGAGAATGGATGTTCGATTGTGGGAAGCATTTGACTCTTACGGCAGAGGAGAACTAATGAAAGTAAGCTATGAGTTTAGGAGTTAAAAAGAAAATATTAACACTATGGGACATCCCTGACCACAGAATGCTTTGTTTGGTCTTACTGCTTGTCGGTGGCCTGCTTTGGCCTGTTGTACGGGTCCCACGCTAGCTGCCCGATCCTGGCTTTTGCTAGGAATTCTACAAGGTTCTCCGTGTCTGAAGAAAAACCTCAAGGATTGGCCGTCCTCCGTCTGTCAATACGGCTGTTTTCAGGTTTCCTTCGTTGCCGCTGGCGAGACCACGTGGCTGGGTCTGACCTTGTTGAAGTTGGCTCGATGAAAAAAGCTTAAAAGGGAACTTGGTCGTTCCTGAATTAGACCAGTGTAACTTAACGGACTGATAACTTTTAACAAAACAAAAGAAAGAAAATAAAACAAGTAATGTTGCTGGAACTGAGGGGAACTGAAGTCGCGGCACTTGCATGTGTAGCTTCAAGCGAAACAAAGACTTCGTTGCGCTGGTCGAATTCTTAGGGCGTTGCCGAGGGATGGCACGCCGGGAGGGACACGCCGGCCGCGTGCCGAAGCGTCCAGAGAGCAGAGCAGAAGCAAAGAGAGCGGACGACGTCGTGTGTCGCTCTTTTGTTGTCTGGGGCATGGTTCCGCAGAGGGCAGTTCTTCGTTCCCAAGGGACTGTCTTTCTAAACTTTTAATGTCTATAAAAGAAAATCTATTTGCGAGTATTATAATCAAATATTTTCCACAATCAAACCTCACTGGTCAAACAGTTGTACCGTTCTAAGTTTAAGCATTTGGTAACAAGAAAACACTTGTCAAATCATTGGTCATGATAAATGAGATGACATTTATACATAAACGGCTTTTCTGACCATGGTATGTAATACTTATTTCGTCCACTTCGGGGAGCTCAGGTTACATGAGGAAAGCTTAGATTAATCCAAAAACAATCTTTCCTTAGGAACTGGGAAATTTTGTTATTTGGCCTTAAATTCAAGCTGGCAACTAAAAGCGTATATTATGACATTTATCATCATTTCTAAAGGAATTGTGTGAGAAAGTACTGTGAACAAGCATTGGTTACACATAAAATGAAAGTGTCTTTAATCTTGCTGAAAATTAAAACACTGCAAAAGTAACTTATGTAGATTCTTTTCAGCAATAATATCAACAACAGATAGCCACAACATGGTAACATAACTACTCAAATAGAGGCAAACGTAATCAAGTAATTAAAGATTATTTAATTAGACAGTTAATGCTTTGAGTCTTTGGAGACTGCAGTCTTTGTTTACATAAAGTTCAGGGCTGTCCGTGGTGTCCTGGATTTTGTCACACCTAGGCGTGAAGGGGTATTCCTTTGATGAGGTAATGAAACACAGAGCAAGGTCAGTTGCCACGGTTACACGGGGGGGGGGGGGGGGGGGGGGGCAGTTTAGAGTTTCCTGCCCCCATCCAAGGAGAGTTCCGATAGGCTATTTGTAATCTCTGGTTAGTTTCTTTGTCATTTTAACAATTCAGGCACCGAGAGACTTATCTCGGCTGTTGCCAAAGGGGGCCAGTTTTACGATCAACTGCTCAGGAATAGCACTTAGGGAAAGTGACCTCTCCACCCCCCTTCTGTTGGGGTCTCTTCAGCCGTATGTAGAGGGTTGATAATTAACCCCCTCTCCTTCTCTCAGGGAGAGGGGAATAGTTTTGAGTAGTTCAAATTTATTTAATATAAAATGCACAAATCCACACTGTTTTCCACTACAACAGCATCAGCACAGGGAGCATTACAAAGATAGGGTTTATTGCAGGACTATTGGGTTGCATTAGAGTGTATGTATAGCTAAGAAACAGTACTTACTGAGTTTCACAAGATAGTGAGTCAAGTTATTCGTCTGCCTCTTATACAAACGGTATAAATGGCAATTATGAAAATTAAATTAGTCCTCCTTAGTGTCAAACTGTGCCTGTAGCAAGTGAATTGAGTGAGGATTGTACAGTGTATTTGTAGTTTTATCCATGTATACTTTGTTTATTAAGTATGTCTTAAAGAAAATTCCTGTCTGGCATGCTGTATTGTTGATTATGAGACCTCACAGATAATATAGATGTTGCTTTGCAAATATTGCTTAGAATTAATGAATCCATTAACAAGAAAAACCTCAGTGCCTAAATCTCACAGTGAGTGGCCTGACCTTTTTCAAAACAAAGGAGGGTTGGTTTTTTATAAAACTTTGGAGACCAGAAACATGAATCATGTTCCCAGTCTATAAAAGGTCATGTTCAGAAAGTTTTGGCTAAACACTTTATAGAATGTTATTTCAATTCATATAGATAGTGGTTAGTGTCCAAATGACAAAATAGGTTGATTGTCAGTGACTCCTAAAACGACATATGACCGTTCCCCAAAAGGAACATAAAAGGTACAAGCTCAGGGTTAGTTGGTAGGCAGTTAATCCAAAGTCCATAAACAAAAGAGAAGCAATAACATACGGGCAGGGTAGGCAGGCAAGAACCAAGATACCAAAAATACCAAAAACGGCAGACAAACATGCAGCTAGGGTAACAGGCACTAGGCACTAAATAAAGATGGACTGACAAAGGACTATTATAGCACACAGACTACACATACACACACATACAAGCAGGATAGTTCAACACAGGTGTGACACATTAGGCAATCAACAGGGAGGACACAGATAGGAAGTAAAGTACAAGACACAAGAGGCAGACACTTTCAAAATAAAACAGGAAACTAATATAACTCAAAACCAAAAAATGGTTGCAGTCTGTTGAGCAACAAAAATACTTGTTAGGCTTAGGAAAAGTTTGTGGTCTGGGTTAAAATAACTACTTTATGTAAGTCACGTGACTTAACTCACGTGATGGAATTCACTTCCATAGTGTTATTTAGCTTAAAACTTTAAAGTCAAAATTGACTTTATTTCACATGGGACTCAAACTCCATTCAACTAGATAAAAGTCCTGATTTTGTTTGACCCACCAATGTACCCCATCAACTTCCTCATGCAGACTTTCTCGCTCTTTATACTACATCACCTGACTTAATTTGCAGCCATCATACCTACAACGGCCCTAGAAGTTGCGGCCTAACAATAAACGTAAATGTGGGTTGTAATAAGCTGCTTGAACAATTGACCTATACATTTTTCTGGTCACGACAGTAAAGTCAGAATTCAAACTGAACAAACAGCACTACTAGCTTCAGATGTAGTAAAAGTAACAGAGATCTGCAGTAACTGGTTTTCAGTGTAATGGTGGTGCGCCATTTCGTAATTATTTTTGGAATTGAGAGCCAGAATTTGCCTTTGTTATCTCAACTGAGCTCAGCTTGAGTCTTTTTTTATGTGGATAATTCAAAACCCTGCTACTTATTTCACTCAGCAAGTGTTAATCATCTACTGAGTATCACTGTAATCAAACAGTTACAGTAGCTCACTGGTCCACCTACTCTGTCATCCTCTAATAATGCTGGCTGAGAGGCTTTACAAAAGGCAACTCAGTGAATAGAATAAAAAGAAAACGCTTCCTTTAGGCACAATCCAAATCAGTTTTCTTGGATAAACATTATGAAAGGTTCAGTATGTCCACATTTTATAGTTAATTGAAAAATGATAAATTAAGTCATCCATTACTCTGCCTTTTAATTGTGATGTCTGAGTTTTCGTGTGTGCTTTTAAATCAGACTGAATTTATCTGCAGGTGGCTTAATGAAGCTGTAATGAGCAGCCATCGGTCAGTTTTACATGTTAGTGAATGTCGGGATGAAATATTAGATAAACGGTACGTTTAGACAAATCAGCCATATGATATTATATCATATCATAATTATTGACTTTATATTTACATGTATAGTTGTTAAATGAACAACTTCCCATATTGTCCTTGTGTTATCCCTCCTTAATCTCCAGTCTTCCTCCTTCAGTTATATCCACCTTGTAATGCAGCCAGACAGCTGCCCGTTCAATTACCCAGCTGGATTCAAACCTTTGACCCAGTGATGTGTTTTTGGCATATTTCATTGGCCAGACTCTGGCTGACTGGAAGTTAGGACACAAAGTCCAACAATGAAGGAAGGTAAAGTAGTACCAGTGTCTCATGTAAGGTGATATTAAATCATATGTTTTAGTCATAACATCCCACAATGGTGGATAAAAGTGTCCTTGTCTTCTTCCCCTGGCAGCAGCTTTAAACAGGTGAAGTGCTGTAAAAGGCTGAGCTTCATTGAGTCTGACATATTTTACCTGTCAGGGATACAACCTCAGAGAAACACATGAAGCAAAGATTTCAAGGCTATTGCATCACATCCACATTCAGAAAGAAAAATCTTCCATAATACATATGACCATGTTTTGTACCAGAACCGCCTGCTGTTAAGCATTAAAGGTGGCTGAAAAGGCCTCTTGCCCTTGACAGTGCTAAACAGATTTGCACCCAGATGCAGAATTAAAAGGTTTGGTTCTGCAACCCCCCCTCCCCTATCCAAGCGAGTAGTATAGCTACGGTGCCTGAGACAGGACAAAGATGTCATCCATTAGATAGCAGAGAGTTGCCAGTCAAGAAACGAGGTTTCTTTAGATAGATTATTTACTTAATTATTCAGTAAAACCATATGTTTTTTGAATATTATTGTGACTTGTTCATTAATAAACAACAGCCACATCAAGAAATGAAGTTCTACATGTCTCATACTCCTGTAATACATTATTTTGCAACTTGGGAGGGTTGGCTCATCTGGACTAACATCTCAAAAACTATCACATCTAGTGCATCAAGTATGACCACTGATACCAGGACAATGTAAGCCTCACTGTTTCTGCACCACAGTCCATTATAAACCACGTAGTACATGAAGTTTACAAATGCATTGTCTGGTAAGGGTCAAGGCTCCTCTCACTTTGCTTAATTAGATAAGAATGCAAATCTTACCAAAATGTCTTTTTTAATTTTTTAAAATACAACAGAAACACAAAGTAGTACTGACAGCCATAATTCCAGCTTGTGGTAAAACTGTGCAACGTTTTTAATGGGCATTTAGCATTTGAAAGTATAAATTACACATTTGTGTGCACAGTGGCAAAGCAATATCCAAAAAAACATGTTTTTTTAATGCAAATTCAGAAAGTATTCATTATTGGTCACTTGATAGGTACATGGTCTTGTTATATATCACCATTAGCAGTAGAAAGAAATACATGTTTTCTACCAGGGCAGTAAAATGTGAGTTTAGCTGCTGATCTGAGCTTCCCTGCTGTTACCATTTATTACCAATAATATTCATCAGCTGTTTGTCTCAGGAAGGTAAGGGCACATTTCTGTCCACGTTGCAAAGCCATGACAGAATGCTGCCGAATAACTACATGAAATTACAATCCAACTACATATTTTTTCTACCTGCGCAGTTTAGCTGTCTGATCTGAGCTTCCAGCTGTAAGCTACTGTTTTATTTCCAATTAGTGATCAGCTTATTGTCTCAAGAACATAATTACAAAGCCAAAACAGAGGCTGGAGAGAGAGTAACTACATGAAATTAATCCAACTACACATTTTACACCACAAACCAAAGCCAGCACTGGAAAAAAACCAATCCACCTAACCTTATAACACATGTGCTCCTTCATTTGTCCAAATGTCACTTCTCTTCTTACTTCTAATAAACCAGAAGACTATTCAGAGACTGCATATTATCATCATCATTATTCTTATTCTTATTATTTCCTTCTTCTATGGGCGCATTTCATGTAGTGACGGGCATCTATACTGCTAATCATACAAGCACAAGAAGAACGCCGTGATGACGAAACTCGCTCTGTAGCACTGTTTGTCCGTTATCGGCTATTGTAGAAACATGACGACAAAATACTGCGAACTCCATAGAAGGGGGTGCCCACTGTTATGTAGATATAAATGTCTTATTCTAAGGTAATAAAAACATAATGGTTCATTATGTAAGGTCTTTATACACCACTGAAAACATAGTTATGGATATTATATTGCATTTCTCTCAATAGATCCGCAGAAATATTACACACTGAGCCTGTGGATAATGTATCAAACGGTCCTACAGTAATTCAATATTTCAAGTGTTGTGTCTTATTAAAGTGGCATATATTGTTTAGATGTCGTAGAGAATTCAGCTATTCAGAAAGTCCATTCAGTCTTTGATGAATGTAATTCTGTGTCTGCTCCAAAGGTCTCAAGCTCCACCATGAAGCAACCAGTGTGATGCATTTTTTTATAGGGATTGCATCGATACTGATATTGGATAACGGCCCAATACTGACTCAAATAGCTAGTTCAGGTATTGATGACCATTTGATTATTCTATTAAATTAGGTGAGTACTATGTGATGAGTCAGCGGTGTGCCAGTAGAGCGGAACCCTTGGCCAGGAGAGCTAACATAGTTATTTTGGATTCTTCAGCAAGCAAGCTACAAAAAGAAACAAATAGTATATAATGGACAATGTAAGTTCTTTGGAACAAGCTAGCTCAAGATTCTTAGTATCGATATCATGGCAGAGGTTGTGAGGAGACCGAAAAAAATGTCGGAGGAAGCTCGGAAAAGAAAAAGAGAGTGTGAAGGAGCAAGCTACCAGACAAGAGTAAATATCACACACAGTCGGACGAATTGCTATGTGTTGTGTTGCTTGCTTGCTCTTTGGCTGTGTTAGCAAGTTGGCAACTTAATACTTTTAATCATATGAGGGAATCATAACAAATGCACATGTAAAGCTGTTGTTATTTGGGCAGCAGTGAATTACTCTGTGATGCAGAAGAGGCGCCAAATCGTTTCAAATCATAATGTTGCCTTACACAAAAAGAATGATTCCAGTATTTTTTTTTGGTATCGGATCAGTAATCAGCATCAGCCAATACCGATACTGGTACCCTGAAGTACACACCGGGGGTGCATCCCTAGAAATGTCGACATGTTTTAATCTTGCAAGATCTCACCAGGTTTAAATCTGTCTCGTGAGATTCACTCTATTGTCTATTTCTATTATTTCTATTTTTCACACCCTCTCACGCCACGCATCAATTCTCACTCAGTGAAACACAAATGGATAAGTGAGAATGTCGAATGGCAGAGCAAGTCAACTAGGCCCAGCTGATGCGACACCGGCGTACCCCGTGAATCATGGGAAGCAATCCAGGGGTGTCTGCCCCTTAAAAAACATTAAATAATATAATGATATATACTTTGAATAACTGTGTAAATAGTAAAACAATACAAACACAAACAGGGCAATTAAAGTGCGTTTTAAGTGTAGAAACATTTTGAGTCCCCCCTCCCTTTGCCTCACAGTGGTTTGGTCCACTGCCTGCTTCCCTTCACAGGAGTCCGGTCGGAGAAAGCCAGTTCAAATCCATCAGTAGTTGATGAGCTCCAGTAATGTTGCACTTTAAACATTGGATGAACTGATTCTTTTGTCTTTAATACACATGATGCCAAGTCATTAATAAATTAATCGTGACAAAAAGTTACGATAACTAATTATTTTTCCATCAGCCCACTCTGTTATTATAACATTACCTAGCTTATGTGGTAGCTTGTTTAACAGCTTATTGGATTGTAAGTCACCACCTACAGCTAGAGATGCGCAGATTGATCAGCTGGGGACTGAAATAGGCCGTTTGTTTCGCTTACTCGGCTCCGACCGGTGCCCTGGGCCAAGCAGTATCAACTATCCAATTTTCTGCTGGTCACATTGAACGTTACAAACACGCTGCGCCGTATTTCACATGTGTGCACAGACAGTAACCTCATGTCACAGCCACACACACACAGGCTAAAACATGTCTTAGGTGTGTGGAAGATATTCACGAGAGTGAAGAACACGCAACGCTCACCACATCTGCAGAGAAACACAAAGAAAAAGACACTGTGGATATTGTAAAGCAGGGAGCAGGTAAAGACACAGTGAACACACAGCTGTTGGTAACAATGTCATTCAGACCCCGGTGGTCTAATTAACAACAAGCCTCCTCCACACGCGGCTCATCTGCTACTGTGAAAACGGAATAGCGGGTGAAAAGTAAGAAACAGGAGTTCTTTTAAATAAAACTGCTGACGACTAGTCAGAGCAGACAGAGAGAGACAGACTGTGCTTGTGTGTCTGATGGGAAAAGCAAGGTGAGCAGATTAGCCTACTGTAGTTTGTGATTAAACAAAAATAAATTAGAGGATTAAGTGGAATTAAAATTAGGCAGGTCAGACCTTTTTTAAAAAATGAGTAGGCTAATTGGAATCAGCCAGGAAAAATGTAATCTGTGCATCTCTTATTACAGCGATAAGCCTGTGTCTGAACCGATATTAGGCTAATACCATAGATCTACCGTTGTGTTGGGTTTTGTGCATTATTTAAGTGACAGATCAGTTGACCTGCGGCCGTTAAATATCTAATGTGCATGTATATATATAGTAGTAAGACTTCTCTCTGTGTACACGTATCCTATACAAGGACAATTTTTGCCGTATTATTTGTGTCCCCTTCAAAAATTTTCTCTCTTGAGAAATTTTATGTTTGTCCCCCCCTACTGTGAGATGAGATGGCCGTGATAGTAATCAAGTTAACCCGCCCGTTAGTAACTGCACTTTATCAGAGGTGCTGAAGTTAGTGTGTAAATTTAGTGAGATTTCTGCCTGATCAGTTTCAGTTAGTTTTCTTTCCAAAACGGTCTGAAGGGGATAATGTACTACCAGCGGAGCAATAAGGTAATGCACAGTAGAGTAAGTTATAGGGCAGTAGACTTGCAGTTTTTCTCAATTGCTTAAACACGAGGAGGTAAAGGAGGAGTAGAGAGAGGGAGAAGAGGAGGAGAAGTAGGGAGAAGAGGAAGAGGAGGAGGACAAGAACCTCTGGCCTGTCCCAGACCAAAGACAGGATGCTGGGGCAGAATGATTTGTAGCTTGCTGTGTTGTACTGTATTGTACACTAAGGAATAAAAAATGTTTAAATGTTCACATTCTTTTGTTGTGTTCATCATGTGAAAAGGGGGAGAACCACAAGCAATTTTACTAATAACCAGTTTTTGTAGTATTGTTTTGAAATTATCTCACCAGTGTGTCAGACTGTGTTGTACTGTTTGTGTGTTTTGAGGGCTTGTGTGTCATGTCTGAGGGCAAAGTTTGGTTTTTCAACAAGATTGAAGGGTTTTGGGTGGAGAGCTTCATTTTGACCTGAAAATGTCACGATCCTGTCCTGAGGTTGTCTGTGTTATTTGATTTTGGCCATGCCTTCTCTATGTTTTCATTTTAGTTTCTCTGTTTCTGGGTTTTGGGTTCTTGATTCTGTGGTTTGGGTTTTGTATCTACATTTTAGTTCTGTCATCTGTTCCGTTGAGTTTAGTTCACTGTGTGTTTACTTATTGATCACTTCGGCTGTCTGTGTTCCCTACCCCGGTCTGTGTAACAGTCGGTCCATGTTTTCTGTTTTGGGGTTTGTCCCTGGTCTTGTGTTGTCTTGTTTATTCCATTGGTCATTTACATGTTCAGTTTTGCTCATTTGTACTTGTCTGTCTTGTATCTTAGGTTTAGCCCTGCATTTTAGTTCTGCGTCTTAGTTAAATTCTGTATTTACTCCTTGTTCTGTGTTTGTATTATTTCGGCTTTGTCTGCTCTGTGTTCCGTTTTATCCGTGCTTCAGTCTGTTTTCCCTGTCAATTGTAGTCTGTTACTCTAGAAACCCTCTGCCTGCCTGTCTCATTAGTCCTGATCCCTCTCACCTGTGTTGCTCCCGCCTTGGTGTTTCTGTTTAGTCTCCGTCCAGTCATTGTAGTGTGAATACACTCTGTTGTGAGATGTGTGTGTCACCTGCTTCAGTATTACTTGTTGCCTGTTGTTTTGGATTTTTGCCAGTCATCACCTGTAAGCTTTGTTTCTTTTGTGGATTATACCTCTGCTCTCCAGTGCCGTGCATTTGGGCTCTCACCTGCTTTGCACTCACCCTCAAAACCCTGACAGAAAATAGGTTGTTTGGGGAATTTGGTTAGAAGTTGTGGATTTGTGTTTAGAGTTCTGAAAAAAAGAGGCATAATTTCAAGAAATGTGTTTAAGCAATCATTAAAAATTCATTTATCTTTTAGGTGAAAATGTGCCACATTTAAGGTTACCTCCCCATACATTTGACACAGAAGAGGAGAAAAGACTAAAACACTCCTGGATATGTGTTGACTCAGCAGGGTTCAAGATGAGCTTTTTTGTCCCTACGGAAATGTGTCATGGACATACAGGCTGCCACACACTTTTAGGAAATTCACTGATAGTGGGACAAAAGAGTTTTATATACCTATTCAAGTATCTTTTCCTGTGTTTAATTGGAACCTTATAGCGTTTGCCTGATGGGAGCAATTTGTACTCTGAGTAAAGGACATGGGAGGGGTCAGCTATAATTTTTCTGGCCTGTTTAACTAACGTCTTCTCAAAGAGCATTTGGAGGTAGGGATGATCCTTCACACCCATCACTTTCATTGCTGTATTAACCAGTCTATTTATCTGTGATTTTAGCCTAACTGTTCCCAAACCGCGCTACAATTCCGTAGCGTAGTACACTCTCTCCCGCGTGTTTTCCTTTACATAAATAAAAACACTTCCACCATAAATTGGTGCAGAAGAAATCACTAGAATGCATGTGATTGTGTTTAATGCTCAAAATTCATATATTTAGAATTTATTCATATAATTCAGCATTAAAAGAATAGTGTTAAAATCTTGTCTCTTCCTGTGAGCTAAGTGTCTCATCACACCCCTACTATTTGTTTATGGTTGTTTTACCTTATTGGATGAATAAAATTATTCAGGTGACCTGGAATAACATAACCGGTGTAGTGGTTTTACAAGACAGATACAGAGACAAAAGTTTACTCTATCATGATACATGTCAGTGTCCTGGGTTGCAGTTGGGACTTACTTCTTAGTTGACATTGAAAATGCGAACCCTGCTAGCCTGACAAGTGTTGTTGGAGTTTCTAATTTTAAATTATCCCACTTTTTCTTTTATCTTCCACACCTGCGGTTTTGTGTAAATTCAGCATCAACCACACGGCTGGCATCCTCCCGCGTTTCTCCCATCCATTCCACTGCTTCCACTTCCACCTGCTGTTAGATGTTTTACTCCAGTCAGTGTAACATTTCTCTGAAGTGTTGATGGCTCTAAGGCTCTCAGTGTCACTGTGAGACTCCAAATATAGAAGTGACTGGATTACAGCCTTACAAACCTGCTGACTGTATAAGTTTCTGAATACTTTCTAATAAGACACAGCTTCTCCACATCCTCTGTTAAATCCTCTCTGGTTTGTAACAGCAGTGCCAGTATCACTATTACAAACATTACCACATGTTTACTGTACAGCTTTTTTTGCAATTCTTTCTTTCTCCCAGTGAGGTGACGATGAAACATGAGATTTCCTTGACTAACCCAAACTACGATAATTACAATTCTCACACAAGGCAAACTAAAAGGAAAACAATCTCTGATGTCTCTAACAAAGCTTTGTATCCAGTGAGGTTGCCTGTTAGATTGGGCCAGACTCAATTATGTATTTATGTTTTGTTTGTTTTTTGTCTGTGGGTCAGGTTTAGTTTAAAGGTTGTTAATACACCTAGTTGTAATGTGTTATTCAAACATAGATTGGCCCTTATCATTGATTATTGATGCCCTTTTAATTTAGAGGGCATACAGGGGTTTCAGATAGGTTACATTTTTAGAGCAAGTTGAACTCCAGCTGTACCTGCTGTGTATGTGATGCCGTAGAAGCAATCTCCACAAGAGAACCACGTCCCACTGAGTCTCTTGGAGGTATTGGAAATGAAAAAAACTGTCAGAGCACAAAAAACATAAATAATTTATAAAAAGCTTACTCTGCAGTTGCTTGAGTTATTAGAGTATGAAGCTGGATCATACAGCCCACTGTATATGCACACTAAATGACAACTATTTCATAAATCTGCGGGGGCAAAAGTTTCTGAATTTGTCGTCCAGGTGTCCATAGTTATCCAAGGTGGGTTGAAAAATCAAGGGCAACTGGACTTGGGTGAAAATACTTTGTGATGTTTTGTCTCTCATCCAAGAGGTTTCTTCAGTTCTGGGATTGAACCAGTTCTGGAACAAGAACTAAAGAAGCCTCTTGGATGAGAGGTGAAACATCTTCAAGTATCTCCAAACAAGTCCAGTTGCCCTTGATTTTAACCCTCATTGGATTTCTGAAGATGCCGCTGGCTTGTGTCACATGACTTTTTATGAATTCCTCAAACATCAGGGAAAAATGGTAGCTATTTTAATGAATCTACAACCTCTCCACATGGCACAAGCTAACATTTTGTTGAGTGCTTTTGCTGAGCTGCATCTGTGCCTCCCACTGTGAGTTCAGCTGGATATCGGAACACAGGGGAGCTTAACTTTGATATTTTACTGTAGACATCGATGGATTGAAACAGAAGCTTCCTGTGTCAATTCAACATCTCCTGGTAGCAATGAGTGTTTGTGCGTATCCTTTTCTTGCTAATGAAAATATCTGTTTTGTTAGGCCCAGCTCACAGTAGGTAACAAACAGGTGTATTTTAGGAGAGGAATGATTGTTTACTCATCCAGGCTATTTCCAGGGCCCTGTTACAGAAAGCAGGTTTAACAAACTGTAAGCTCTGACTTGATTAAGTTCAATCAACTCTGAGCATGTTCACTCTGAGTTAAGCACATGCACGCGTAATGAACAAAAGCCATCATCAATGGAGCTCCGATACTACGATTCACCATGGCAACGGGTCAATAAAGAGCAGAGCCTCCATTTTAATCCAGTGAAGCTAGAAATATTTTATTCAGCATAGTGCACTCATTCAACATTTACCAGTTATGAAATCCTTCTCTACATTACATTTGTGTGTGTGTGTGTGTGTGTGTGTGTGTGTGTATATATATATATATAAATAATATGAGACACATACACTCAGCTGTGACCCGATGGTTACAAAATGCCAGTGGCACTAGTTACATAGTTAACCTATGATTGTAAAGTCATAGTGTTTATTTTAGTGATTTGCAGTTGAAAAAGTGTCAAGGTTCAAACTAACAGTGCATTTTGTGCATGTCTATCTTACATTAAAAAATCCTACTCATTTTGCATTTAATGAAATACTGTCAAAACACATTAAGCGTATATGCAGCTAATATTCACTGTTTAATCCCATTGAGAACCTACATGCACATGAATTCTACATGTAGGGTCAGAATTAGGGTGGTTTCCACTGATATTAGATACCCAATAAAAAGCACTAAGTCCCCAAGACTCCCTCCATTTCAATGCTCTTAATACCCAGGAGCTGAACCCGGAAAAGAATCCCTTATGTCAGCTGGTACAACATGTCACACTTACCCCTTTTTCAAGCCACTTTACAAACACCAATTAGGGTCAAACAAATGATCACTCAAAGCAAAAACACTTATTTGGAACACTGGGAGGAAGAGACAAAAAAACAGCACAAACTAGATTGTTATCTGGCCCTAAACAGAGATTATGAAATGGCTGGATATCTCTCTACTGTCAGAGATATCAAGCAGAGGCAGCTTGTTACCAAGTACAGACTCAGTGACCACACCCTTGCAAATGAAAAAGAGAGACATAAAAAGTCCTGGTTACCAATCTGTCTGTAAGCATGTACAACAGGTGAGGTGGAGACAGAGAATCATTTCCTCCTGAAATGTGATAAATATAGAAGCATAAGAGAGCAATATTCGGGAAATTCCATCTATTTATACCAGATTTTAAATAACTCGAAGACAACAATAAATTAAGAATAATGCTAGGAGAGGAATTTAAAGCAAACATTGCCGCCAAGTATGTGGCCCTGTGTCACAACCTGAGGGACAGCGGGCGACTCCGCCAACTTTACGTTAGCTGCATGGCAGGTTAAATTTTGTTCACTTTTATTTGAATGAAACATTCATGCCAATAAAGCAAACTGAACTAAACTGAAATGTACAGATTTAAACTGTGCTGAGGACAGATGCTTTGGGCTCCACAAACAATCCCACATTGTGTTCATGGCTCCATTTTTATTGTAGATAAAGATCATGATTTAAACAGTAGGTTTTTACCATCCATGCTGTTTTAGCGTCCATGCTCATTTGGCTTTCCCCCAAATATTGCTCCTTTGACAGAAAAGTCAGTTTTGCCTGGCTGTGTAGGAATTTAATGTTTTGTCCTTTACACAATGTTCACTCTCTGTGATTGTTGCTGTTGTTGCCATCCACTGTTTTGCCTACACTGTCTTTTTTTCTTTTTTAGCAATTTAGCAAAGCATCTGGAAGCAATGACCCATTACACGAGGAATACTAACAGGCAGCTCTACATATTTGGAACTGAGCAGGAAAATACTAGATCTAGTCTTATTTAGCTTAGTGGATGATATTGTAAGTTCAAGCATTAAAAACCCAGTTGGTTACCCTATATTGGCTCTACCTTCTTCAGACAGATCAACAAGTTCCAGAAGTGTCCTGCGCCCTTGCTTAAGGCACATCTGACAAAATGCATAATATTATAATATAATATTGAAAAGCTTGAATCTTGTGACTGTGAGTGTATAATAGCCTGATGCAGTGTGAATCAGTTTTTTTGTTTGTTTTCAGTCACTGCACAATAAGAAGAACTACATCATTGCCTCCACATGTGTCAAGTTTCCTGGGGACCTCCCACTTCAACATCGGCCCATATTTAAAAAGGGCCATAGCCAATCACAGGGATGCATGCATCAACCTTTTACTTGCTTAATATTTTCAAAGGCTCTTTGGATAGATTATTACATTCCTTGACTGTTTACTTTACTTTGTTGTTCAAGTAGCAGGTTGATAACCTTACAAAAAAGAAGAAAGGAAAATGGACAATATAATATACATTGCTATCACTAACACCCCTTCTTCCTTAAAGTAAAAATAAATTCTATTATTCTCATTTTCACTCTTACTTAAACTGTATTTCAGCATTACAGCTTGCATCCAACTAAAATGCAAATCAAACACGGGCATGCTTGTCTCAAACAGCAAAACCCATCCATGTTATCGGAAACCATTTCACCCAGACATAATTGCACAAACCAAAATGTACTCTCACTAAAATAACTCACTTGGCAGTTACACTTAACAATCAACTGAACTATCCTTCCAACACACAGACTGGTTAACGTACCAGTTGCATCCCTGCTTTAACTAGAGTGATGAAGCAGTCAACAAAGACGCAAAGACAGGCAGAGTTCAGAATAATAATAATAATGATAATCACATGCCGGTGGAAGTTCCACTGTCTTAACACACCTGGAGTGGCTGCCAATCAAACTGGCAGTAACTGTGACAGCCAGACATCTTTGTCACTCTGTGAGCCACACACACACACACACACACACTGCCAGAGCCGGTGCTCTCTAAAAGGTCAGGTTTCCTTTACATTATGACCTCTTGTGAGTTCAGAGATCATCTTTAATGTGTTCAGAGAGCACTCATACAGTTTCTGTTTCTTTCTCAGATTGTTCTCTGTGTATATAGTATACCCACGTTATTACTGATGACGCTGTGTGGAGGCTGTAATAAAGCATACGAGGCAGTGATGTGAGCACAAAGCAGTAAGAAGGAGCTTAGAGACATCCAGACATCCATCACACAGATCGCTCCTGTTTCTTTGAAACTGGAGGATAAATGGATTTGAGAGGCAAAAAAAGAGATATACAGGAAGTGATATAAAGCCTTAAATCCTCCTATGGAAATAAGCAGATACAAAAAAGCTTCACACACTTTTTGTGTGCCAGAGGTTGTGGAAAATTGAAATGATCAGCTCCTAGCTGAGGCCCATGAAAAACATGAACAGCCTCTTTAGTTAATCTGCTTCCAGGCTCTGTGTAAAAGCCTCCATAGTTGGTTCATTCAACACAGGTTGTGCTCAATAGGCTTTACCTACAGTCTCGCTGATATGGACCTGGCATTTACACAGAGAAGTCCTGACCATTGATTCTGCTGCTTTGTCACTGAGCGTCCTCTCGACTGAGTATGACACAGGTTTTTTCCAAATGCTTGGCCCTCTGAATATTATCATTGCGGTTGCCATGGCAATAGTGTGATGACAATTGTTGAACCAAATTATATTTAGACATTTATTTTACTGAGTAATCATGTTCAAGGAAAATAAAACTATTGGATTAACACAATAAAGGCGTCACAGATGTCAGAAGAATCCTCTCATGCAGGTATTGTTATCACCAATACACAGATCCAGTAATTTCTGCAAAGTCCTTATTGGGATCTCTGTATGAGGAACTATGAGGTGCCCCTAGGGACATTATTCAGAATTACCATGCATATACATGTACATTTCCTCTCACATACACATATGAAACCAAACTCATTCACATACTATACTGAAAAGCTCACACACATACAAGTAAAATGCTTTTACGTACACAACTGAAACGCTCTCACACACACAACTGAAAATATTACGTTCACACACACAACTGAAAAGCTCACACACATACAAGTGAAATGCACTCACATACACAACTGAAATGCTCTCACACACACAACTGAAACGCTCTCACACACAACTGAAACGCTCTCACACACAACTGAAACGCTCTCACACACACAACTGAAACGCTCTCACACACACAAGTGAAACGCTCACACACATACAAGTGAAACGGTCTCACACACACAACTGAAACGCTCTCACACACACACACACAACAAACGCTCTCACACACACAACTGAAATGCTCACACACATACAAGTGAAACGCTCTCACACACACACACACAACTGACACGCTCTCACACACACAACTGAAACACTCTCACACACACAACTGAAACGCTCTCACACATACAAGTGAAACGCTCACACACACACACACACACACACAACTGAAACGCTCTCACACACACACACAACTGAAACGCTCACACACATACAAGTGAAATGCTCACACACATACAAGTGAAATGCTCTCACACCCACAACTGTCTTTAAACTAGACTTACTGTATATCAGAGCAGCAAACAAGGCACTCTTCAAAACCTTCTCTTGCTCTAGTTGCTGGGTGTAAGGCTCCTATGTTATCTTCAAGTATAAGGTACAATGTTAAAAACTGCATAACTATTTTAAAAGTGAAAATACTGTTTCATCTTCTGACCTTGGTCAGAAAAGGTCAGAAGACGAAACAGTATTTTCACTTTTCAACTTATACTAGACTGCTCTCCCTTAGCAAAAGAGGTAATTATTTAATATTGATGTTTTATCTGTGTTGCATGATGAGCTGTTTTTTTAAATTGACAAAGTTTGAAGTTTTATTGAGAAAACAGGTGAAAAAGTTTTAGCAGCAGAATGAGAATGCCAGCCAGACACAGAAGCTTTGTATTATTCCACCTTCTGGGTGTTCAACAAACTAGACAATGAAAGCAGTGTTCACAAATTTACAGTAGAACAATTGTTTGACAATGCTTGCATTTTAAGGTCAGATCTATAAGATATAAGATAAGTAAAGAAGGATGGATCCAATAAATATTGTCATGAAGAAAACTGTGTAATCCCCTGCTTAATGATCCTGTTTGGGTGTAGACCTGCATCCTGTCAACACATTTCTAAAACACATACTCCTGTGCTGATGAGCAGACTTTAGATTAAGATTGAATCTTTAGGTTTTTCCCTTAGTTTTGTGCAACAGCAAATATATTCATGCTGTACTGGTACATGGTCAATTTACTTGTCATTTTAAAACAGGCCTGCACATTGAGATGGGTGTTATAGATCAGATCAGGAGGTAGAGTGGGTTGCCCGTTAATCGGAAAGTCGGCAGTTCAATCCCCGGCTTCTCCAGGCTGCATGTCAAAGTATCCTTGGGCAAGATACTGAACCCCGAATTGCCTCTGGTGGCTGTTCTGCCAGTGTGTGAATGCAGCTGTAGTGTAAAAGCACTTTGGTTGAAAAAGACTAGAAAGGCGATATACAGAGCATTTACTCACAAAGCAAACGTTATATACAAAAAAAAGAATATTAAAATACATACAGAAACTACAGAATACTACAGAGTTTTCTCAAAGTTGGGGGTTGCAGTACAGTGTGAACAGGAGGGGGCTGTGGACACAGCCCTGGGGTGCTCCAGTGTTAAGCACTGGGTGGTCTTTGAGGAAGTCAAATATCCAGTTTCAGAATGTTTGCTCAGTTTCATGGGGGAGATTGTGTTGAATGCTGAGCTGAAATCCACAAACAGCATTTTGATGTAGGTGTTTTTTTTCTGAAGGTGTGTGAGGGCTGAGTGGAGGGCAGTGGAGATGGCATCCTCTGTGGATCTGGTGGTTTTGAAATCAAACTGGTGAGGGTTCAGGATGTTGTTCTTTATGTGCTGAAGAACCAGTTTCTTAAAGCACTTAATCTGAATTGGGGTGAGAGCCACGGGGCGGTAGTCGTTCAGACTAAACGCTGCAGACTTTTTAGGTACAGATTACATTACATTGTTTTAATAGCCACGCGACAATGCCGGTAGAATTTGTTTTTGGTACAGTATGTTTACGCTCTGCATCATGTGAATACATTACAAACAAACAAACAAACAAAAAAAGGAACGATGGTGGCTGACTTGAAGCAGGTGGGAACCCTCTCCTGAGACAGTGAGATGTTGAAAATGTTAGTAAGTAGTGACTCTTTTTTGAGGAGATCAAAGCGAGCATAATAGGTGTTAAGTTCATCTGGTAATGTGGCCCCACACATGATGGGGGAACTCCTGCTTTTGTAGCCTGTGATGTTTTTGATGGCCTGCTACATATCTTTGGTGTTGTTGGTGTTGAGGACTCTCTGCAGTCTCTGCTGATGTCTCCACCTTGCCTCCTTGATGCCAGCTTTCAGTCACGCTCTGGTGGTGTTGCTTCCTTGTCGCCTGACCGAAAAGCAGCTTTTTTTTGTCTCTTAGTTAGACCCTTCACCTCTCCATTCATCCAGGTTTTCTACTTGGGGAATTATTTTAATGTCTTAGTTGTCTTCACATCAATAACACATTTGCTGATGATGTCACTGATGATATATATTCCTCAAGGATGGTATGGTTCTCCTGGGTGGCGGCCTCTCTGAACATGTGCCAGTCTGTGCACTCAAAACAGTCCTGTAGAGCTGTTATAGCCTCATATGTTCACACTTTAACTGATTTTACCGTTGGTCTGACCTTTTTTATCAGCTGGTTGTAAGTAAGCAAGCAAAAAGCGCAAAATTATGGTCTGATAGACCAACAAGGGGATGGGGGACGGCTTTGTGTCTGAGTCCTGGACAAGAACGTGAATCACGCAGATGTTAATGAAATGTAAATAATGAGCTGCTGTTCTCAGTAGAGAGATTTGTGTAGTGACTGTGGATGAAAGGTGTAAGGACAAAGCCAAGAAGTTGACACTGTTCACTGCGGTTGATGTAAGAGAGAGTAATACACGTGTAGACAAGTTTTTCAAATGTTTGGAGATCAATGAGTATGAAATACTGTATATTCTTCGTGTATTTCATGTTTTTTTGAGAAAGATAAATCATAATTACATACAGAAGGCTTACGAGAAGGATCAATCATGTCACCATGTGCTTTACGTCTCTCAGAAAGAAAAGGGAACACATGCTGTTTTCTGTCTTTCCTCTTTCTCAGCTTTGCTCAAGATGCTGCATTGCTTATCTGCTGCACTCTAGGAATCTGGTTTCCTGTATCTACAGGTGTCATGTTTCTGTGACTAGATTAGGGTCTGTCTAGATCCCTTATTTTACTAATTTAATGACAAGTTTAGAAACAATCAATGAGTATGTATAGGGAGAGAAAGAGAGGCATAGAGACACTGACAACGACAAAAGAGTAGGACTTAACTTTTATCTGTCTGAAGGTAAAATATACAGTACATTCCTTCTTTCTAATTTCTGTTTATACTGTTGTAGAGGACATTTCTGTAACAAATGCTTACCCCAGCCACAGAGAATTTACATTTAAATAGGTGAAGAAAACTACTTTGAGGCTGGGAATAATGTATTGTATAAATCTGACATCATTAATGCATAACATTTCTATGAGAAAGAAAGAATGCAATACTCTGCCTCATGGATCCATGAGGTGGTGCGTGTCTCGTTAACAAGCAGCAGGTATCTTTAATGTTTTGGCTCAGTCAGTTTACATTTGATCAGCCTAACTGTTGGCCTATATTGTTTTCATGAACAGTACAATATCCACAGCTCTCCTGTATTATTATTCAGCATGCAGTTTCCATGTCAGTGTAAAAGCTGAATGACTTCTCTGGGTTCAGATGGAGGCATATTACTCACACAGACACAGACACACACACACACACACACACACACACACACACACACACACACACACACACACACACTTGGAAGACTTGTTATACTGAATGACAGATGTCAAGATCCATCTAATAGACCTGTATTAAATGGCAGTCACATATTTCTCCAGTTATCAGTCATATATTCCATTAAAACAGGTCCTGACCGTGGCAAAATCATTTAGCTGCAAATGGGATTCCTGTTAAATCTGGGCATTGGCCTCTCTGCACTAGGCTTCAGTTTCCATAACAGAAACCAAGAGCAGTGGAAATCCATCTTTCTGTCTTATTTGGAATGTGTTTGAATGTGTTTCATCAGCTAAGTGGGGGCAGACATATCTGTGGCAATGTGACAATCTGTGCTTTGGAGTGTATGTTTAAATAAGCTCTCTCAGCAGTTCTTTTTACACTTCGGATGGTCAGTTAAACACAAGATTTCCGAAAGGGCACATATTAGAAATTAATACTGTTGGTCAAATGTTGTAATGAAAACGGTCTGCTTTTGATATTACATGCTAAATTAACATTCTGCTATTGATTAACCAGAAGAATCAAGAAGATCAAATGTTTAAAATGTTGGACTTTCGAGAGAGACAGACAACAACAGATGAACTGGATCATTGTCCAATCACAAGTCACAACAATGGCCAAAAAAAGCATCTTAATCTTGAACACAATTAGGTTAACAAAATTAAAGGATTTAAGTTTGTTATTTTGCTGCTATGACAACAATTTTATCATAAACATACTGTACATCACCAGGTTTAGTTGATGGTCTTGTGGAAAGGCATTACACGAATGAATTAAGATCCAAATGTTTTGCAGTGATGGCGTTTGTGTTTGAGAATAAAGAGTAAAACATATTTACATTTCATTTCTTTCCCTTTCTTCTCTTTTTCCAGGTAAGATGGGCATTTGAACTCCTTTTGTGTGCATATTTCTGTGTCTGTTGCACACGCTGGTCTGCATGTCTGACTGAGGGGTGACAAAGGCACTGCAGAACTTGCTAAGAAACAGTAAGACTTTACACACACTTATACACTTTGTATACTTTAATACGAGACTGTGTGAATCTAGCACTGAAAAAAACAGGAACCATTTTAAAGTTCAGACTGGATTTTCAAAAGCCTAATATCATTTTAGCCACACTGCTGTGAAGGTTTGTTAATAGTTACAACTCTTTATTTTCCTGCCTGATAATTAATGAAGCTAAAAGGAACTGGAGGTACTTGATGTTGCAGTTGGAGGTTGGAGGTATAGCATTAGTGTTGCAAAGGTAACAAAGAACAAGTGCATGGACAACATGATACACACTCCAACAGTTGGTGTTGGTTTGAAGCATACAAAATATCAAGTTTGCAAGTATTTTATGAGATGGTGATATTATTTGTAGTGGTTAAATGAAGTCAAATACTCTAAATGTAGCCTTTGTTGAAATATCTCTTCTAGCACTGATAGATGATTAGACTTCAGGAGGATTAAGCTGTGTATCTTCAGCAGGTTGTCATCTCAGCTCGCTGCAGGGTTATCTGCTGAGCTCGAGCTGTGTAGCTCTTTACTTCATATTGAACTCAGAGATGGAAAGCATCACTCTTCCCCATCAATTGCAAGACTGTTGCATCAGCACAGGTACACAGGTACGCAAGTACATTTGAAATACATTTTTAAATGGAAACACTAGCTCTGCTGCTCTGAGAGAGAGATTTTGGCACTGGTACCAGTGTTGTGCCTTGGCAGCAACATAGATTGTGCAAGTTCTTGAAAAGCTTTAAGTCATTTATCACAGTATCCTCTTATACTGTCTATGGACATCGTCTGACTGGAAAGCGCTTCGCCATCCTCCAGATAGCACACATCAGTCACATCATGGCGTTGGGTGGGTGGTAAGTGGTGACTGTCAGTCTTCTCAGGCTGGAAACACATGTAGGTTTGATGAGTAGCTGTTTATTAAAGTGATTTTATTTTATTTTTTTTTTCTTTACCACTTATGGTATTTTGCCAGATAACATGCTGACATCACCATGGACAGTTTTAATTGTAACTACTTTCCATTGTGGAAATAGTCACAGAGGCTGCTAATGTTTTGGAGCCTTTGGTGCCTCAACACTGGACAGGCCATCCCCAGTTTAAGCTCTGTTCACCCTTTACTGTGCACTTTGGTGGCAAACAGTGATGTCTGTCATTACTGGTAATTTGTTTAATAAGGTTTGACTTGACAGGGCAACATAGAGAAAATGAAGGACAGTTTATCTGCTTCAACAGCAGCTCTAGTCTTAACTACTCAGATAACCTCTGGAACTCAACAGCACACACACACATACACGCACATCCTTATGTTACTGTCTTTCTGGGGACCCATCATTGACATAATGCATTCCCTGGCCCCTTAACCTTAGCCATCACAACTAAGTGCCTAATCACACACTATTTCACAGCTATAATTTGAGAGGAATGCCCTCACTACCAAATGGTCACACATAACACTCTGCTCTATGAGCAACAAAGATGTTCAACATGGACACACTGGGTGTCCTACATCGCTATCATCTTGTTCAGACAACAGACAGCTGAATGCATAATCTAATGTGAAGGACAGAGGAGCAGTAAGGAAACACAGAAGAGAAAATGAGCAGCTTGTCCAATATGATTTCACCCACTGTGATTTTCTAGCATCTCTGAGAGGGTAAAAAAACAAAACAACAACAGACAATTCTAAGAGCAGGTCTCATAACTGTGGCCGAAACAATGGAAATTATTTTTATAACATACAATGTATAATATGCAAGCAAAAACAACAGGGACCTCTGAAGAGCAGGTCAGCTCATTGTTTGTACGATAACCATCTGTGGTCATACACCTGAGAGCATATGATCAATGAATGACACCTACGTCACATGCATGTTGCTGGCTCAAAGATCAAATTGAATCTTTTTATTGAAAAATAATGAAGAATTATTTTCTTTCTGGAGTAGAATAGATTCAATAAGGAGGCACTATTAGCCATAACAGCTGCTTATGAAAGGGCTGCTTGTCAGAAAGGGCAATGCCATGACAGGAAAAACAGAGATGTGGATCCAAACGGCAGATGCTACAGGGAGCTGATACAGTTTGTATCTATACATCCATCTCTCTGGAGGCCGACGATGAAGGTGAAACCCCTCTGGTGGCCAGCGGCAAAGGCGAATCCTTTCTGGAGACCGGTGGTGAGAACGAAACCTCTCAGGAGGCCAGTGGTGAAGGTGAAACCCCTCTGGCGACAGGTGACACAGGCAAGACTTCTCCAGAGGCCGAGCAGGGGGCCGGCGTCCAAAGGCTTTATGAGACCGGTGACAAGGCAGCAAGACTGGCGGAATAGGCGGTATGGGGGCCAATGCCCCCCCAAATTGAATTATGAAATAATTTATGAAACAATATAGGTTGTATTTAATTCACACATTCACACAAGGGACAAATAATAAAAACATACATTTACAAACAGTTCATTAGTTGAAAATATGGTAAAGCCAACATAAAAAACACAGTGTGGCGCTGTGAGGAAACTCTCATGCCTCCTCCTTTCAACGCACTTTCACGTTAGTATGTGAATGAAATGACTTTCAGTTGGCAGGAGATTCCTGGCTGCACATGTCAAAACAAAGCAAGCAGCTGAAAACTCTCCAAAATGGACATTAGAAAACCACAGTTGCTCCATCCACGTCGATAATTGATTCTGCTGACCCCATACAGCAACATAACGACAGCAAACGTTCGTAACTTCACAGCCGATAACATCGCAGCTTGCAAAGCTAGCACCAGTAGCTCCAGCTCCCCTACATTTGGACCAGACCCTCCTCCACTTCAACTTCTACCTGAGGATCTCAGCAATGAAAAGCCCAACCAGGTGAAACTGGACAAGTATCCAAGCCGTCTTTATTATGTGAAAAAACTTTATTTTTTGAGTACATGGTACCGTCCTGTTTTCCTTGCAGGAACTTTCGACCAGCGACAGCATGCCATATACAAATGTTGATTAAATTTTTTATCACAAAGGGATATTGCAACTGGAAGCACGCAAGCGAATCCAACAAAGGTTTCCATAAACATACGACTAAGAGCACCTGACATGCGATGCCGCTTGGAGGGATAGAGGGAAACACAGACAGACACAGAGATTTCCAAGTTGATTAACACAGAGCATTGGAGTTTCTGTGCCTTTGATAGTATGTCAGAGGCATGTCAGACGGAGGGTGGGGACTGTTCCTTTCTCTATTTGAATACATGCTCCGAAAAGACCAGCAACTGGTTAAAGTCGTGAAAACAATACCTCGCAGTGTAACCTACACAAGTCAAGAAATACAAAACAAACTAATTGAGGCAATGAGCAGTGCCATAACGGATGTTATTGTATGTGACATAGGCTTGCAGTGGTTCACGATCAAAGTTGACGGGATTCATGACTTCACTGGGTTTGAGAACATTTCAATAGTCGTTCGTTTCATATCAGAGGACAGTAAGAAGAAAGTAAGCGTCTGCTTACTATGGCCACTGCCAAAGCTAGCGATGCAGGGACATTCACTGACACCATATTGCAAGAACTTCAAAAAGTGGGGCTCAGCAGTGCAAAGATGTTGAGTCAGTGTTATGACACTGCATCCCTCATATCTGGGAAACACAGAGGAGTCCAAAGACTGTTAAAGGATAGTCTTGGCAGAGAAATCCCACACATCCACTGCACGTCGTGGCTGTTCATATTCTGTCGGCTGAAGTAATTGGTGAATTATTTAATGTATGTGGCATGCTTTATAATTTCCTGAGAAAGTCCACCGTTTCCACTCACAGTCCCCCAAGCCACGGTCTTTGTTATCCTTAAAAACTCTGAGGATATCACTGCGGTACTGTCAGAGATGAGCAGCTCTCGGGCCTATGGATCAGAAGTGAGGCAACTGGCCTTTAAAACCAGATAATGGAACTTGGCTTTGTGTTCATTGCACATCGTGTGCACAATATATTACTGCTTCTGGACTCGCCAAACAAACAGCAACAGGCGAAGGAAATGGACCTACTCAACGCAGTAAAACTCATGCACAGTGTGACAGACTGTGTTCATGATCTGAGGCATGACGATCTCCCAACAACAACGAGCCCCAACAAATTAGAAAAAGAAGACGTGTTACCAACATGAACCTGGAGGAGTATGTTCTTGAGGAGAGTATAGGAAAAACGACACAAATGACGACAAGTCAGAGCTAATGAGACTTTAATACGGTACTTGAAGAAATGAATAAGCATATTGGAAGCACTTGACCCAGAAACTAAAGTATTTTTGATGTAAAAAAACCTGACACATTTTGGATTTAACAAGAGGGGGAGTCGGAGTTCTGCTTCGCAGAGACTTTTGTCCAAACATCACAGAACGCTTAAGACCCACTGTGTTGACGGCGCTCCAGCTGGCTTTTGTAATTGGTGCTCCTACCGCAACCTGCAAAAATTTGTGCTCCACTCTCAGAACACAGAAGGAGCATGCTTCACGCAAGAAAGGGTAGACTTGTTCAACTTGCATTGGAGAAGACAAAAAAAGTGTTTTGATGAGTGAAAGGACACTCAGGAGGTTCCAATCAGCTCAAAAGCAGTGCCTTCAGCTCTTTTAACTGTTTAAAGTTTCATGCAGGCCGGTTGTTAGTGTATTTGTCTAACTGGCATTATGTATTGTCAAAGTTCACAATTTTTTGTTGCTACGTTGTGTTTTGATGAGACTAATAGTTAGTTAGGCCATTTTTTTCAGTTTTGCGCTGTCCATTGTCCTGAAATGTAACTCCAGCTGTTTTATTTTTTCTCGTTAATGGAAAATGTAGAATAATCTCTGTGTATGTTGTGGGTGTTTTTGATTTGTTTTGATAAGGGTACATGGTGTTTTTAGGTAGTACTGTAAATGGTTATGGTAGAGCAAACCAGCATCAAGATGTGTAAGTTGTTTTTTTTTCTCTCCGTGAGATAACACTTAAACTATGTGTGTGTTTCTTAATATAGAGAGTTATAAGAAAGGCGTGTAACGATGCAACAACAAATAGAGGAAATCCAATATAAACTGACCTACACAATTAGGAAGGGGAACACAAACAGGTCATGTAACTCTACTTCTAATATTACTACTACCACAACTACTACTACTACTAATAATAATAATAATAAAGCCTATTACTAATAATAATAAAACAATGTGCTCTCTCTCTCAGCTAAAGTAATTCGTTCTGGTGAGCATCTTTCTCCAGCTCTGAAATGGTTTGAGTCTCTGATATAAAGGTCATTGCCCTCCAGTATGTCTTCTAACCTTATTATAAACTAAGTTAAAAATAAGTTAAAGCGTCTTCAACAAAGAGTCCAGCCTCTTATTGTTTCCTCTGAGCTACTCAGGCTGCTGGGCTGTAGGACTCTCCAGACTAACGGCTACAGGCAGCTCTACCATGGTCCTGATTTGTCTGCTACATAAAGCTGTTGGACAGTTAATTTAACACCCTGTTCAGTTCTGCAGCACTGAGAGGAAGTGAGAGGAGTCGATGTAGTAAAGTAAAGAGGAGGTTCATCTTGGGTGTATTATTTTCTTCTAGATGAAGATACTGCCCGCTATGTGTAGTATCTGCACAGATTCCAATACAGCACTTCACAAAAAATGCAGAGGAACAAAAGTTGTTTTTGAAAGCTTTCAGTGAAGCTTTTTTTCCAGCAGCACTTATGAAGCTGTCTGCTTCCAATGTTATGTTGTTATGAATATTATGAATAATAGTGAGATTCGAAACAAACTGTAGTAATCTACACTGAATTAAACTTTAATTAGACTCATGCTGACAACTTGCACTCTCTCCCTCTCACACACACACACCTACATCATGTGCTGGGTGCTGTGCCACAGATGTGGACAGGCTCTGCTGTTGTGATGATAAGGGTCATGCTGGCGGTGTTGTGGATGTAGCCACAGTGTCAAGAGAGCCTTTGGGAGTAGATGTGACGAGTGACACAGCAGGAAGGTGGCCAGAAGAGAGAAAGACAACATGATCACCTGCTGACAGACCTCTCACATGCTGCCTGTGTACTGTGGATTAGATTTTCACATTATTACACATGTTGTGCAAGGATTTGGATTGGATTTGTATTCCATATTTGTTAAGTAAACTATCTGGTTGGATCATGTTGAATGGAGTAGTGCTAGCAGGATGACACACACACATACAGGGACATGGCTCATTCTGCATGAAAATGTGTACACGTGAACAACGCATCTTTGGCACACTCCACAGCCAAACTTTCTATAAATGGAAGTTTAGGGGGTGCCGACGTCGAACGGGCTATAGTGTCCCTGAACGCACCAGGGCCGGTTGCTCCCTGGTGTCTTTGAACGCACCACAACTTGCTGCTCTGTGGTGTCCTTGAATACCCCATGGTCTGTTGATCCGTGGTGTCCTTGAACGCACCACAGCTCGCTGCTCCAATGACGGCTCAACGTGCAACAGTGTCACCGTGAATCGTCAGTGGAGCAGTCAATATCAACACAGCTGCCGAGTGAAGCCGAGTCAGGACAGGACATCCTCCTCTCCACTGCAGCGAGCTGCTGCCAGGAGAATGAGCCGCTGTTCGCTGTGCCAGGGGCCACACCGCTGGAAGAGACGTGTTGTCTGGTTGCCAGCAGCGAGCGGTCTCTTTCGTCTCGCTATACTGAGACAGACCTGATTTTAGTGGCTAGTGACAGCATCTCTCCGGCAATAGCGGGCTAGGCTGCTGCTACCACGGATACTCCGTGATGCGCTGCGACCTCTTGTTGGAGCAGTTTTCAGCAGCTTAGCGTGTCTGTCTGTGTGGCACGAAAACACTGCCGGTGAGCTAGCAGCGCGCCCGAGCGGGTTCACGTAGGCGCGCTGGGAATGCAAGCTAGGATCAGATAGCTGCATTGTGCCGCTTCTACGGCAAGTTTCTGTCATGCCGCGGAAGCGGAGTGTGTCGCAGCTCAGGCGGCGTAGCAAGCACTGTGGATGCCCGGGCCGCACCACCGTCTCATTCAGCCTTAGCCGGGAGAGCGGTGTGGGCCACGGGGCAAGCCGTTAGCTTAGCGTCGGTGAACGCGCCATGTTGAAGTGGCGTGTGTGGGATCCCTGGGCGGCCCGGTGTCTCGGGGAGGGCGCGGTGCAGTGCAGTGGCGATCTGGCTTGTGAGCACGTCGTCTGAGGGTGGCATTATGACAGCGAGGCTCGCTGCCCTTGCCGTGAGCCAGCGGCAGGTGGCGACTGAGCTGCGCCTTCTCCTCCTCCAACCTTCTGAAGCGCTGAGTAGCGGAGGATATGGAGCCAAAGAGGCCGTCAGATGAGATGGATCCAGATCCTCCCGGTCCTTCCCATGGAGAGCGGTAAGTCCCAACCACACGTGGCGAGAACCTACTGTGGCCAGAGACATGACGCGCCCAGCAGCGGTTGCCACACCCTGGACCAGGTTGTTCATCTGACCGATGGCTCGGGTCAGGAAATCGTCCCCCTGTCCTGCGGCAGCGGCGGGCGGGGCCTCCTTCCCGCTGACCAGCCAGCAGAGTGAGGAAGAAGGTGGGCAGCGAGGACCAGGGCCTCATACATAGGCTTTACTTGGCCAGGCCGCCCAGATAGATTAACAGCTGCCCAAGTTAATTTGGTGACCCATTTTAAAATCGTTCTTGATTGCAGCGCTACGTAGCACATATTCGCTCTGCACATCGTCTCACTCGGTCACTCGCTCTCTCTCTTTCAACCTCTCTCTTTCAAACACGGACAACATAAACACAAATCAGACCAACACAACACTGTCAATGTCGGAGACCCATCTTCAAAACAGTTATTAACAAGCATGTTAAGGAGCCTAGCAAATAAGGAGAGCTATGTTAACTTTGGAAAACAGCTGTCGAAGTTACCACACTGTATAACTGATAGTGTCCAGGTGCGTTCGAGATAACTGGCTGACTTTCGACCGACTTGATAGATAGGGGAATAAAAACAGCGTCATCAAGTCAGACACAATCTACCTCCGGTAGCCTGCATGAGCTTACTCAGGCCTTGCTCACATGAGGTCTAGTGTATGCAAATTTCGGCAGGCAGCCTACAATATCTGTTTTGCTGAATTATACAATTCACTTATTAAGGTCCTTTTAGGACACTTTGCTGTTTGAATGCAGTTAACGCCAAATGTTTTGCTGAATCTCAAGAAATGGCACTTTTACTAAGTGTAATAATATATTAACGATGAACATTCATAAAATATATACTGATCATTTATCACTATTGATGAACCCCACAAAGAATAGTATAACTTTTAAAAGCAGAACTTTAATGCATTTTTCTACAATTCTCTGCATGCATTCCAAATTTCGGCATAACACCTTTGACAGTCGACGGCCCCCCTCCCCCTCCACTTACACTGTCAATCTGTGGGAAACACTGGAGTCTGTGTTGTACTGGGAGCCGGTTGTTGTATGTTGTTAGTAGACAGCATTTTGTTAGCTACGCTGTTGATGCTGTAGTTGGAGAGCGGCTTAGGAGCACACATGTAGCTACATCCCAACCTGGTGCCTTCACATTAAAATCAGAAAAATGTCTGTTCCAAGCAACAGAGAAAACAGGCATGTGCTTCTTTTCTAAGTGAGCTTAGAGCCTATTGACAATAAGGAAGTAAAAAACTTGATTTGTTAAGAAGTGATTTAATTGAAAAACTACGTATAGACACTTTAATCAGTACTTGGAATAGACCCGCGTGGAATCACGACGTGCATGCTATTCTAGGCAGGCATGCTAAACATGCAAAAAAAATGGCAGGCAGGTAGAGAGAAAATGGTGCCAATAAGCCTCACTTTAGTTGCAAATGTACAGTGTAAGTTACAGTGACTAATGAATAGAGACTACTCTGTGATTAAAGCGGAGCTCTTTCTGAAGTCCCCCAACCCCAACACACACACACACACACACACACACACACACACACAAACGTTTCGACGATCAGTCAACTATAGGCTATAAGACTTGACTATTCTGATTCGACTTTGTAAATCCTTAGTTGGGGACACCCCTAATTAACAATCAGCATTCTTAAAGTCATAAAATTTCTAAATATGACTATATTGTCAAACATACTATCTAATGATCTTAAGAGGTTAATAAGAAAGCTAATAAAACAAAATAATGCAAAACACATATTATAATTTCTAAACATTTCATGTCATTGAAATACTTGAATAATTCATAACATTCCTAACTACTATTATGTTAGCTGGGATATTCTAAATAATTTACTTAGCTGTCACATGTAACTTTTTTTTTCTTGTCTAATTTTGACAAGCTAAGCATAAAGACTAACTACACAATAAAAAGAGGAATTAATTAATAAGCGTTTGACATAGTTATAACCGCTCACATTGTCTGCCACTGGGTGGCAGTGTGGTCACATGGTAAAACTTGGATTAAATTCTTTAAGTTCATAACTCAGTAATTTTACATCGTAGACAGTAACAGGAGTTGGACTGAATTTCATCAAAAATACCTAATGCATATGATTTTTTCAATGGTGATTATGTTTACATTCCCAACAGTGGACCTTCTCCACCTTTACAGTCTCTTAATGGTCAAACAGTCTTTAATCTCAGAGAAGATTTGGCATGGAAGTGATGTTCTCCAGGAGAGCATTAAGCCTGGTGCAGACTACACGACATTCATCGTCGGCAGATCACTGCTGTTCAGACTACAGCACTTGCTGTAAGGGGAGTCTTGAAGTTGTTGTGGGGTTTACACTATGTGATTGATTGCACTCAGAAACACAAAGAGGAACACATGTTGCAAAATACTTGTATAAGGATCACATTAATCTCTGAATCACTACATCAAGCGGTGTTCGTTTTCACACATAAGTGTAGCTCTCTGAGTAAGTACAGCCGTTCCCTCTTCTGCCTTTTGGGCAGTAATTCTGGCAAATAGGCTGATTCAGTGGCTCCACTCTGAACAATTTCATGCTGCATTTCTGTTTAAAAACAAACCTCAGGGAAAAAGAGCTACACAGCCCACCACTCATTAAGATGGTGACAGCTGTGAAGGGAAATGTGCATGGGGAGAATTATGAGGATTTGATCCAGTTCAACAATTCTCCTCTTTCAGTGATTATTATCATTATTCCATTGCCTATATTTTGTGAAAAAATAATGACATCGTATTTATCAAATACTACATCGTATCACTGTCTGAGATTTCTCACATTATAAGCAAGAAAGGAGTCAAGTCAAATCAGGTTTTTTTTTATATATATATATAGTCCAATATCACAAATGTGGCTTTACAATCTGTGCAGCATAACGCCCCTTGATTGGGATAAGTAAAACAAATGATTGAGAGAATGACAGTATTTTTAAATAAAGCAGCAAAATAACAATAAAATACTTATATCCCATTAGGATCTGCACACTGGACAGTTCTTGAAACTTTTGAATTATCCTGAATGCACTTTGGGAATTTTATTAAGAATTTGTCAAACTCAAATCAGAGGATCTGAGAGGTGTGATTATTTGTTGTTGGCTGCACTAAAGCAAAAGAGCCCCAGCATTTTTCAGTCCAGAGCCAGATACAATGGCAACATTTCCTTTTTCAGATACTCATCAGGTTCACCACATTGTTAGTCACAGAAACTCTGTTCCCTCTCCAACCGTCTGAAAGCAGCAGAATCCTTATCACCCGGAGCAGAAAAGAAACAAAGGTAGGAGGAACAAAAGAACTGGATAAATAGAAGAACAAAAACACATTTTAATATTTTTGTTGAACAAAAGCTGCTAAGGAGAAAAAGCTCTACATGCATAAACAATGTGGTGTACACTTAATAAAAGAAAACAGTGGGAGAAAACAGGATGGGTAGAGCGAGAAAGATCAAGTGAGATAAAAGTGACAGACAGAGAGAGGGAAAACAAAAGAAAACAGAAAAGGAAGGCACAGAAACAAAAGAAGTGAGGAAATATGTTGAGAGAGAGACTAATTGTTCATGCAAGTCATGGCAGGGAACAGACATTTTCATTTTTATTCTGTCATGGCAGTTCATCTGTCACCTCCTGCAGCAAAAGCCATTTTCACAAGAACTGGTGCAGGTGTTTGCCTTGTCCAATTGATATAAATTCAAATGATGTCTCACAGAATATAACCTGCTAAAAGTTTCCCTGTCAGGGTATATAAAGTGATTACCAGTTAGCCTAGAAATGGACCTAACAGCTATATAGTAAAGAAAAGCCCCCCCTCAGTGTTCATAAGATCGTGTTTAGTGATTGACTTGGGGGCGGGGGCACAGATTTCCTCTGGTGGAAAGTGTGATAATATTCAGTCGATATACAGTCACTCTGCCCTCTTACTTGCGTGTATGTGTGTGCCTGCAGGAGGTGATGAGATTAGCTCACATATCAACACTGTACATGTTGTAAATGTTCCCATAATTCTGTTTAATTCAGTTTTAACATAGTTTAAAACGCTGTTCACAAGGTATCACTACACATAATGGGGATACAATTAATTACTAGACACAAATGTAAAGAGAAGGGAATTATATTTGATATTATTATTATGATAATGCCTTCAGTTTTTACATCTGCTTGGGATTATAATAATACCAACTCTGCTCAATACAGGCCAGTGCAAATAGCCCACAGTCATCCTGCCTCTTCAGTATTATTTTGGAATAAATGCATTGTGTATGCATTAGTGTTTCAATAAGTGCAGTCAGTCGTGTGCAAACTCTTCATTCAGGGTCTCTTCCATCTCTCTAATGCTGCAAACCCCTGGGCTCTGTTGGATTACATGTATTTAGAGCTGCTCAATGAGAATTTACACTTCAGTTCCATCAATGACAACAAGACTGCTGGACATCATTACATATCCAGTATTTAGAGACACTGACTGGAAACTCCCCTGCATCATACAGTAGTACAGTAGTGGGGGATTGCAAAGAAACTACAGTATGAATGATAATGAGATCAGAGGGGGAATTATGGCTCTCAGTTATGTGTGTGTGTGTGTGTGTGTATGTGTGTGTGTGTGTGTTTGTGTGTGTGTGTGTGTGTGTGTGTCTGTCTCTATGTCTAAAATCACAATAAACCTGCAGGTCTGGTAGTAATTAGCCTTGTGATTAAGATTAGTAATAAGTTGATTCTCTGCAGCTGTGCGATAGAAGCGGATCAATTCATAACTTGTTCATTTGTTCAAGTTTGTAAAATGCCATAGCTGTAGGCTGGGAAACTTTATGATGAGTTTCATAGCCACCAGCATATTGAGGTAATCTGGAAGGAAAAAAAAACATCCAAAATACTGAACATCTCTTCTACTATTTTTTTGAACTGCTGCAAGCCAACCCTCTAAATCCTTTTGTGCCAGAGTCCCTGTCAGAGTCTGTGTGGAGGAGAGAGGGACTGGGACATTGTTTTTAAAGAGCTAAAGAGTCATGGAGGAGGGGATTATGAATCAGGTTATTGTATTTCCCAGCACAGATGATGCTCTCTGCAGTCTGGCCACATAAATGTTGTTACCATTTCTTCTTCTGCAATAAAACTGCTCTTTTGCTATTTTACAGTATTTATTTTATTTGCAATCTGTGGAGGTTTGAGAGAAAGGAAGAAGCAGTTCAAAAATATCTCATCTGACAACTTGTAGTTTTTCTAGAGATCAATATTGTCTTGAGGGCATAATGGCTCCCTGTTGCCTCTGAGAAGGAGTGACTTTATGTGATTGTTGCTCCAACTCAAGATACTAAAGAGGCAGCCAGTCTGGCAGTAAAAATTACATTTGGTTATTTCAGCCGTTAAATACTTCTGCATTGATACTTCTGTTCCTGGTCTTTCCTGTTGCTGAACTTTTGCAGAGCCATCTGAATCCGCTGAAAGTGTCTCGCAGGTTCTTTTACTACTTTCCAGGATTTTCCATATGTCAGGGTTAGGGTGTGTAACATCACTTTATCAGCTTCTATAAGACTTTTAGAATCAACTCCAAGGCTCTGCTTCTTGTTTTTAAAGCACTAAATTGGGGACTGATGAATATTATGAATATTAGGCCAAGTTTAATCCTTTTTCTTTCTTGCAAACCACACTGAGTTTGCCTGTGTATGAAATGAAATATGAATTGAAACATATTTGTCCTTATCCTCCTCTTCCCTCTCTTGATCATGCAAGAGAGCTGTTGTCCAGACAGCTATGCTGTGTATTGTAATCGCACAGTGATTACTGCACAGCAGAGAAGCGTAGGCCGCCACTGGACTTGCTCATGCATGGAGGCATTATTTCCACCTCCCCGCTGTGTGCTCCACAGAGCTGCTGGCCACCTGGAGTGCTTCGCTGAATGCCAGCTCACTCCCTGTTGTGGGATTGAGTGCCAGTCTTGTACGCTTTACAATTAGCTGTGTGTATCCAATTATTGTTGACAAGGCTGCATACTAATTTAATTTACTGTACATACTTACAGTAAAGGACATAGATTCTAAGTCTATCAGAGTAGATTAGAGTGGATGTCTGTTAGTTTAAGATGAGTCCCACTCCACCATCGTCTTTGTCACCCTGGATATGGAAAACAACTCCATGTGTAAGCGTTTAAATTTAGCTTTTTTAAAAGTTCAAACAGTGATATTTAATGATGAATTTCAGATTTTTTCTTTCCCCATTTTTTCCCCTTTTGTTCTGTTTTCTGTCTTCCTTTTAGATGTCTCTGTGACCCCCTGCTTCTGCACAGGGCTGATGTTAAAAACCTCTCTTTCAAAGACTTAAATTCCACCAAATCTAACCGATCCTTTTCCTGAATGAAATCAACTGGGATGCTGAATGTCACAGCTGCATCTGCCAGTTTTAATCTGTTATTTTTGATCATTTCATTCCTATGGGAGGTGGACAAGCCATCATTCAGTGTCTTCATCACCAGCAGAGTCCTGAAGCCCACAATTTTCACGTGCCTTCATTCAATGAGGATGTTATGTTTCACTGGAGTCTTACAGCCAAAGTTTCTCTGCATCTCTGAATGAATAAAGACTGTTCCTCATCGTGAACTTGGCCTCACTGACGACCATGGACTGTCTCAGCTTGTTCTTCTGTCAATAGAACAGACAGAGACAGTGGATCATGAACATCACCTACATCTAACTGTGAAACTCAGGAGTAAATCAACAGGTTGTTAGAAGAGTACTTTCACTTGGTCACCATCCTGAAGATCTCATAACTGCCAATATCACCTTCCACAATTTAACAAAAAAATAAGTGTTGACAACCACTCCCCCCAATCAATCAATTTAGATTTACACCCCAGCACAGTTGTAACTAATTCAGTTAATGATGGCTCAGTTCCAGAGTGTCACTGCGTCAGTGAGCTCTATAACAGGGCCCAGGACCAGGAGTTCAGTTGTTAGTGATATTAATTACACATTGTCCTGCTGCGATGGTGAAAATATCTGCTGTGAAAATGAGAGCTGTTTCTAAATGGTATCCCTTATCGTTGTTTAAAACAGTAGCTCAGTCAAACTTTATACTGTATGACCAACATGTCCTCATTCCTAAACGACAAAATTGGCCCATTGTTAAGTACCAATCTAGCAACAGGCAAACCAGTCCTTAAGTATGTTTCATAAGTCATGTGACTGTCACGGTTCATTCCCTGACCCTTAATATTTTGTGATGTTTTCGATGTGTCTGGGTTTTTCCTTTTCTGTGGTCTTTTGGATTTTTGCTAGTGTCTTTGCCCTGAGTTGCAGAACTCCGGTGCCAGTGTCTCCCACACTATAAGCCACACCATTGTGCCACAACCCAAACCACCATTGCTCCTCCACACTCTCCACCGCTCGGCATTCCAACCTCCTGCCATCGTCAGCCACACTTCCCCCCAAATCCCTCAGAAATATCTGTTGTCATTAAAAAGCCTTTGTTCAACTTCCACCTCCATCTGTGTCCGCTTTTGTGTCCGAGAAATCTCAAACCTCACAGTGATATGAGTCACATGACGTTAAACACGCGATTAACATTAGATTAATATTGAGATTTCAGTCATTGTGACGGTCGCCTCCACAGTTGACACACGCCAAACACAACCGCAAAAGAGGTGGAGTGTTTGTCTGTGTGTGTGTCAGGAATGAATTATCAGTTATATTTGGAGGAACATGGTAGAGAGCAGCAGTGGGGACAGTCTGTAGGAGGGTGTGCATGTGTTTGCCTGAGAGAGAACAAAAGTGCTTTTGTGTGTTTGTATGTGTTTTATTTTAGGATCATATAGAAATTACATTCTATCTGTGATGTCTTCATCTCTGCTAAATGCTGCATTTGCATTTGATGATACTGGCATGAAAAGGGAGATGAAAGAAAGAATATTGGAAGCTGCTCATTAGTATGGAAGGAGTGAGTCTGCATGAGGGCAGAAAAAGGGAGGAAGAGAAATCAGGAGACGTTGGAAACTGTTGAATCATAAGTACTATTTACAAATATAGCTCAGAAGAGCCTAGAGAGTCTGGGCTGTGTGTGTGAGATCACACTGAGGTATTGAAGTTTTGACTTTAACCATTTTAATCTAACAAAGCAGTTCTATGTAAATGTATCTTATGTAGGCCAGTAGCCTGCAGTCCTCAGTTTAAATGAAGACTACATCCTCCCATGATATGAACTTTGTGACACTGAAGTCAGTGTTTCAGTTCTCTTCGTCAGCTAGAGGGAGGATGTTCTTGGTCCTGTCCTCTCATTTTTCCTATATGTCCTGTTATAGCTGATCCACAGCTGGACAGCTGTCCTTCCTCTCAGCCTGTCTTCTCTCAGAGCCAGAGGAGCTGGAGCTGCCCTTGTGTCCTGTCAGTGGTTGGACCTCAGCTCTCTCTCCGTCTCTTCTCCGTCAGACTCCGAAGCCAGAGCAGCCACACACAGACTGGCCTCCATCTTCTGTCCTTTAAACCAGGACAAAGCTTCACGTCTCCTTCAGTCATGTCATTGTCACTGCCCTGCTGTCTGCTTTGACCGGTTAGAGAGCTTTAAATAGGATCCATCACAGCTGTCATATTTTACTGAAAAAGTACAGAACTGTCATTATTACAATTGTGAATAATTTTGAATCAAAATCATTCGTCATTTCTTTTCAGTTCTTTTATTTCAGTTTTTCAAAAAGTGTGTGTTCAGATGGAATTTTATGATTTCCTTTCTAGGCTTGTACTGATATACACTTTTTTGTCCTCTCTATCACACTCCTCCAGTCCCTCGTTATTCTTTTCTTCTGCCACCTGCTCTTTTGTTTACTTTTCCCCACCTCTCACTGAACAGTTTGGCTGATGTTTACTATGTTGAATTCCTTCAAAAGATTAATTTTGTTATGGTTTGGGGTTGTGATTTCCTCTTTTACTTTCAAAGTGTTCTTCCTTGTGTGTTCTGTGCAGCCTTTGCTTCCTGTTGTTGTGTTCCCTGGCAGATTGTTTGCACCTGTCCACGTGTCTCATCTGTGTGAGCCACTCATAAAAAAATGTGTGATGCAGACTAGCAGCAGAGAGAGAGAGGGAGAGCGCCAGTATGGACAGAAATGTCGACGTGATATAAAACATATCTTTGATCATGAAGCCTTTTGTTACTCTACAGTTCTGTGGTTTATCAGTGAAGTATATGAACTACAGAGAAGACTGAAGTCTCTGACAGACAGCTCTGCGTTACATAGGCAACACTCATCTCCTCAAACATTTGTATCCTCACAACGCGCACAACGAAGATACGAACACGACCAACATACGACTAACGAACCAGCAAGGACAAAAGAGAAGTGACACAGTCAACTAGCAGAGCGGGACTACAAACAGGTGATACAAATCAGACACACACAAGCAAGCAGGTGACACCAATCGGGGGGAACAGGCAGACACAGACAAGCTTCACAGCAAGACAGGGAACAGTACGGGACTAGACCAAAACGCAGAAACAAAAACTGAACAACAAACCCACTGACAAAAGCTGACTAAAGAGATATAGGGACACAAATAAACCGACACACAGAGCACAACCAAACAAGACAGGAAGACTGACTGAAAGCAGGAACAGATTGACAAAATTCAAATAAACAACAAAACAGGCAGAGGTAAGAAATGAACACAGGGCAGACAGGCAGAATCATGACAACAGTATTAGGCTACAATAGGAATATTCTATGGTGTGTAGGGCTGACCCCGAATAGTTGAAGATTCGATGCTTCAACAGAAGGAACCTGATTCGACTCAGTTGAATCTTCACAGCAGCATTATGAAGCGAGGTCATTTTGGCTACATGGGGGTGCTCAACGTTTATTTACAATGCTGTAAATGAACATGTGAAAAGAAGGACGCTTTTAATAAATAAAAGTGTGCAAATAAATCCGAAATTGTAACCCTAACCCTTAATGTAGTCAGTGTGCATGTGTATGCGTAACGTGTGTGTGTGTGTGTGTGTGTGTGTGTGGTAGAAGAGGAAGACAGACAGAGAGCCAGCTGTGCCGGTGTTGTGTGGAGCTGTGCGTGAACTTTACAGCAGTTTGTGTGTGAGAGGATTGTGGCGTTGATGTACAACTTTGAGAAGAAGAATCTTCTTCCATTTCATAGGTTTTAGACAGGCTACCACCTCCAGAGAGCACTTTCTTTCAGACTGAACACTGAAGACAAGTATCAGGGGGTTTTAACTAACCGTGCGGAATCACTGTTGGATTGTAAAGTTCTCCTTTATTGTTGATCTCTGTCAGTTCTTACTTGCTGTCCACATGTTTCAATAGATTTTCATTGTCAGCACTGAGTCACCAGTGAGATTTGTAGAAAATATGCTTCCCCTGTCCTCCTACTTCCTCTTCTTCTCTTTACTCTCTTTGTCATTCAGAGATCCTTTTCTGTGTATACAGCTTCTTGCTGTTATATGTAAAAATCTGCATTTTTCCACCTACACAATTCAACCCGCTTGTTCCTCTTGTTGATTGGGAATAGCTATGTTTTCAGCTGCTGGTTTGAATCGACTGAAGTAAACTGCCATTTGTAATCCAGCTTTATTGTCCTGGTTATTAGATTATTCGGTTCATGTCTGATGTCTGATTGTTTCTTTGTCTTTTTCTCTTTTTCTCTCTATTTGTGTTTTTGAGCTGCTGACCTATGAACTGCTTCATCCTGAGCCTATAGATGAGATGTGATAGTGCACGTATGTGTATGTGTGTCTATGTGTGCGTGTGTGTGTGTTGAACAATGTGCAGGCTGGTTAGGGCAAATTATCTGTATATCCATCTCTCGTGCCAGGTGGTCTTCTCTGCTTCTCTGCTTGCTGTTAAATTATTTCATTATCAGAGTTGCTGCTTTTTAATGTTCTCACATTAAAAACTACACATCATGTCAATTCCTCACTGGGTATTATGGTTTCACACGTGCTATGGATTCAGTAAACATGGAGTTGCAGAAATGCAAACTCCTCCACCTCACGGCTTGTCTCATGATACTCAGAGAGGGGAGATAATTTAACACGGAGTTATTGACAGGCAGAAGGTCTTACAGGATGTGAAGGAGACAGACGGGATGGATCAGGGAAGATGAAACCACTGTACTCTGGCCCTGTCTGTCTGAATCTGCTCTGTTAAACTTCTGACTCTGTGCTGATAGAGTCATGTTTCTTTGGAAGTTTGCAGGAAACCTCACTGAGGTCTGGAGTAATTATTAATCAGTAAATGTTGGATAAGGACACCTGCTGAGGCGGAGGCAGCCCTTTATTTGAGTTTGAAACACAAATGTTTTTGTCCAGTTTACACACATTAGCTTCAGTTCAGCTATGCTAAAAAAAACTGAGATTGTAATGCCATGTTTACAGACAGGCCACAGTAAAGTTTGATTTATCAAACCTGGCCAGCAGCCTGTGAGGCAGTACACAGGGCATAAACTGTTCAGCTCTGTTGGTTACTGAGATCCAGTGACATTAAGAGGTGATGTGAAGTTGTTAGTTCAGTGAAGTGTGAGAATAATTAGCCCAAAATATCCATGGACCAAATCTGTGGTTGCTGCTATGACAAGACAGGTGATCACCAGCTCCTCCTTTAGCTCCTTCTCTGCTGCCCCAATGTGGTGAGGACTATTTGTGTAAGTTGCTGCACTGTAACACTGTCCCAGCATTACAACGATGCTGCACTGTGCCGCACTCATCATCCCTTCTCCACCTCTGCTGTTGTACTGAATGTACACTGATGATATAGTGGGGTCTATTGTTTGTTTATAAATGAAATCTGTGTTTGTGTTCCAGCCTTTTCCAGCTTCATCCAGCCTGGTATTATATGGGACTGTCTTGACTTCAACCAGCTGTAACCCATTTGTGTTATTTCAACCTATGCAGTGTCAACATTATTGTTCATTGTTAATGCCTCAGGGACAGAAGAGACAAACGCATCATTTCAGAATAATAAAAAGTTAAATTCCAATAATGTCACTGACTCTTAGAAAGTTTTCTGGCAACCTTTAAATGACTTCACCTTGTAATAATTAAATTACGGAGCTATTTACATAATGGGCAGAAAATAATTGCTTCCGATTGATTCCAAGTTTGGATTAAAATTGTATATCAGTACGCCTCAAGCTAACAAGTCTGTAGAGACTAAAAATAAGAATCCTCAGGAGAACAGCTGATATCGGTTTTGCAGGACAATCACGTCTTTCTTGTGAGTTTGGTAGGAGGGTTATGTTATAATATGTGGTTAGATAAAAGAGCATTATTTAAACGGTTTAATTTAAGTGAGATGAACTGGACAAGTTGACAGTACGCAACAATTAAAATGATTTTGTCTCCATCAGTGTTTATAATATAACTACATTGATTCCTTATTGCATCTATGAATTGATGATCCACCACCTCATTGGCTGTGTTTTCTTCATCCGTTGTTGCTGTTCCAGACGGTTGAACACCCAACAAAACCCCATTGTTCTATTTTTCTCCGGCTGTCAATCATCTTCCTTCTTCCTCTAACTCATCTATGAATACGCACTGCAGCGGGTGGCTCTCTGTCTACAGCAAATGAACTACTGTAATAGAGAGGTAGTGAACTGTAAAGAGCATTTTCTTTATTATTGTATTTCTTTTAAGTTATAGTTACTTTTATTTTGTTTAGATACAGTCTCATTTCCCATCTCTCTGCATGATTATTCAGGACTTCTTCTGTTAGCAATAATCCAGTTCTCTCGGTGGAATATTAACCTAGTGACTGATACTAAAACACTTCTAAGTTGGATCCGAACCAGAAAGGGATGATCTGAGATGTGACTCTCAAACCAAAGTCTTTAGGGAAGCTTTCACAAGTTTGCATGCCTTACTGAGAGCTGCAGTGTTGCAGCAGAGAGCAAAAGTATAATCAGAGCAAAACAGTCATAAATCAACGCTCTCCGCAGAGTCACAGGTAATCAGCTGGGGGTCTGGTGTGATGGAAACCACGGGGATGCAGTCACTACAAATAGACAAAGGAGCTCTTTATTCAGGACAGAGACCAGCAGCAGAGGAAACTAGAGCTCCAAGAGTCATTAGAATCACAGTTCCACAGAGTGTCTGCAACTTTACTGTAAATGATCCACTTCTGGAGGTCACAGCTCAGAGTGGAGAGAGTGCTGGGTAATGTGGTGTTATATTTACAAGTAAGATCAATACAGGGTGTTTTGAGCTGTATCATGATACTTGATAGATGGAAAGTCAAGCAGTAAACGTTCACTTTCAGACGTATTTCATCCTACAGTAACTGAGGCAGGCCTGATGTTAAGGAACCAACACTTTGGTTAATGAAAAGGTGTCAGATAACTGTAGTTCTGGAGTTTGGTAGATCTTCATGGTACTCAATGAATAAATCACAACGACTGTGGCAGCCCTCTGATCTTTCATCCAGCAGATGTACAAATTTACCTTTGTTCAAACATGAGCAGTGTGAACCATGAGTACATTATGCCCTGCATTGAAGGAAGATTATATTTGTCTACATCATCCCAGGTCCAACAGTGGAGTTAGCTGTGAGCAGGACTGCAGTGCATGGGGAGCAGAGAAAATAATAAAATTAAATGAATCTGATTTTAAAGCAAGCATAAAAGTTGAGCAGAATGAAAATATATGGTAACATAGATAATTGCTAATGCACTCAACTACAGACATCATCCATTTAAGTAAGTAATACTGAGGAAATTAAATCACAGACACAAAGTTAAAAGGATGTAATATTATACACAGATAGTTATTCAGTGAACAGCAGTCCTCTCTGAAGTGCTCTGCTGCTCTGCCTCTGTCCATGGTGCTGACTGTGAGGATGGATCACTGGACTCTCGTTTGATGCTGATGTTTAAAGAGTAGCTTAACACCCACAGAAAATCTTGTCTTTGCTGAACTCTAGTGGCTGAACTTGTCACGATGAGTACAGGTGGATTCCAGGATCCAGTGACATCACTGTTGGGTGTGGTTACAGGTTACAGGCAGAGCACACTCCTAAACAAACCTATGTGTGATGAAACATCTGTTTCTGGAGTTCGGTTCAGTTCAGTAGCTTTGGGCTGAATTTTCCCTGCCCTTGGTGCTGACTTCACCAGCCTGCTGAGAAGACCTGAATGAACAGCGGGGTCACACTTCGATCAAACAGTGAATCGTTTGAGTGGCAGTCTTAAACCTTCCAATAAAGTAAACATGTTCCTCACACAAGCTCAAAATCCTCCAAAAGTTAAATGAGATTCCTATAGCAGAGTGGAGGAACAGTTTTGTTTATGGGCCGCTCATCAAGTCTCTCCAGGGAAGAGGAATCAAAGCGGGGAGTCTCTGGTGGGAGACGCAGAGATGCAGAGTCATAGCTGTCTAGATGTGAATCACCACAGATCACATAAATGTTTCCTCAACTTTTTTGTTTTCTTTTATCTGCCTTTTGTTTGGTCTCTACCTCCATCATTTTCTGCCTTGCTCTCCCTCCTTTATCTCTTTGTTTTGATTATCTCTATTTATGGTTGCTCCATGGAAGTAAAGCCTACTTTGCATGATCTGAGAGTGTATCCTGGAAAATGAACAGTTTGCCAAGCCACTCCCATATGTTCCCAGATTTCCTCCTCATAAGTGATGTAATATCTTTTCTTCACAGTCAGTGCAGTCCCAACATCCGCTTGAGGCTTTCACACAGACATCCAAAGGTTTGCTCAAGGACAAAAACACTGCGGGCTGCGAATTAAAAATGAAGACACTCAGAGGTCAGAAGCTTTGAACTCAGTGTCCAGTATGATACGGCATGTGGACTGCACTCTGTAAAATGAATCAGACATGTTTTCACCTACAGCGGTGTGAAAGCAGGAAACACTGTCTGACAGTATAAACTAAAATAAACTGGCGCTCTTTGAAGATTTTATTATTTTGAATATGTACTAATGGCACTACTAGCTAATATGAAAGCCTTATCAACCATCTGCCCACAAACAATTACAGTCTGAAAGCTTTGCATGTTCAGTTCACTGCATGGAGCCATCATTTGAACAGATGTATTTCTTGTCAGTCTGTTTTGTGATGATTTGTGATGTGTTCACACTGTGGGCTGTGGGATGCTCTGTTTTTACAGTGCATTAACCAATGTGCCTCAGACTGAGAAGTGGCATTATGATTGTGTTACTAGACTTTGAAGATATCCATTAAAAGTATGTTACAAGGGAGAAATATGCAACAAACCCCCCACCACCATGAGTCTATAACAGCATGCAGAATTAAGTTACATTTCAGCAACCAACGCTTCTTAGACTATGACAGCAAACTACATTTTCCATCAGACTGTTTTGATGGGATTCCATCTAACCTTTGCTTTGTTTCTCTTGCTGCTGGCAAGTTATAATGAAAACAGTATTCTTCTCTGAGCATAAATTACAAATGAGCAGTGTGACGGAAACAGGTCGGGAATGTAAACAAACCCTCCAAACACAATCCACCTGTGCCATAACGTCTCGTGGGTGGAAACTAAACACAGATGGAAACTAAAAGGAAACAACACTGAGATATACAGATAAACAAAATACTACAATAACAGACAATGTAGCTACAAGCAGCAGTGTTCCTTCTGTGTGATGACAAAGATCCAAAAATCAAGTTAATAAAGTCACATTACAGAAAGCACCCAGTGGATAAATGTGTACTTTTGTATCTGCAAAGTTCTTTGTACTGTACTGCGTCATGAAAACTGCTATGGATAAATATTATGATTATTTCATTTGATTATTATTAACATTAAGTCACCTTAATGTTCCAGAGTACCAACTGTGCAGCCATTTACTCAACAGAACAGTCAAAGTGATGTCGACACATCCGGAGAGAAAATCTCACCATCAGTTCTTATCTTATTTAAGTATATTACTATAAAAAAAGTTCTGTCTCCTGCAGATGCTCTCACGGCAGCTGGAGTTAAATATAAAATCTAAAGCAAGCAGCTCTGTGAGACCTGTAATAAATCTACTATCAGGATTTCTTTGTGGTAAAACACCACACGTGTATGCACACAGATAACTGCCTTCCCCAGTGAGACCAACTAGAATCTCTCCACTTTGAACTCTAACAGATATTGGGTTCACTTCATCAGGGACTGAGGAGTTCCTAGATATACTAGAAGGACTTTTTACTGAGGAAACTATTATTACTATGATTTAAAAGTAGAAAATGTGGGCACTAATATTATTCATAGAAAAAAATACCTTTTTCATAGTGCAAATTCCATCTGAGCCGTCATCTTCACTTGTTTTGGTTATTATAATTATAAAGGCAGATACTTGACTGCTTCTTATTGTTTCCTACATTAATCAACTGCTTCTCTGTCAGAAGTTAATGTTTACAACAAAGTCAACAAGTGTACCAACATTTATTTTAAAACATTCAAGGTTAGTGTCATTGAATATTACAGTTTTCATATCTGATAAAAGAACTAATAAATCGTTTTGGTAGACCTAATGTTTTTACATAGTTTACATACTAGCCTGCGGCTATAGTTGTGAACATGTGAATCTCCAGACTACATACATTAGTATCACTGTTGACTCTCCACCTGGGTTTGGATATTTAAGTGAGGACAAAGAATAACAGTGACAATTTGGTTCCTATCAAATACAGGTTTTGCTTTCTACTACCTCACTGGCTTCACTGTCCAGCACAAAACATGCTAAGAGGCAGAACGGCTGAGAGTCTCTATGAATCATGGTTGTGGTGCTGAATGAAATGCTCTAGATTTGCTGCGATTAGTCCTGCTGGCAGTGCTGAGCCATGAACTGCTGCTTTAGGACAAACATACTGACCGCACACAGAGACAGGACTCGCACTGAAGCACACTCGGATGCGTTTCGGTAGGGGTCGCTACTGTCCGTGTGGAAGCTGCAGATGGAGCAGTGACAGAGTCTCCAGCTTCTCTTGTGTTCATCGGCACCGTTCAGACTGGGATTTCTTCCTCCGCTCGGCTTCATTTACAGCGCTTTCTCTTCTGGAAATTAACCGCTGCAGACGGAGCTTCGTCGGGAAGAGCGCGGAGCTTTTGCACCTGACTAAAGGACACCATGCTTTACTTCTGGATAAACACCGTGTGGATCCCCGGCGTCGCTTTCCTCTTTGGATTTCAAGGCAAGGGATCGTTTCATTCTTTTCATTTCATGTCCTGACGTTTTCCACTAGGAAACCCCGGATTTGAGAGGGGAATGCCAACATCCGTGGATGTTTGTTGTGCTTCTGTCCGTCTGATGCTGACTCGAGTCATGAAGGTATGTGGAGTGACCTCCCTCCCCTGAAAACAGCGGACATGAGAGACCTCTTCACGGCGAAAACTGTGACTTTCTGCTGTTGACTGTTACAGTAGAGCTGTGTTCTCTAAATAAAGTTGGTGATGAGTGTAGCTGAGCTGAGAGCAGTCCTCATGTCCAGTAGCAGCGTGTGACACAGAAGAGAGCAGCCTCAGAGGCTGATGGTCCGGCTGACAGCTTCAGTAGAGTCTCCTCTCAGCAGAGTAGTGCACAGACATGTGGAGGCTGTCATCTCCACTCTTACACTGATGTCAGCATGCTGGCCTCTCTGATGAAATGTGTGTGCACAATTCGGTGGCACATGTGCAAGGACAAGTGCCAGTTAGCTTGTGTAAATTGTCAAATTTAAGCCTTGAAATCCTTTAATATCTATAGAAATATCTCTCTTAACTTTGGCCCATGGTGTCTGCATCATAGATTGGATAATTCTTGACCTGTTGACTTCTGTTTGGCACTGCTCTTATGCTGGTTTTATTGGTATGTAGGGCTGCAGCTAATGATTATTTTCATTGTTCGATTCATTTGTCCATTATTTTCTCGATTAATCGATGAGTTGTTTGGTCTATAAAATGTCAGACAGGTGTGATAGATGGGAATCAGTGTTTCCCAAAGGTCAAGATGATGTCCTCAAATGTCTTGTTTTGTCCAAAAGACATTCAGGGTACTGTCATAGAGAAGTAAAGAAACCAGAAAACATTCACATTTAGGGAGCTGGAATCAGATGCTTTTTCTTTTAAAGAAATTTTTAAAATCAATTTATTGATTGTCAAAATAATTGGCCTTTAACTTAATAGTTGACAACTAATTGATTATTCGATTTATCTTTGCAGGTCTATTGGTGTAGAGTGTGTGTGTGTGTGTGTGTGTGTGTGTGTGTGAGTGAGAGAGAGAGAGTGTGTACAGATGGATGAATGAAGAAGACAATGGGAAGGAACACGAGTAAGAGACAACTTTTGCCAGCAGGAGAGATGATGGTAGCAGGACAAATAGAAGGGTAGACTGTAAGAACGATTAGTTTGCATGTCTCCTCTACTGTCTAGTTCTGTAATTAAATGTCAGCAGTAAGTAATGATGCTCTCCAGATTGTAAGTACAGCAGTCTAACCACTAACAGCTGAGCCCTTCATCTGACAAAGTTGTGACACACACTTAAACACAGAGTTGACCCCCCTTTCGTGTATTTACTGATAATCCAAATTATTGGATAAACATCAGGCTCATTTGGTTAATGAAGATGGGCCAGTAGTGAGTTTGTTGGTGTTGCATTTATTTCTTTGAATATAATATTTCCCATGAAAATTCAACTAAATACATTTAGCTGCTCACTGCATTATCAATTATATGGAATTTTGTGAAGGTCCAACAGCCATAATAGTCATATTTTAGCCAACTGAGGTACTGATCATGTAGATGCACAGTAGGCTAGTTCCAGGACTGGTTTCAGACATTTCTGGTAATATTTGAATAACCAGAATCACTCCAATTAGTATCATAGATCTTTCATTTTTAATCACCAAAGGTAATTATTTGAATCAACACCTGACTCTGTATTTGGAGAAACTTGTTGCATTGAGCACTGTTTTATGTTAGTTTACAGTTAGTTAGTCTTTGCTTTTAGTCTTTTAATCAAGCAGTACCTTTGTAGCATAATTAGTTTAAATTCAGTGTTTATTTGCCTTCTTTTTTGTGTGTCTTTAAAAATGTCACCCAGTGATCACAGTGCAAACTCTGCTGCTATAGTGTGCCAGTGTGCTGAAGTAACCTCCAGCTTCCAAGATGGTTTGAGTCAGCTGCTGAGCAGGAGACTTTTTATCAGAAGAAACTGCCACAGGATCCTTCTGATGATGTCCATGTTTGCTTAGTGATTGTTTTACAGGATGTTTTTCAGCATACAGAAGCTCTTGAATGCAAAGTTGTTTGCAAACATTCAATACTTTTCAGAGCTTCTCATCAGAACAGGTGCTCACCACATAAACCTGCAGTAAGCACACAGACACACATCACAGAGTGGCCAGAGGGCGTAGTGGTCACTACAGTGGACAGCTATTCAGAAGCCATTTAATTGAATGGGCAGAGGTTCTGATAGTCTAGTTGCACATCATCCACTACAGTGGACACTAGAGTGTTATGCCATACACTGCCACTGTCTAGTAAGCCATTGTTAGTGCAACTTAAATTCGTCAAAACCAAGATGGCCGACAGATTATAGGAGACCCCTGCACGTAAATAAAATTTGGTAACATCTAGTAACAACTAAGGAGTAGTACAATTGTTAAATTTTCCAAGTATTGATTTTATGTTGGGAGGAAATTACAATTAATCATCTGTCTACTAAATTGGACATTATGCATCACTGGCTATATTTCAACTACAATGAACTATTACTGAGACTTTGTTTTTCTTGAAAATACTTCATGTGCACTAACTTTTTTGGATGTAAATCAATGGATTTATGTTACACTTGCAGTTTTTGTAACAAAAACAATATTTTGTGCAGATTATTTCCATTATATGAGTAAAATTTAGTGTGTTGCAGCAAGTAATAGAAATGCATTCAGGATAGTGGAGCAAATTCCATCAGAATCAAGTAAGTATAATACTAGTGGCAGTGAGGATGAATGGCTGCCAGAAGTAGGAGAATCCCCAAATGCTAGCAGCAGTGATGATGGAGCTGAGGGTGCTGAGATAGAGAGGCTGAGGAGTCAGAAGTGAGGTTCAGCTTTAGGTATTGCATTAAACTGCATTAGAATATGTTAAAATATGTGACCACATTGGTTTAACAGCATTAAAAATATAGTTTTCACATACTATATCATTTTATTCATTAGTTTGTTAAACAACAACAAATTTCTTCAGTTAATACCATAGGCGCACGCTTGTTGTTGTTGTTTAGCTTATTGTTCCTTCGCTTGGATGTTTGAGCTTCACTCTGCAGAATGATGTTTTGACGGTCATCTGCTGAAGTTTCTCTGTGCTCATCCTAAATGTCAGTTTTACACCAGGACGTACAAGATGGTTTTGTGACATCACAAGTAGTTGGGAAGCCAATCATGGTCCAATAAGCAACTTCTACAAGTTTGATTTGGAAACGTCAAATCATCAGTGCACAAACACTGAAAATGAACTTGTCAGCGAAAGGAGGAGACATTTTGCATCTAGCAGATAAACTTGTGAAGTGAAAAATATTTGCATATTCATAGATTCTGGTTTTTTCAGTCAGGGTGAAGAAGTAAAAGTTAACACAAAGAGACACATTTTTGTGGAAACAGAACACTTTTATGTCTGGAAATGTGTCTGGAGGGGATCTTTAAGGAGGAAATCATTGTGAGTTGAGGCACCAGAGACACCAAGACCACAACACACCTGGATTCCAGGTGCTGACTTAATTCACTTGGCTTCTCTTTGTGTTTTCGATCTCGCTCAGTACAAAATAATATAATTTATGCTCATGTGCTGTAAAGGAGGGAGGGAACATAATGGAGCTGAATAAAAGATCCATAGTTAAGATTCCCATCACTACCTCTCACACTAAATCCTTTCTCAGTGAGTTGTTAAAGTCTTTTCACTACCCTCTAACTTTCCTCTCATTAGTTCACACATACAGTAAACCTTCATCTCCACCTCTCACTTCTCACTAGACTTGAGCGATTGTTTCCTCTGATGGGAGCGGTGATGACAGGTATTTGAGTCTCTACAATGTACTGAGGTGGTTCTGTAAATGTTTATAGTTAGCTTTAATGATGCTGGGAAACAGATCATTAATTAAACACTTTTTTTTATGAAGCAGAAATTAAATATACTGGATGTTTTGTAATTTCTGCACATTCTTACACAAGGTTGTTTCTCAAAGTGAACCTGAAATACACGGCTCAATATTATGTCAATTAAACTTTTGGAATATCAGTCTGGCCAGTTAGGAAGCATAGGCGATTGTGAGAGGTTGCACAGGTAGACCAGCACCTCAAGGATGGCACATCCATATGTGCCGTCGCTAGAAGGTTTGCTGTATCTCCCAGCAGAGTCCCCATTACACGATGAGAGCTGTTCCATAAAAGGGCATCAACCCAGCAGCAGGACCAGTATCTGTTCCTTTGTGCAGCAGGTGGAGCACTGCCAGAGCCCTACAAAATGACCTCCAGCAGGCTACTGGTGTGCAGAGACCACCAGCATTGGCGGGTCCTCCATAGGCGCCCCAATTCCACATATGAGAGCAGATGTCTGTGAATGTTCTCAGCCATCCAGGTCATAATTGTCCAACGAAGGTTGACGTCAAGGGCAACTGGACTTTGTAGAAGAAAACTAGAAGACATTTTGTCCCTCATCCAAGAGACTTCTTCAGTCAGAACTGAAGAAGTCTCTTTAAGAAGTCTCAGTTCCCCTTGACCTCAACCTTCATTGGATATGAGAGCAAGTTCACACTGAGCACATGTGGTAAACGTGAAAGAGTCTGGAGACACCATTGTGAATTTGCTGCCTGCAACATCATCCATGACCGGTTTGGCAGTGGGTCAGTGATGGTCTTGGGAGGCATAACCTTGGAGAGTCACACAGAACTCCACGTGCTAGCCAACAGTACCCTGACTACTGTTAGATACTGGGAGGAAATCCTCAGAGCCATTGTCAGACCTTACACTGGTGCAGTGGGCACTGGGTTCCTCCCGATGCAAGACAACGCCCAGCCTTATGTGGCCAGAGTTTGTAGACAGTTCCTGGATGACGAAGGCAGTGATGCCATTGACTGGCCCTCATGGTCCCCAGACCTGAATCCAACTGAGAACCTCTGGGACATTTATATCGGTGCATCCAACACTGCCAAGTGTGCCACAGACTGTCCATGATCACACTTGAGGCCCTGATCCAGGTCTGGCAGGAGATCCCTTAGGACACCTTCAGCAGCATGCCCAGACATTGTCGAGAGTGCATACAGGCACATCACATTATTAGTTGCCGTGATGAAAGTCACCCAAGTTGGATCGGCCTGTGAAGTCAATTGTTTTACTTAGATTTTCAGTCGGGCGGATTTTGGTTTCCATTGACCATCGTTTCGTCATTATGTTCTAAACGAATTACACAATGTACAGTAAAGAAGAAGTGTATTTTGTTGAACTTTCAACTGTTTTGTCCATCGACATGTGATGTGGGATTTAAATGTTCCATTAATTTTGTTTGAGCAGAGTAGTTTAACTTATTGATTTTTCACTTGGATCAGCATGTATTTGCACTGAGACAATGAGAAGCGACTGTGAGTGATGTTCAGTCATGTTCAGTAGTTGTTTTTTTTTCATCTCAAAGTGGATACCGTCCTCCCCTTGCTGCAGGTTTAAACTGATTGTTTGCTGTTAAAGTTGTGCTTCAGTGATTCTGACATCTGTTGGTGATTCAGTCTTGGTGAGTTGGGAATCCCTGTCAATAGAAACATGCACATGGTGTATTTTCTTCTTTATGGTTGATTCAGAGAAAAGAAATGTATCCTTCATCAGCGCTAAAAACTGTGCGCTCCACTTCCTCTGTCTCTGTTGGTGTTTTTTAGATAAACTGACTACTGGGATTCAGGGTCTTTTGGTGTTTTCTTCTCTTTTGTCAGAAACAGTGTTTATCGTTGAAGAGTGAAGGTGAACCAGCTTTTATGATAAATTTTGGTTTCTTTTCTCGGGAATAGAAGTTCTGTTTAAAAATGAAATGTAATTCATGTAATTGTAATGTAATTGTTTACCTGGCATGTTATGATTTTGCTGAAATCAGCTGGTCGGCTAATTATTCTGAAAAAAGTGAATCACACAGGAGATGTCTGTCTGATGTTTTGTTTAACGTCCTCAGCCAGCTGCAAAATTCCAAACTAGTTTGAGATCTGCTCCAGGCTTGGGCAGCATCTATTTTTATATAAAAATACACCTCCCTGACATTTCAGTGGGGTACACGGTAAATGACAGAATTTGTGTTTAAAAAAACAAACAAAGCAAAAGCTGAGCTGCTGGTGATAGGTTACAGTTTGTTTGCCAATAAAGGCTGCAGTTGAAGCTCTTGAGTGTGTTGTTTACCAACAGCTGGAAAAGTGAAGGGTGTTATAACATTGTTGTGTTGACAATGATAGTCAGACAATTTCACAAGGCGTACATCACCTCAAAACAGCATCTCCTTATCAGTTTCATAGAAAGAGAAGCGTCTGCATTTTTTCGATGGTATTAAAAGTCATACCATCTGGATTTCTAAATACCCTGGTATTCTGTAAAACCTTGAGACCGCCAAGCCTAATCTGCTGTTTATCTTGTATGGTCTCCGCCGGTGTGTATCAGAGCTCTTTTAGATGAAGACATGGCAGCTAGAGGATGCTACCCCAGACTGTTTTTGCTTCACTCCACAAATAAGTTAGCATGCTTTCAGAGACATAACATCACCTGACTTGGGTTGAACAATGTCAACCTGACATTTTTGGAAAATGGCATTTAAAAACTCCAGTAAAGTGTTTGGGTTCCCTGAAACAGAAACCCGTTATTATGGTGAAGCATCCCACAACAACTGTCAGTGTAAATAGAGGGTAGTGCAGTAAATGAATCCTGCCACTATAGGTGACAGACTGCCAACAGGAGTGGCTTCCTCCCTTCAGCTGTAATTGTTGCCAAGTGCTTGTAACAAGTACTTGCTGCCTGTAATTGACACATTAATTGTTAATTTGAATAACTTCATAAATGTAATGTTCCAATATGACACCATGGTGCCATGTAGCAGAAAGGAAAAATAACAACAGAAACAAAATAAGTTCTCAGATTGATTGGATCTACTAGCAGTGAATTTGTCAAAGTGAGAATAATAAGAAAGACATCATTAATAAAACCTCAGGATTTTAGGTAGCTCACATGGTGGATAATGAATTACTTCTGGCTCAAAAATAAATAAATTACACAAGAAAAGCACATTTTATTTACATCAGACTGTCTTTGTCAGAAAGGTGTTCGCTTTCTGTAATATTGTGCAAATAAATTACTGGTTGTTTGTTTCTGTATGTAAGAGTCAATACAAATCAGAGGTGAGGGTTTATTATAGGATTACAGGATTAAAGCTTTTTGCTTTGCTTAAGTGTTCAGCCATTAAATACATCCACACATCCGCTTTCTATTAATCCTTCATTCAAACAGGTAATCCTGTTGAAGAAAACACCTTTGATATTGTGTCATGCTGGTGGATTCACATTTCGTCTACTTTCTTAGAATGAAGATTCTGTCATTTCTTTGGCTGATCAGTGGATTAAAATGTTTACAAAGGAGACTAGGGGGCTTAAGTCCTCAGTATAGTTTCAGTCTGTTGACCCGTTATTGAATATGTGGCAGTGGCACTATAATAACTGGAGTTCTTTCATTTAATGATGTCCAGCAGCTGATGGAGGAAGAATCAACATAAATTAGTCACATGATTGTGAACACAGCTGTGTGAAAATTGCTGCAACTCCAGCCAGAAAGCCTGCACTCTTTGCAAGTCAAACCAAATAGTCGCAATTCCGCCGTTTTGCCTCTGCAAACATGCCAGATTTTGTTTGGAGGATATTGCTGGCTGTGTGGGCCGGACAAACAGAGATTTCCCCACAGTTCAATCTGGATCTACAGGATCAGAGTCCAAAGTTAGAGGACCGCTGGAACAGACACACATGTATTAGAATAGAGAACAGAGTTGGCTGTCAACAAATATATCAACAGAACTACCTGAGACTTTGCGGATGGAGAGGAGGGATGAAAAATGTTGTGTCTCTAGCAGGGGAGCATAGGATCATAGACTGTGTCACACAAGACTGAAAAGCTATGTGTGTGGTTCCATGGTGTGTGTGTGTGTGCGTGCGTGCGTCTGTGCGCACAAGTTAAAAGATGCTGGTTTTAGCCCTCATACATCCAGTATGGGTGTCCTATCAGTCTAGATTGATGCTGTCAAGCAGCTTAATGATGCCTGTCTGCTCGAGTCAAGCAGCAGCCTTCATGCTGAGGAGCAGACAGCCACACAAGCTGACACACACACACACACACACACACACACACACACACACGGGATAGACGAGTAAAGGAGGGGCAGGGTGAAATAGAGTGTCTTTTAGGTGTAGGATTTTGATTTGACAGACCCCCATGATGTCAGCGATGTAAATGTAATAAATTGTTTTTAAAATGACCAACCCATTCTCTAGAACCAAACCACCCAACCTTGATCCTGTTCCTATGTTAGCAGTGATTTTTAGGTTTAGATGTCACCATTGAGCAGGGACAATCTGTGTTTATTCAGTCCTGCATTCAAACATAATCTGTAACTGTTCCCACTGGGAAGTCTGCTCTGGAAAACAGAAGAGGAAACTAATTTTACACAAAACAAACTGGAGAGTATGTATATTTATGTGGTGACGGACAGTGTTTTTATATGTACACTGTAGTGAGGACATGGTCCTACAGTTTTACTGTAATAGGTATGGAGAGGCATGGTTGTGTTTTTACTCACTCAGTCTGTTTACAGTTGGATCTCAGTGACTATCTGACTGAAGACACTGGATAAACAGAGCTTTGTTACAATCTGTGTGTGGGAGTGAAAGTGTGTGTGTAGGCTTGTTTTTGTTGTTTTTACTATCATTTTCGCACTCTGGTTATTAAATGTCACTCAGACTTTGAGTGCGTCTACATTTGTATGCAGGTACCATGTGTCTGTGTTTCTTCTAGATGTCATGATGTTGTGGGGCATGTGTGAGTTGTGCCTTAGAGTTCATTGTTTGTGCCTGTAAACAGCTTCAATGGAAGCACTGTGCTGTGGTGTTTTGTTGTATTGACGGCAGCCAGGTAGCTGCAGAATCTAATGATTACTGGCTGTTGATTTAACCTACAGTTTCTGCAATCAAAACTTTACAGGATTGTCTTAAGGAGGTTGTGTCCTGGATGGACAAACTTTTTAAGCCTGAATAAAAGCAAAACTGAAATTGTGGTCTTTGGGCAAACAGACTGTCTGAAGGGCTGGGACAGTGCCGTCGGCCCATTAGCTTCATTTTCTCGCCCAAGCACAAAAAATCTAGGAGTGCTTCTTGACCTTTAAGTTTGACAAGCAGGTCAGTGCAGTGGTGAAAAGCAGCTTTTATCATTTAAGACTACTGAGTAAAATCAAGCCCTATCTCCCTAAGAAAGACCTGGAGAGAGCAGTGCATGCTTTTGTGACATTGCGGCTGGACTACTGTAATTCGCTGTACTGCGGACTTGAACGGCGCTCTCTTCGCCACCTCCAGGGGGTACAAAATACGGCTGCCCGGCTTCTGACAGGGAAAAGAAAAAGGGAGCACATCACCCCCGTGCTGGCCTCATTACACTGGCTCCCTGTATCTGAGTGCATTTTAAGATTTTATTAAGTTTTTAAATGTTTGACTGATATGGCGCCACCTTATCTTTCTGACATGTTGTACCCTTATGCTCCTGCCAGAGCACTAAGGTCAGCAGACCAGCTCCTTTTGAGTGTCCCTCAGGCTCACCACCCGAGGGGACAGAGCCTTTTCAGTGGCAGGACCACGGCTGTGGAATAGCCTACCCCTTCATGTTAGATCTGCACAATCTGTAGATCAATTTAAAAGCAGGCTAAAAACACACCTGTTCTCTTTAGCTTTCAACACAGAATAAGCAGGTTACATTGGCGTTCCACTATTTTAATGTTCTATATTTCTATTATATTTTATTATCTTGTTATTTTATTCTGAATAATTGATTCCATGTGTTCAGCACAGAAGTTGTTTTAAATGTGCTTTATAAATAAATTTGACTTGACTTGGTTACAGTTAGTATCAAGCACCTCGCCCCTTAGAGACACATACACTCCCTCAAACAATGGAAACTTCTTTGACTAATAGAAATGACATTATGTCATATGAAAATAGAGTATAATAAACACATCATGGTGTCAACTATCATTTTTTCTTTCACTGTGTAATGTTATTTCGTTATTCAGTGTGGTCTTTAATGTCTCAACGTTGACCTCAGCTTTGTATTTGTTCACTTTTCTGTCAGTGGAGGTGAACTGCCATCTGTCTTTGCTACACTCTGTCAGTGTGTTTGTGTAATTCACTCCATATCTGCACCCTCAGAATAAAACACATGGATATCTTTACAGTTCTCATCCCATATGCACGCATATGTGTCTATACCAGACCAGCGCCGTGTCCCCATTAAGCATAGTATATCATTCGAACAGTGTTTTCAGGATAAATTAGTCTAGAAATTACACAAAGTTTAAATTTTCTTGCAGACTCATATTGCACTTTTTTTGTTTGACTGACATCACAGACCCACAATGCAATTTGGAAATAAAGCTACAATCAGGCTGTGTCCAGCACACTTTGATTGGTAGCCAAAATGTCAATGTGAGCCTCAAGTCTCATTATACACAAGGTGACACTCTTTAGTGAATTTGTATCTTGGCTAAACAGTGATGTGTTCTGTAGTTCTTCCTGGCTGTCAACACCCGCTGGACAGTCCTGTCAGATGTATGGGTGTAGCTGCAGGAAAAGTAGATTACATTGCTTGTTGATGGTCTGTTCTTGAACATAAAAGAGAAAAGCCTTTGTCCCTGCAATGCACCTCAGTGTACATTGTTGAAGATATTCACACACACATTAGACACATTATCAGGATATTTTGTTCCTGATGCTAACGCCATTGTGACCAGTATCCTGGTTTTGGTTGATATTAACATGTTTTAACTGGGAAAGTTAAGTCTTAGTGATTAGTTGTTTTACACACGTATTAAGTTATAATAGTATCCTGTAATTTTTTTGAATTGTGGACCAACATGTATTGTTGGTCCACAATTTTATAATTAGGACATCCTAACCTGTTGGATGTACAGTACAGTCAAACCATCTGTGACTAAGTGGGTTTGCTCACCACTTGTCCCATACAGGCCATTACCTTCTAGTTTATACATATATGTTTATGTTTTTTGGTAATTTACCATAGCTTGTGTAAAAGTGCACCACTTACTATCCCGGGTTGTTTGTGTTCGCATTATGTTACAGTCGACAGCAAAGCATATGATAAGTTAGAGTAAACACATCATAAGTTAGTTTCAGCTCCATTTTATTAGGTTGAAAGTTTAAACTTGGTTTAATTGTTTTCCTGTGTTAATACTTACAATTGTTTGTTCCTTTGTTCAGTTCCACCATGCAGAATAATTGTTTGGGGAAGGGCCAGCCTAAGCATTTCCTGTTTTATAGGAATAGGGTGGTCATGGATGACATCACCGGGCCAAACCAAGTAGAGGGTTTTCTTTTTTGGTTGTTTTTGATTATTATGAATAAATGTGTGAATAACCCTGACCTGTTTTGTAGGCAGTGGGAGTGGAGTGAACTGATAACGAAGTTCCAAATATTAAGAGATTTCTAGGTATTAATGGTATGGAGTAGATCAACCTGGATCAGAATGGGATGGGCTGAAGCAGTTGGGTGTGAATTGACCGCCCTATATAAACAGGAAAAAAAAAAAGAAAAAAAAAGAGGTGAGGCTGTGCTGCTGTGAACACGTGCCTCTTGTTAGCGTTGCTACAAGTTTGATGCGTTATTTTTCTTAAGTCTTTTTGTTTTTTGAATTGAATTATCCGTGTACTGCAGACCATTGTCAATAAAATAATCACCTCTGCAAACATATGATGTTTGAATCTGCCTACCTACCACCTTCCTAGCCACTCTGGCCAGGCTACACGACACCATCTCAAAACCATTTCAGAGGTCCAGTGGACTGGAAGGCTTATAAATCCTGTCCACTCAGAACAATATTTAGAGCAGCACACCTGACATCTTGAATGTAATTTTAATCAGTCAGAGTGTGAACCTCCTTAACCTCTCCTGACCTGCTATTCTAAGCTCCCTGCACTACATATAAACTCAAAATTTAACAATACATTATGTGTACCAGGGACAGTATATCACCTTAGGTTTGACCAGTTTCTACTTACTGTCACTTGAGTAATTCTCTCTAATGTGCTCTAAACTGTGTGTGTGGCTGGTGAGGAGTTGCCCTCTGATCTTCATCACAGCCTCTGAACACAACATCAAATTTTTTCTGTGAATCATTTGTTTTGTGCCAAACTGTGAAGCTTTGATTTTAAATATTATTAAATTAAATTCACACAGCAGCTCAGCTGGGGCCAACAGCCTCATGTGATGAGGTAAACAGGAACAAGGTCTTTGTTTCTGCAGGGCTTGTTGTCTTCTGGACTGTCTGGAGGGTTTAACATCCTACATATTCTTGAACCAGAGTTATGAAATAACAGGGATTAAGGAAGGATGGACAGAGTTAGACAGCAGACAGACACCCTGTTGTCTCGTCTCTCATTTCCTCTTTAAACCAGAAGCTGAAATGCAACAGGAGCCTGAAGGCATCATCGGGTGCATGTAGCCACATAGCCTCAGGGAGGACTTTCTGAAAACCGGGGAATGACCTCCTCTTCACACACGTGTAGCTGTGTCGTGTCACAGTTTTAAAACCCACACATTTTCCAACCATTTCATTTGAGTTATTGGCGCTCTAATTCATGCTGCCATGAATAATTACTGTTTTTTTCCCTTCAAGGTTCATGGTTTGTAATTTGGAAGTGTTCATCATGATTATCAGTCTGCATTTGCATGATGTCTGCAGAAGTTAAAGCTGCTTAGCTGCTATTGACAGTATTTATAAATGATTCAGCCTTTAATAATAATTACCACAGTTGGAGATTATTGTATTTATCTCATATTTACATTTAATCTCACTTTAGTTTAGTCACATTTTCAGTCAAGTGTTGAATCAGCTTCATGTCTGCCTGTCTTAGTCTCTCTACCTGTAGATTAGCATTTTTTAGAGGTGAAAAGTTTAATGACCCTGATTCCTGCCATATGGAAGTCACGGGCACCGTAGGAGGCTTCTTATAACGGTGTGGAGTCACTGTTAGTGATGTTTGCAGATTATAGTGAGCTGCTTAGAGCTTCATATTCACAGAAAAGCTGTTTCTCCTCATTTTATCATCTGGAAGATGACACCCTAACATGACAACAGCACGCTGTGCAAACTGCAGTATTACACTCCCTGTGGTTAAAACGTAAACATCAATAGATGTGTTTATGGACTATTCCTGGATTTAGTGAGATGTTTATTGCTTCATACAATTAAAGGGCACAGTCTCATAATGTCACTGATTAGGAGCTTTATCAGGAGTTTGTTTTGCCTCCCACTGAGGTTAGTAATGAGTGTGATTTGATGTGATGAGGTGAAGCCTAACTGCATGTTATTTTCCATCATTCTGTCCTCACCCATTAGAAGTTTTCAAGATTATTAAAACATGCATTAGAGAACTTTTGCGGTAGTAAAACTTTCAATCAGTGCTCATGAGATATAAAATAACCTACACATAATCATAAGGACAGGACTTAAATGAATGTATCACAATGCTCTTAAACAAATATTGAGCACAACTATACACAACTAGTACAAACATATCTCACTCTTCGTAGCAGTGAATATATATTGCTTTATTTTGTTTAGTGAATGATATAGTAAATTCAAAGAGTCAAAAATGCACAGCGGCGTTGGTTAATTCACTTTTGAGACAGTTCAGCAAATTGTAAAGTGCTAACATTGAAAGCATTGCATGGCTGACAAACAAATTTTATAAGGTGAATAAAGTTGGTAATAATATATGAAGAACGAAGAGCAAAATAACACATTCACCTTAATTTACAGTCTGCTCTCCTTTTTTCTGTCTTTCAGGTAAGAGCGGCCAGTTCAACCCTGCGTGTGTGTGTGTGTGTGTGTGTGTGTGTGTGAGAGAGAGAGAGAGAGAGAGAGAGTGCGGTGATGAGGACACCACCTCCTGTCACTGGACTTCAAAAGAGACAGTAAGACTCTACATGCAGCCACACAGAACATGTCTCAGTATCTCAGCACTGTAGACAGTTTAGTCAGTTGAGTCAGATCACTGAGAACTGAGCTCCATCATTTCTGTCGACAGTGTGAGTGAGAGGAATGCGTCATATGCAGCTTGACAATCTCTCAGCTGTTGTCAGAGTGCTCTGAATTGCTGTATGCTGAATCGATATAATACATGTTAAGTTAAGATGTAGAGGTTGTCACTTTGCTCCAGTTTAAGTTCCTGAATGTGCTGATGTGTGTGTAAACATGACAAATTCCTGCTCTCCACTCTTCAGCCAAATACTTTACATTTGTATTTCCGACACAATGGCTGCCTTTTCTGAGGTGATCTCACACCATGGAGTCACAAAGAGAAGCTCTCTCTCACTGCATTTTCTATTTTTGTATCCATCTTCTTACTAAGTCCTCTCCTCGTAGAAAACGTTCCCTCTGTTTTTCTCTCCTCCTTGTCCGTGGGTTTCCACCATCACATCTGCCTCCTAATGCAACTCAACAACAAAGAGGCTTTAGAATTAGATTAGGGCTCCACTGATTGCTCCCTAATTAGACCGTGATGGGAGGTTGGTGTACAGTAATGGTGCAGAGTCCCTCTTTTACTCTCGGTGTGGCTCTGTGTTTGATGGAAGAAACGTGGTTGGCGGCAAAACTGCTGTCTCTTTAGTCTGAGATGAGATTGTTGTTGTGTCATTTTTCCTGATGTGCTGTTTTGTCTGTGTTTGCAGTCCTTCTCTCTCTCTCTGCCGTTTGCTGTCTTATTGGCTTGACTGTAGGGATTGATGGTCGTGTGGACAGACATCTTGATGCTGTTAGTGGCTGTGAGAGAACAGACAGTTCCTAAATGTGCAACAGTACTGACATGATGCTCTTTGTTTGATAGAATCTTCAGCTCGTCCTCTTATCATCTCATTATACTTTCCTTCATATTATTTTCATTGTTCTCTTTTGTGTCTGGCTGTTATTGTGACAAGATAAAGAGTTCTTCCAGTTGAGGTAAAGGAGGACCGAATAAGTAGATCTGTGATGTCATTACCATGGGACATAATGGTGACAAGATCACACTGTACCTAACATATTCCGGGTGTGTGTGTAATTGTCAATTTGTGTAGCAGAATATGTTAGTGACAGACTAACACATTCTTGAGTGCAGCCCAGCAGCAATGTCTACTGTTGATGTGTCATGTGATGACTATAGCTTAACAATAACAGGTAGCACTGGGGCAAGTCAGCCGATCACTGACAGAATAATTCCATCTATACAACATTTAGTCACAAAACCAATTAGAGGAATGTATCATTAAGGCGACAGTTGGTAACAATTGAACATACAGTACAATACAAAACCTTCCTCGTCTCTCTCTGCTGCTTGTATCACTCCGCTAAACCCCGCCGCCGCTATACCCACAAGAAGCAGCTGGATGCCCTCGGAAACCTCATCCCTCGTAGGTAAGGTCGGGTACCGAAACCCGGTACCAAAATGGAACCAGTTCCTGACGGCTGGTACCTACCAGACTGAATTAGAACGCAAATTTTGGTACCTCAATTCGGTGCCACTATATACTGCTTTTTGGCTTTTTCCCTCTACTTTATTAAGTTATATACCTTTTTTGTGCATCTAATAGGTTTGTAAAGTTAAAAAGCCCAAAATCCATCACAAAGGGAGTTACCAACTCCCACAGAAAACACTTCTCTGAACTGCCTGAAAACAGCTCGATTTTTTCTGTTACCACGTTGTCTCACATCGTAACACGTGTCATAATGCTCGCCTAGCGGCTAGTGTGGCACGCCCTCAAAAACACTGGTGGAAAAACACACTGAGCTGCAGCACACACACACGGACAAGACGTCCAATTGCTGCCTCCCCTCAGCCCCACTCTCACTTCCACATTATCAACAACAACACTAGCTACCCTCCAGGCAGTCAATAGACATAAACTTGTTACTGTGATGTAGAGACAGAGCTCAGTTAAAACATTATGGATGAAAGATACATTTGTTACAGATTAATAACTCACCCCTCTGAAACTGTTGGTCCAGTCCATCTTGCTAAGTTGGTAACAGGAACATGTACAGCTGAACCAAAGCCGTGTTTACTGGCTTTTCAGGACCCGCCCTACTCTGCTTCTGATTGGCTATTAGTCTTAACTAGGTACTGTGCATGTGCAAGTCCCAAGATCATGTAGAGGCAAGATGTATCACTCCATAGCTAACATGAGGCGTTCAACACACAGGTTAAAAAGAGTAGCTGCAGCAATGTGCAGTATGACAAAAAACATGGTGTTTTTTGAAAATGAAACCATGTTAAACCTGTTCTGGTACAACCCCTAAATAAAATTATGAACCTGAAAATGAGCATAATATGATCACTTAAAATGTGTCGATTGAACTATTTTTGCCCTGGTGCTTCAAAATGGACATAAGAAGTGGCGCCACTTTTCGCAGCAGTACCAAATGTAGTATCCCTCAATAAAAGGCTACGAGACAAGAGCTGTTTTTGCTAAGTCTTTGTTAATGCTCAAACAATACAGGCTACCGTTAGCCGGCGCCTACGCCAACGAAACAAACCTGGCTTCTCTCGCTCTTCACCTGCAAATTCCATTAGATGCAGTAGGAGGAGCCAGTAGAACAGAGTACTGGTCTCATATACTACTGTAAGGATATAATAACATTTTAAATGATGATAAAGTTATTTTCTATTGCTGCTTTAAGCAGCCCTGTAATGTGCTAGTTATTGTCAGAGATGCTTAGAAATAATTTTCCTTCTGAAGTGACGCTTATAATAAAATTTGTAATTGTCAGGTTATTCTGAAATCTGAATCAGCAGAGAGGTAATGATGAGCAGAGAGAGAGAGAGAGAGATGGAGAAAGTGAAAGAGAGATGAAGGCGGAGAAGGAAACATTACAGATTCTTACCTTTAATTTACCTGCTGACTGACAGTCATCAATCTCTCTCTGTCACACGCACACACACACACACACACACACTCGCCTTCATAATACAAATGTATCCAGTAGCTTCAAAAGTGTATCAGAATTTTGGCAAAATGTTTTTCTCACAAGGTTCACTCACTTAATTATTTTGATGAGTTTTCATCCACATCTTGTGGCTTTCATCAGCAGGAAGCTGTGCAAACTTTTTTTTTTAAACTGCTATTTTCAAGGTTGAGGAGGAACCTTTAAACTCAGCTGGATTGAATTCTCCTGTTTTTAAAGGTGTAAAGAGCAAAACTTTGAACCACCATTTGCATCTGTCTGCCTACAGCTGATGTGTCATGACAATTTCATCTCAGAAGCATCACATTAGCCAAAGACATGGCCATTTTTGAGCAGCTGGACACCATGTGGATACAACAACTTAATGTTGGACACGGCAATGTCTTGTTGTTACTCTATCAAAATATTTTCTGAGGGGAAAGTTCTATTTATTTTCTATTATAGGAATTGCTAAGGACGATACAGTAAAACAACAAACAATTATTACATCCCAATTTTTGTGAATAATTTACTACTACAAAAACTACTATAAAGACAAGAAGAACAGAAGATAGCATTTAGTCATAGAACAGACTGTGATAGTAACTTATGTGAGACCAAATTGTTTTTGCCACTGGACAAATAAACATGGTGTTGGACCAGTGAGACATCTGCCCTCGTTTTACTACACCTGTATGTTATTACAAAATGAAGCCAACCTGCGCCTCACTTTTGTCTAGTTAACATGAAGCAATAGGGACATCTCAAACTCATTTATATTTAATGAAATGGCAGTGTTTAATACAGTCACAAGCTCTCCACAGAGCTGTCGTATTTCAGGCTCTGGAGATTTACAGTACTGTAACTTAATAACGGGATATTTGTGCTTAATTGATTTTAAGCTCTGTACTTCTGCTGTCAGACATGGCTGAGCTTCTAATATTATGATTATTAGTCACATCATATCGCTTTTACAGTTATCCACTGCATGCTGTCATCAAATAAAGAACCTGCTCCATCAGAACTTGAGTTTTTCTTATTTAATGACACTCATTGCTGCTGCAGCCATGTCAGCTGTAATAGAATAATTCATCTTTTATTTTAACTTCAACTTTATTCTAATAATAAAAACCTCCCCAGAAAAAAAACCCAAAACATTGTTGGAGATGAAAATAGATGATTCTTTGATTCCTCTTATTTTTGCAGCACTGCTCACAACAAACATGGACTGTGTTTTTAAAGAGGAGCAATGTAACACTCTATTGTTCTAGGATTAGATCAGTGCTCTGACCTAAAACATTAAAGCTAATGGTAAATTAAGGTACGGCAACCTGCTGTGTTACACTATTAGAATGCCAGATTCCATCAGCATGAACACAACATCAAGATTAAAATATTAGTTTACTCAGATGTGCCTTCTGTTGTGTGTGTGTGTGTGTGTGTGTGTGTGTGTGTGTGTGTGTGTGTGTAGTTTTTAATTGTTACAGTTGCAGTTCACCCATGCCTACTTTTGATGGCATCCCTTGCTGTGTGCATTATGTTTATTGTTATATCTCAGTGTTATGTGTGTGCTCAGTTATGTTCTCTATACCTCTAAGTGAGAGTTATTTCCCTTTGATTTATTTAGAGAGATTCCCAGAGAGCAGTTCTTCATCAGTCAAACACAACTGTGTAACCCTTTGTTGCTATAAATGGTCCAGTCTTGTCTGACTTTCTCTGACTGTGATTTATTCTCTATTTCAATATTTTAATTATATCAAATAATCAAACACCTTACTGAACATAAAAACTGTTTTCTCTGGATATTAAACTATTCAATGACCAACAGAGATTGCATTTACTAAACATTGTTTAAATCGATAACATAATGAATGTGGCCTGAGTGATAGACTGTTCTAAGTTTTACTCTCACACATGGACAATGTTGGGGTCAAACACTGGATATAATTGTGAGTTTGTTTTCTGAACCAAAGCACTACACTGATGACTGATTGTCAGCAATGACAAATTGATCACGATTTATCTAATGTGTTATGGAAGTCATCAGTGTAATATTAGAGCAATGTCAATGGCGGTCAAAGCAGCTATTTGCTAACAAGATGTATCACTACTAACTCCTGTGATGTTGTTGTTTCATAGTAATAGAGTGTCACATAATGAACTGAGCAACTTTTCAACTTCAGCTGAAAGACAGCCATCTTTCTACTGCTCACTGTGACTGTGGATCATTAGTTGGTTTGGTCTTTGGGTAACGGCACGTTCAAGTAGAGCTCAGTGGAGTGATGTAGTCTCTTCTTTGACAGGTCTTTATACGAGCTGTCAGTCCACAACCTGACTTTGATCTGGCCATTTCTGCAGCCTCCGTGCTGTCAATCCTCTCACACACACTTTGATCCATAGGGGGATTCAGCTTTCTAATACATAGTACATGAGTGACAGGTAGGAAATATACTGTAATAATAATATTAGCAGTCAGTCCACAGCCCAGCATTCACCTGTTCACTTCTACACTACAACCTCACTTTCATCTTAAAATTCATCGTTTAAATTTGCAATAAGAAAACCATTACATCCATTACACACAGAGTCCAGGGGCACACACACATCACCTGCAGTTTGCTCATACGCACACACATTTCACATCACACCCCCTTGCTTGGGCTTTAGCTATGGGAATACAGCAGCTAAATTAGCATAATAAATTGATATCACACACTTCTTCTAGCCTGTACAGCCTCATGGCTCCAAAGCTCTAACCAACTCTTCATCTTTAATGTGTCCCCTGCCACCAGCATTATTAGCATGGCTGACCAATCTTAGCACAACATGATTCTTCTTGCAATTGTTTTCAACCCTGATTAAATGTATAGCTGTACATCCCTGTACACTCTTGCTAATGTTATTGAACTGTATTTTAGTATTCACATTGTGAACTGCATATACTGCCTAAATGGATACATTTAAAGAGAATACAAGGATACAAGTCATAAATGCATATGAATGGCTGTAGGTTTGTTAAAGTTCCATCCCATCCATCCATTATCCGGGGTTGGGTTGTGGTGGCAGCACGCTAAGCAGGGTTTTCCAGACATCCCTCTACCCAGCAATGCTTATCTACCCTGATGGGATATGTAATCCCTCCAGTGAGTCCTGGGTCGACCTCCTCCCATTTGGGCATGCCTGGAAAACCTCCAAAAGAAGGCATCCAGGAGGTATCCTTATCAGATGCCCAAACCACCTCAGCTTGCTCCTATCGATGCAAAAGAGCATCTGCCTCCAGATGTCAGAGCACCTCACCCTATCTAAGGTTGAACCCAGCTAACCTACTGAGGAAACAAATTTTGGCCACTTGTGTGTCACAAGTGAGTATAGGTGAGGATTGGAACATAGACTGGTAAATGGACCCTGGGATGCTGACCCTCATCTCAACCACTTCAAATCCTGTTGCAGACTTCCCAGGTGCATGCTGGAGGTCATGTTCTGATGAAGGAAATCAGGCAATCTGCAAAGGTTCCCAATCTGGACACTTTCCTCACCTCTGCTGTGGCTTGATATCCTGTTAATGAATATCACAAACAGGATTGTGGACAATGGGCAATCTTGGTGCAGTCCAACACCCACTGACTTTGTGCCAAGAATACGGACACAGCTGTCATTTTGGTTATACAAGGACAGGGTGGCTCGTAGCGATGGCCCCAGTGCCTCATGCTCCTCCAGATTGTGGACTTTGATTGGTCGGAGCCTGCTTTCCATAAATTTTACGGGGGAGGCTGAGCAGTGTGATGCCCCGATAACTGGAGCACACCCTGCGGCTCCCCTTTTGCAAAAATGGCAACCGCCACTCCACAGGTGCTGTCCCCAAAGTCCATTTGACATTGAAGATGCGTGTCTGCCATCACAGCCCAACACTGTCCAAAGTCTTTAGCATCTCAGGTTGAATCTTATTCACACCCGGTGCCTTGCCACTGAAGAGCTTCTTTACTGCCTCAGTGACCTATATATGGACATGGGTCAGGCTTACCCCGAGTCTGGACTTGCAAATCTTTATTTTCTTTTTTTGTCCCCACCTTTAGATCTGACCACTTTTTAAAATTTCAGGTACTGTCCTGCTGCCCCTTGCAGCATTTTCTTTTGTTTATGACCCCACTGCTTTGGCAAACAAATATGTGCTTTCTATCTGCCTCAGCCATAAATACCTCAAATTTTGCGTCATAAATATTCCTTTGCTAGATCTTCCTCTCTGTTGATTTACCGTAAATAACTATTGATCAGCAGGCTCCATTCTATGCATTAACATTCATGCATTGACCATTTATGTTATTTATGGGGAGGGATAAGGGCCTGATCTATGTGCACATACACACGGCAAGTCTGATATAAAAGAAAATGACCATAGCATCTGCAAAATCTTTTCTAATGCAGCTGATAGTGGTTTGTGTTATTAGAAGGCTCAACACAGAAATATCACACAAACAAAAGGCCATATTCATACTGAAAGGAGATGTTTGTCAGTTTGATGAGTTTGTAAGTTTTCTCAAAAGGTTGCTGATCAATATAAGAAAACACTTCAGCTCCTACTTGTTTTTTAAAGGTCAAAACATAGACAATTGCTCTTTGTAGTACGTGTATTTTGACAGCACTGCGTGCATGGTCTTTGTTGACCCTTTGATTGTATGGAGAATAGCTAAGAGGGCCATCAGATCTGTATTTATTTGTCCATCTCTGTATCTCATTGCTGGAGAAGGTGCTGAGTCATTACACAGACTGAGACAGATAATCTACAAAATCTCACTGTCAGTCGATGTTGTCCTTGGTCTCTGTGAATTATCCACTCCTAACATTTCTACATCTCTAAAATAAACCCTGACACAATATGACAAGGCAAAAAAAGGCTCGGTAGATAAGAGTTTTACTGGCCCCTTGCATATTTTCACTGGCCCAGAGAAAAAAAGAGAAAAATAACATACTTTTAAACACGTAAACATTGTAATGATTCCTTTAAAAAACAGAGAACTGATTCATTTTCTTCTAACATTATAAGATTTTAATATAATTTTTTTTATTTGATTTTCCGCCATTTAAAGTTACCAGTAGAGCTGAATGTCCGTTGCGTCCCCCCACCCTGTCATGCAGACTCTGTGCGGACTGGTTCCAGCTCTAAGTGAGTGAACACTACAGCCAGACCGGGACCGAGCACAGCCTCCGAGTCAGACAGAGGCCAGTTTGACAACGGGCAATACAGTACCGAGGTGGATTTCTTGCCGGGTTTGGCTCTTGGCATCCCAGGCATGAGTCAGCTAGGAACGCTAGCTGCATGAAAGACTTAAATTGACTGTCTTAAAGGTCTTTTATAAAGAGTGCAGCATTCTCTTTATTCCAGGAAAACTAATCACGGTATATTTATTTATTTTCTTCTGTCCTTGACTCATATTCTACTTCTCCTCTTCAGTCTCATTTTTCTTTGCCTTTAACTAATGTTTACTTTGGTTTTCTTTACTAAAAGATAATCTGAATGCAGCATAATGGAGGTAACAAACGAGAAGGAACTTCAGCAAGACTGAAGCAAGTAATGAAACTTTGATGTATCTATCATTGCAGCGACGGCGAGAGCAAGAGAGAAGTAAATAAACACTGAGCACAGTTTCCACCATCACATATCCTTAAAAGGGTAAACATTTTCAACAGTCAAAAGTTTAACCACATGAACCCTAGCACCTATTTCCAGGAAAAATGCCTAAAATAACATACCGAAAATAAATCAGTAATAACTCCTCAACCATTAGGCCCAGATGGGGGACTTTCAAATCAGTATGACACCAAGACCAGTATCAATATGACTGCATCTTATATCCAAATGTAGTGAACTAGACAGTACCTGCCTCTCTCTTTTTTTTTTCTCTCTTCCCAGGAGTCAGAAACATTCTCACTGGAGAGCGATTTCAATGTGAAACATTATTTACCACAGTGTAAAGCCCACTGAGACCTCCTCTCTGCTCTTATCTGGAGATTAACTGGACATGTTGAATGTGTTTTGTGTTGTGTTACGTTTTTTGAAAAATCTAAATCCCTGGTTATTTACTTATCACCAACGATCACATTGATAGATGTGCTAAGCCATGCAGTTTGCCTTGCAGTGTTTCATTGTATGTTTATTTACATTAGTTATTTAAATATCACAGCTTGTTGTGACATTTGTATTCACACAAAAATACAGTGTCTACACCATTTAAGTATTTTGGTTTCTAACTTTAAGTGCTGCTTTGTATGTAGGGATGAGTATCTTTACACACTGACTATGACACAGTCATGAATAACTTACTTGAGCAATGAGTTGATCTTTATCACTGAGTCAGAGCAATGTAAATTTCCCCTTGCAATGTGTATATCAATCTTCCGCTGATTTGGGATCTCCAGATGCTCAGATTTTCCAGAGATTTTCCAAAATCTTTTTTGTGAGAATTGTAAACTGCGTTGTACATCTTTCATGATATTGTCCTTTGGTTAGTAGAGTCCATACACAGTTGAACAAATGACTTGAAGTTTCTTTCCAGTTGCTCAATTAAGTTTCTGAAAAATGAGTTCTGCTCAGTTAAGCAGCTCATGAATGATACAGTGAATAAGAATCCTCCTCCTAGGTAGCTTTTTTCAGCCGCATAGTAGCGGAAAAAAAAGTTAGGAAAACCTATGTTCCTAGCTGCCAAGATAGAGATAGCAGCAAAAACTCTGCAGGCTGATGCAGAAGAGAATTCACAAATACAGTATGAGTGCCATCTATGACTTTAGACAATATGATAATAGATCTGATCTGTTGACTGTCAAAGTCGATTAATTAGTTTTGGAGTTTGCAGAATATCCAACATGTTTGTCTTAACTGACATCACTTTTTCTGTAGCAAAAAACAACAAAAGAAACATTATTGTTCAAAGTTGATTTTAGAATGAGCTTTGGAGCTGAGAGTGAAGATTAATTTCTTTGTGTGCCAATTTCTGTTGTTGAATTGAGAGGTATGTTGTTAGTATTGGCAGGTTTCTGATCCAAAAGCAGGCTTCAGACAAAGGTAGTGATTAAGGGGATTTATTGCACAAAGGGGGCGGGGAGAGGAACGGCATGAGTTGAGGGTTTTTCCGTGGAGAAGCACAGAGGGAGACAGGCAGTGGCTGGAGTGAATGGAGCAGGCATGGAGGTAGAAGTGGCTGGCTAACGAATCTCTGGAGTGGCTGGGTAACAAGGCGCCGGCAGGGATCGTGAGGCCTTTCTCATTTCCCAAAATTCTGCCTCCTCATCTCCTCGATCCTCAACTCCTCGCATCATGTCTTAGTCACTCCCACCCGAGATGTGAGCTGAAGGAGTCGAGGAGGAGACATGAGAGAGGAGTCGAGGAATCAGGAAGCAAGAGATTAAGTAGAGGTGCCTGAAAAATACTGAACAGTCTGGCAATGACTTTATGCTGCATTCATGTGCTCCTCTGAGGTCCCATTTTCCGAGTTGGGAAGTCGTTCTTCCGACTTCGGTGTGTCTATGTGCTTTAAGTCGGAATGTGGAAATAACATGGATGCTACCATAAAGATGTGTTGGATTAGCATTATCATTGTCAACTATGCAAACTATTGCAGAAACAGTTTGCAACTTACTATTACAAAGGTATTTTTGTCCCAGAGTTGTTACTACACCAGTAAATTACCTGAAACCATAAATACTGCCAATAAATAACTTTCCTAATTAATCTACTTCACTCTACATGGACAGCAAACTAACCGTTATAACCTACTACCATATTACAAATTATTATTTTTCATGCAATATGTGATTTTGCACCGGTAATCAAATGTTTAAAGCCATCAACCCCGTTGTCCGCCATGTTTCTACATATATGACGTCAACAACAAAAACATTTTCTCAGACTTTCCGAGTTGTTGTTCCAAAGACAGACAGGACAAACCCAAGGGAAACAAGGCTGGGAAACACAAAATGCAAAGGAACATGTCCGTGGCAGTATGTTACAAGGCTGTCTATGTATGACTTTTTTATCCCCCATCTGCTCTCAAACAAAAGCAATGGTTGCCAAAAAATACTCATGCATTGGTATAAAAACAAATGTGTAGAAATTACTTAAACAAACACAAGGTACAGCAATGCAGTTTCAAAAGAGAAAACTACTTGATTAACGTGCTTAAAATGACAATTGCTTTCCAAGGATGCTAACTGCTGTAAAAAGTTTATAATATAATAATTTGTTAGAAGAGGACAGTTTATACATATTTCTAAGGAACAGAAAAAAAAAACAGTGCCACATTTCATTCTTCTTTGTAGGTGCATGAGAAGAAATAGTGAAGTCACTGTATTGATAACAGACATAAGCCTTTAAATGAACCAATCAAAATGTTGCATGTGGTTCGGAAGTCCTTTAAGTCTGCAGATTAAGTGTTAATTAACAGGACAAATGAAGTGTGCTGGAGAGATAAGAAGGATCCTCACACACAGACAGTAATGTCTGGTAATTCTAAACCTTTCTGATGAATAACGTTAATAATGTTGTATAAAAAGCATAAACCATGGTACAGCTGATTAATTTTTATTTATTTTTGGTTTCAGAATATTTATTTTTCCATGTAGCGTCTGTGGCTTAGAGGTAGAATCGCCCACTAATGAGAAGATTGGCTTGATCCCCGGTTCCCCCCAGCCCGCATGTCACAGTGTCCTTAGGCAAGACACTGAACTACAAATTGCTTATAAATGAATGACTTTCGAATGAGTAGTTGGCATCTTGCATTGTAGACTCTGCCAGTGTTCATGTGTGCAAATGGGGTGAATGTCACATGTAATGTAAAGCATACTAAGTGGCAAGTAGTGTCTGTTTTACCATTTATCTTGGTCATTTCAAATCATTAAATGTTCAGTATGGAGCAGGGACAGATGGTGTGATGATCATGAAAGAATGGTGACAGCTAGAAAGACAGTTGGTTGCTGAGAAGGACCGGTACACAGGGAGTACAGGCCTGGCAAGCAGAGCCATGCTCTCACAAGAGTCCCCATATACCATACCAGTACAGATTGATCTATGGAGCCATTTGACAGGGGGCCAATTGAAAGAGGGAGCTCTGGAGCCAACAGACAAGGTTCTCATTATCCATACATGGCTGATAAGTTTTAATTTTAGATGAGAAAAATCTAGAACATGAAGCTGTGCACAAAAGTACAGATGTGTGTGAGGTTTATTTTGTGAGTTTTGTGATGGTTGTGTAAGATTTAATCAAGGCACCCAAGCTGGATCTTTAAACTCTAATTACACTGCACTTCGATAATGTGCAGCACTTTCCTCAATTTTCACTTTTAGAAGTCTGTAGGGAGTCAATCAACTCAAAGGGAAGGGCTTCATACAGACAACAAGCAAACGTGGATGACAGCTGTGAGCATCATCTAGTGGTCTGTGCTCTGCCTTGTTGGGATTATTGTATCTTTAGGTTTAAGAATGCACACTCAAGTGGAGCAGACAACATACACACAGGATTTTTGAGTGATTTTTGGAGAGGGCTATGCAGGTTGTCTCTGTAAAGTGATGAAAATTGCAAAAACAGAGATGCGCAGTTCTCTGATATTGAATTAATACTGACATGACTTTTTTGTTTTAACAAATCTCAGATTATTTTAATCAACAAAACTACATAATTGGAGTAGAGTCAATGTAAGTGGGTTGCTGAAAATAATCTAGGATAGACCCATTGTCGTTTCATTGCCCCCGACTAAAGATTTTCTTAGTCTACTATTCATTGCACATTTATGATATTCATGTAATAATTTAAATATATATTTTTGGGGAAATTCCAGGGCTGAGAAAGAATGTTATAAGTAACATTGTTAACACTGTGCTTCATTAGAGAGAAAAAATATTTTATGTAAATGTAAATGCCTATGTCATTAATACATAATATTAATGTCATAATGTACCAAACAAGCATGTTCTTTTGTCTTAAATAAATTAACTTATGTACATAAGTTCATTTACGTTAAATCATGTGATGTATGCCTGTTGTTTCTATGTCATGCATGTTGTTTTTGGAGTCATTGGCAAAGGACCTATTTTGTCTTTGAGGCATGAGGACATGTTACGGAGACCACTGCTCATATCTGCTAACATACACATATGAAACCAAACTTGTTCACATACTTTACCAAAAACCACAAACACATACAAGTGAAATGCTATAACATGCAACTGACACACTCTCCACCAAACGACTGAAAAGCACACAGTAAAATGGGGTCATATACACAGCTGAAAATGTTCCTCTCACATACTTATATGAAACAAAACCCACTCACATACTGTACTGAAAACCACACACATACAAGTGACATTCTTTTACATACACAGCTGAAAAGCTCTAACAAAAATTGGGACACCTTTTACATAGACTAGTCAAAAGCTTTCTCACATACTAGTAAAATGTGCTCAGCTGAAATGCTCTCATATAATATGGTGAAATTAACTGTTCAGTAGTGAATACAAGCATTACAGTTAAAAGGGAAGGCCTTCCTTTTAACTGAAGGAAATAGGAAGACTCCACACTAGGAAGTGCAGGTGCTCTTGCTGAATTTGAAGTATTTCAGCCATGATGTATGTGCATCTGACCCTTTTTGTTTTTCAAGTCCAAATTTTCTTTTTTTAAGGTAAGGGGCAGTAAATGGGATGTTGGAAGTTTTCATTAGAATTTTTTACTTGTGCTCTGCAATGCATTGAGTCATTGCATAGCGTAAATTATATAATCTGTCCAGAGATAATTAATGCCCTGGGTACCCCTTTAGCGTCGTTTTTGGCCATGTAGGGCTCCACTGTCAAGTTAGCAACAATGAATATGCCACATCTGGTTAGACTTTCAAAATAAAACTACACAGTTTAATCAGCATACTAAGCATAGCAAATTGACATTGTCAGAGTTGATTTCACCATTTTTAAAGTGTCTATGTAGGTCCATATCACAGAGTGTGAATTTAACTGTTTTTGGAGACATTACACTAATTTAGTGTAATTTTTGACTCTTTTTTTGGAGTTAAAATTGAACAATTCTTAACATTCATCATCATTTGCAATGGTGAGCCACCATAACTTAAACTAGCACACTGTTACTAGCCACCCTAATAGACTTTCAGTCTTTTAATGGTATTTTAATTTAATTTAATTTTCAAAAGTTCAACTAACTTGAACTAAGTTGAACTTTTACTGCAGCATGAGCACAAGCTTATTTGAATCGTTGTGTGTTTCTTGACACAGCATAAAAACAGCCCTGGTGTGGCGCAAGCTATTGAAAATAATGGCTCAGTGGTGCTGTTGTCGCGGTGGGTCTGAAAGGCTCACAGTTTTATTTTGAGAACTTTCCCAAATTTCCTAAATATTTTTAGGAATATGGAAGAGCTGTATTTACACCTTTAAAATGTTATGTACACTTGCGTAGTTAACAAATTGCTTGCTCTCTTGCTCTTCCTTGTACTGTTCTCCCAGCAACGCCCTAAGAAGTCCAGCCCGGCTTGCCGCAAAGATTTCTTGGTTCTTTTCAAGCCACACAGGCGAATGCCATGACCTCTGCTTTTCCCTCGTTTCCAGCAACTTACATGCTTTATATTTTCTTTTGTTTGTTTGTTATACTGCTCCCATCAAAGTTCGGACCCAGCCACGTACGTCCGTTACGCAAGCAGTAACAAAGGACAATCAAACCAACAACCTGAGCCAAGGTTAGCAGCCTGTCCCTGCAAGTTTTCTTCAATAAGCCGACCAAGGTGGACCCCCAGGACAGCCTGCTAGTAAAAAGCTGGTCCTGGCGTACCAAGACGCCAAGGCCCAAGTGCTGACTAGTGGTGGGGCCGCCGAGCACCAAACGACTGGAGAAACAACAAGCAGTAAGGCAAAACCAAGGCATTCTGTGGTTGAGTTGAGTCCTTATTCATTCCAGCCTAAACTCCTAGACAAATTTAACAGAGTTAGTATCATCTAACCTGCGTTCATTAGTTGAGAACACAATTTACATTGAACTCCACAACATTCCCATTGTTTGCCTCATTTAACAGCATTTATATACACCTTTTAGTTAGTTAATAAATTTCACCGTAATCACAGGAACTGTGTGTGTGTATTGTTTAACACCAAGTCACTGTCACGGAGGATTTACGCCCTTCGATATGAGATTGACTGATTGATGTAAGATAATTGAGCGATTGTTAACGAACTCATCAGTAGTGAATAATTGTATAATTATTAAAACCCATACCTAGGGAGTCCTGAAGGTATGTGTATGTATATAGTTTCCCTTGATGGCATCGCCTGGCCTCCAGCACCACTGTGAGGAACCATGGTGTTATCTTTGATCAGGACATGACGTTTAAGTCTCACATTAAGCAAATTTTAAGGACCTACAAATTTCACCTTTGTAATATTGCGAAAATCAGGAACATCCTGTCTAAAAATGATGCAGAAAAACTAGTCCATGAATTTGTTACTTCTAGGCTGGATTACTGCAATTCCTTATTATCAGGCTGCTCCAAAAAGTCCATTAAGACTCTTCAGCTGATCCAGAATGCTGCAGCACGTGTTCTGACAGGAACCAGGAAAAGAGATCATATTTCTCCTGTCTTAGCTTCTCTGCATTGGCTTCCAGTAAAATCCAGAATAGAATTTAAAATCATACTTCTCACCTACAAAGCTCTTAATCTTAAAGAGCTCATTGTACCTTACTACCACACCAGAGCACTGTGCTCCCAGAATGCAGGGTTACTTGTGGTTCCTAGAGTCTCCAAGCTGCCCTGTGGCTCAGGAGATAAAGCGAGTTGCCCGTTAATCAGAAGGTTGGCAGTTCAATCCCCAGCTCAGTGAATGAATGTAAAAGTGGTCAAAAAGACTAGCTAGAGTCTCCAAATGTAGAATGGGAGCCAGAGCGTTCAGCTATCAAGCTCCTCTCCTGTGGAACAAGGTTCCAGTTTGGGTTGGTTGGGTTAAGAGTAGGCTTAAGACTTTCCTCTTTGATAAAGCTTATAGTTAGGGCTGGCTCAGGTGAGTCCTGAACCATCCCTTAGTTATGCTGTTATAGGCCTAGACTGCCGGGGGACTTCCCATGATGCTCTGAGCTCCTCTCTCCTCTACTTTCTCTCTCTCTGTATGCAACCTCATCCCATTAATGCATGTTACTAACTCGACTTCTCCCCTTTCCGGTAGTCTTGTGCTTTCTCGTCCCTCTCCTCTCTCCTCCTATCACTTCCTGCAGGTGTTTCTGGCTCTGGAGCTGTGGAGTCTGGATCTGTGGTCGCGAGTCACCTGCTGCCCCCGTGTTCCTGCTCGACACACTCTGCTACAATAACTATTACCATTACTAGTCGTATTGTTATTATAATCATTAACATTACGACTGTTATCATTAACACTACTATACATATCTGTACCATTTTTTCATTTAGTTTGTATCAACATCACCTTTACTGTCTGTACTTCTGTGTGTATAATGTGTAGGCTGCCTCCCTCCCCTCTCTCTCTCCTTCCATCCCTCTCCTGCCCTCTTTCTCTCTGTTCCTCTCTTGCTCTCTCTCTCTCTCTCTCTCTCACCCCCAACCGGTCGAGGCAGATGGCCGCCCACCCTGAGCCATGGTTCTGATCGAGGTTTCTGCCTCTTAAAAGGAAGTTTTTCCTTGCCTCTGTTGCCTAGTGCTGCTCTTTGTGGGAACTGTTGGGCTTCTGTAAGTAACATCACAGAGTACGGTCTAGACCTGCTCTTTTATGAAAAGCGCTGTGAGATAACTGTTGTTGTGATTTGGCGCTATATACATAAAATTGAATTGAATTGATTTACAGAATGCTCGGTCAATACCTGAAATGCTGCATAGTTCATGGTTGACTGTCTGAATAGTTTTGCATTTCCTGGCATTTTTGAGATTGTAGTCTTTTGGGGAATATGAGGAAGCCTTTTTCTTTTTTTCTTGTAAGACTGACCTTGTTTTAACAGTTTCTTGGATTAAGAGAGGCATGGGTAATATGCTGATTTGATTAACCAGTGGCAGTTTGCCTGGAAGCATGCTCAGGGCCAGTGTTATCAAAAATGTATGTAGTTTCTGACGTGCAGTTCTCCATGACTTTCATACAGTTCGTGAAGCTAAAAATGCAGTTCACTCAATATGACTGAAAGGTAGAGCAACGTGCATAGCAATGGAAGGAAATGCCAGACTTAATAATCATGTGATCCTGAGGAGGCATACCATGAGCACGACAATTAGAGAGTTTTGTCTTCAAGCACAATATCCATCTAAAGTACAAGTTCTAATAATTTTCAGTCAAACAGAAAAAAAATGCTTTGGTGCGCTGGTTTGACATGTCTGAGGTACCAAACCACATTGCCTAAACCTGTAAATTTGGATAACATTGAAAATAGTAACATATGCTTAATTTAGGAAAAACACAGCACATGTGAGTAATGTTAAGTAGGAGTGCAGGGGAAGCAGAGGGGCAGGATTTTGCCTTGAATGTGGAGCGGCTGTTTTGTCACAATTCCACAAGCATGCAGAGCTCTATGCAACATGAATTAAGTTTTTGTGGCTCAAGTTGAAACTTTTTCAACTTAAAAAGCAGCAAATTGAAAACCTACAGCAGTTGGCACCTGTGACTTGTTTGAGCAGGCAGCAAAAAGTCTTGCCGCTCTGCTCATACACTTCTCAGGCAGCACTAACACTCCGCATTCAGCTCCAGGGGCATTCATCAGGATATCTTTACAACCTTAATGGGGGAAGTTTCAGTACTGACTTGTTATTTTTGAAAGAGACCTGTCAGGCAGACATACATAAAAGCAGGCAGACAGATAGACAGTTTGACCCAGAGTACCTCAAGGCAGCTCAATTACCAGTTCACACAAAACCTTGACACCCAAACAGATGATTATATAGGTTAGATACTGCGCTGTCTATGGATTAGTGCTTTTCATAGTAGTTTTAAATCCGGCTGATGTTTTTAAAACAGCTTACTGAAGTCCTCTGACCACAACAAAACCATTATACTGAGATTCTTCCGAGCTTAGTTGAATAAATGGAGTGAAGAATAAAGAGGAAACTTAAGGCGGACTGCCTCTGAGCAAACAGAAGATGCTGACAGGGCAGCACTTCTCTACTTTCATTTATTAGAGTCAATAATGACGAGACCAGTCCTCAGAGGTGGTCAATGATCTCGACTGGACCTCAATTCAATAATAATCAACACTGATTCATGTTCATACCGAGGATTATAGATTCAGGGTCAACTGCTGTTCATTTTCTGAATCCTGAGTGCATTGTGGTTGAGATACATATGATAGTTTGATTTGAATAAGAAAGTGACACTGAAGGTGTGAAAGGTTTTGAAGAATAACATTTAGAGCAGGGCTATTCAATTACAAATTTAACTGGGCCAGATTTTAAAACCAGGACATGGGGATGGGCCGAACATTTTCTCACAACTTGGGATAGGTATCATTAGGATTTTATTGATACACCCTTATAGACACTCTTCATCGGTTTGGTCCTTTATCAGTAAGCTTATCGGTTCTTTTTCATCACTAAATAATTGCCTTTCAAAAATATATATTATTTTAAAAAAGAATAAATTCAGAAAAGGATTAGAAATTAATATTTTATCATAACTAAGTTGTGTTTCTAGAGCAGCAAAAGTATTTACAACAGCAAAGTCACTAGTATCACACTGGAAACAAAACTAACATGTCAAAATAAATCATATTCCTGACATCAAAATCCTCAGTGCTGCTGGAAGAGAGGAGCAGCTGGTTTGTCTCAGCCAGCAGCTGAGTTTATAACAAATTTTAATGTATGTGGCAAACTAAACTGAACAGTTAGCTTGTTTGGAATAATTTGCTATTAGCCGAGCTATCGCTGTGCTTGTGTAAAACCAGAACACAGCTGCGGTGGATGAGAGACTGAGTAGATCAAAATATTGCTTTCTTCTAGGGGTATTGATAACGTTTTGGCTTTTTATTCAGAGAGGTTTTATTGCACACCCTTTATTTTAATGAGCGTAGTTGTTGTCAACTTAAGTAATGTCCACTAATCTGTTGGCTTACTTCGCTCCGTGTTTGTGTGTGTATGCGTGTGTGTTTTCCGATTGGCAAAGATATGAGAAACCGCCTAGGCCAAAATTGAATACTTCGCTTGCACATACATACATAGGCTACTGTCATGCACATACATACTGTACATGCACATATATGCATACTCGCTTGTACATACATACATGCTGTCATTTCTAAGTATGTATGTATCCGCGCGAGGTCAGTATTTATGTATGTGCGAGGTTAAGTATGTATATATGCGCAAGGTGAGTATGTATATCCTCTTAACCTTCCTGTAAAATTCATGCAAAACGCCTATTCAAGGCATATCCAAAGTAAATTGAATGTTGTTCTTGAACCATTTGGACACTCTGGTGTCTAACCCAAAAGTCAGAATGATTGTACGGTAAGTGCTACTGGAATTGATTAATATAAGTTTAAACACACTACAACTAATATATTTTTCATTTCTGCTTGAAAATGCTTGTTAACAAATCCATGCAGACAACTATAGCTGGACTTATTAGCTGGAAAACACTGTAGGACCACGGCATAAAGCCTTACCTATCCCAAATTTCATACCAATACCATCAAAAAGGACTATTTCACACAGGTTTTTCTAAGTGTATGTCTTAGTGTATTTTTTCTTAAACAGCACCGCCCCTTGGTGGCAGGCGGCTGCAGCTTGACGCAGATGTGGTTTTTTTGCTCGTAGATCATTAACTTCCTACTTAAAGCTGGATATTGTTATTTTCAGAATTTTACTGGCTACACGAAGTGCCAGTCATTGGCACAATTGCTTGCAATTGGCTCGGCCTACCCACGAAATAAGGGCCGGCCCTTCATTACAGTGTGGGCTCTCTTTGGCTGTTGAAGGCTGTGAAACGGACATGTGAGCTCCTATTGGGTCGGATTTGGTGTCACTCGAAAGGTCAGAGTTCAGCAGCTAATTTGAATACAAGCTATCGTAGTTGTTTACATTCAAATTGGAATTATTATGGTTATAATGACATACGAGCCACGTCTGCCAGCAAATATGAAACGATGTGGCAGCAGTACCTGGAGATTTATTGATGGAATAATGTGTTTTGGACTAAATGTTTTAACTGGATTGGAATTTTCAGATGAATGTAATCCAAGCTGGACTCTTATATGGAGACCTAACGATATTAAAAGGTCATGCTGTCTGTCAGCCTCTCAGCTCCACAGGAGCTGCTGCTGAGTTTGTTAACCTTGAGAAGAGAGAAATACTTCATTTTCTGTTCTAGAAAGAGCAACTTTAACTCCTGTGACAGCCCACTGTAGTGAGGGAGGAGAATCTGCCAATCAGACTGGGAACTGATCAAATAAAAGCTTCAGCTAAATAAGTAAATGTAGTGGTAGTGGTAAATGTAATGTGTTGACAGCAAAACAAGTGAAGGTTTATTACTTTGTATACTTTTGTGGTTGAGTGGTGCAGCGGCAGAATAGTTGTTGTGTAGTAGTTTCATGCAGTAGGTTCCCGCTTCAAATTTCAGTCATGACCAATCATTAACAAATGAGTAAATGTACTTTATAATAATTTATTAACTCTTCCTTTCTTCCTTTAAAAACTTTCCTCTTCCTCTTAAATAGTAATGGTGAAAATAAATGGTGATTTCTTATGACTGGCGGTCTAATCTGCTTTTTGCACAGATTCTGTTTTTTTGACAACAGAATCTTTTATTGCAATGTACATGGCTGTTCAGAGTGAATTCATACTAATGGCCCTGAGTACAGTTAACATTTTGTTTTGTCCAAGGACAAGATCTGACCTTGTTTTTAAATTACTGCATTGTCCTCCAATCTTTAGAAATAGTTCGTGGTGCAGCAGATCACAAATCTCATGGTTCGGAACGGACCCGTGGTTTTGAGTCAAGGGTCCATACGGCTCACAGGTTCACAGTTCATATCACCTGATTCATTTGATCACATTGCACAGTCTGTTCCATCCATCCATTCATCCATCCATTTGGTAATCCCGCACCACTTTCACTATCAATTAACTGGGTGTTGATCTTGGCTCCCTATCTTCCTTCTGGCTTGTCTGCTTTTGAAAGCCCCCAGCTAGAGCCTGCGCAGAGGCTGCTGCACAACAAAGACACAATGCATTTAAAACACACACACACACACACACACACATATGTAAGTGTATTCACAGTATAGTGCAGCAGACTGCTGCATATTTGAATAAATAAATAATAATAATATCATTTTGAAATTTAAGACACTGACTACTGTCAACCATTCAATCATTAGTGGAAAATGCTAGTTTTGACTTCCTCATTTTGTTGCTGTCAGTGGCTTAACGTGGGCGGTAGCCTACTAGAAAAGCAAAGCATTTAGTATAGCAGTAAATGTTGGTCTTCTTTCAGCTGGGTCTTTATTCTGACTTCTGTGCAAGCTGACATGCACTGGTTATGCTAGTGTACAGGTTGTGATACAACCTGTAACTGTGACTGTAATTCAAGTAATGCACCACACAGACAAAGTTTTGGTTAAAGTGTAGATGCTCATGATAAGGTGTTCTTTTCAATGTATGATTCCCTTCAACTGAGATGGAAGCAACATCTATTGTTGTGTGCTTTTGGTAGCAATCCATTGTTGATATACTGTAATCAAACCTGTCATTTTTTTTACTTTTTTTAATGTACAAGCAACAAAAACAAAAAAGTGCCAGAGCAGTTGTCTGATTTAGACCTGGCAGCTAAATCCAGCATTCCTTTCCAATCTAATTTAATAGAAACACCACAACATAGCATGTAAATGAACTACTGTCTAGGGAAATGTGATGACACTACTCAGACTTCCCCAGAGTTATTGGGCCTACTGAAGGTCTAGTTGGCTGTTCAAAAAACAACATTAAATGGGCTCTAATAGTAATGAGCAGTGTAATAGCCATTTCCCATGTAAATCCAAAACAGGTGTTTGTTACAAGTAGTGGAGTCTGACCTTACCTTCAGTGCAGGTGGAGTATGACTCATTTGTCTCTCTGTCTCAAGGCAGACAAGTTGAGTGTTGAGTTCAGTTATTGTTTTTCTTGCCTTAGATAGAAGGGAGACACAGTTAAACCACACTCCATTCGTGCACAGAGATGGCATTTCTAAGAAAGCAGCTTACAGCAAGTGTTATAGTTATTATAGTTATAGTTTCTGTCTAATGCCGACCTCAGCCGATGCACTCTGGCCCCGCCCCCGAGCCCCACTAAAGGCATTAGCTTCTGGCCATTTGATCAAATGTGGCCATCGATTGCCACAGGAAATGAGTCAAGTTCAGCAACCCCTGATCAGAGCTGTCAGCTCCCTAATGGAGAGAGAGAGAGGGGTGGGAGAGAGGGACTGTGGGAAGTAGGAGTTCACATTAACAATAGAGGGATGAGAGGTGGGAGGAGATGAAACGGCTTAATGTGAAATACAAACACACACACACTGGGAAACATCCAGCACCCTGTTGTTCCTGACTCATTGGCAGCTTCCAGCAGCCTGAGGGCTTCACATAAACATAAAGGCTTCTGATTTTATATCTGTTGTCTCTAAGAAGGTTGCTGAACATTCATAAACCTCAGTTATTTCTGCTGTAATTCAAACTCTGCAGATGGCTTTTGCTTTTTACTTACACTGTTTGAAATGTCTCGTCTCGTCCCTTTATTGTCAGATTTAGATGCAAATTCTCAGCAAATATCTGTGACAGCTCTACAGACACACTGTGTGTACCACCCAGGGTTCACTCCCCACAGGTGGTTTGGCATCAGGGTCTGATGTTTTAATGTTAGGTGTCAGGAGAGGCTCCAGGAGTGGATGTGAACCACAAAGAGGTTCAGAGAGACACAGCAGGCAGGAGCAACACAGTCCACTGCCAGGGTTACACACCTACATAGCTACATACTGTCATATTGCCAGAGGTTACTCAGTTGGCTGACATAAAGACTCCCATCGTTGAACCAGCAGACTTGCATTAGCAGCCTCTAGCCATGGCAAAAAGACAAGGAGCAGCCTGTCACAGCAGAATAGGCCAAAGATGGGAAGAGTGAGGGAGCAAAGAGCAATAATCTGTCCCAAAGGTAGGATACAAGACTGGCACAGGCAGTGATAGAGGTTTAAACATGACAACCTGGTGCTGTGGAGCTGGCTACAGCTGAGAGACTGGCTACTGTAAATGAGCGCAAGAGAAAGTGAGAAGCAGTGATACGTAGTTCAGTCAATGCTTTTTGCACCCCTGGCTCATGCATTACTCCTCTTCGCTAATTTATGCCACCTCCTCATAAAAATAGCATAACATTTTTACCACTCTGCTTTACAGTGCGCCTCACACTACCACATAACTATTAAAACCCAGGCTCTTGGGGTTTATTGGTTAAATGTGATGAATATGTCTTTATTTTTTATCTGCCTCGAGGCATCGTTCCTCCAACACATGCAGACACTTGCTTTTTGAAGTTTTTAAGGAAAGAAAGAGACTAATTTTGGCAAAGAGTTTGATTTGTTAAATGCCAGCACAATGAGGAATAAAAATCCTCAAAATTTGCACACACCCACTCTTATTCTCTCTCAAATTGTTTCCATTTGAATAATGTGACATTTGAACAATTTCATTCTATACTTATATATATATATATAATTTCTCCTGGAGAGAAATTTGTAGAGTTAGAAGGTCACCTAGGAATGTCGGCCAGTAGATGATGATGAATCATGGATGTGCATCTGAGTCCTCAAGGGATCATGAGACACGGTTAGCATTTAGAGTTACTTGATATGAATGTAACTTTCTTGAATTTTTTCCCTTCTCTTTCAACATCGCTACCATTCTAAAGGTGCACTGAGGGTTACTCACAGTGTAAATATGACTGTGCTGGTCCAGCAGGGAGTCATTTCCAGTTTTGGAAGATGTAAAGTAGCAATACTTTACAATAAAAATAAAAAAAACTAATCTACTACAAGTAAAATTTCTGCATTTGAACACTTAAGTAAAATTACAAAGGTATTAGCACCAAAATGTACTATACTATAGTAAAAGTACTTATGCAGAATAGTTTAACCTAATTTATAATTTTAGTTACTTCGTATAACATATGATAATATATCATAATAAATTAGTTGATTTATATTTTGTATTAATGATTTATTTGGACCCCAAAGCTGTACTTAAGTACCATTCTTGAGTAAATACTCTTGGTTACATTCCACTGCTGGCCATTTCTAATTAATTAATTCCAATCAATGAACCTCTGCCTCCACTGCAGATTGAAATGGAAATATGTAAACCAGCAATAGTGGGCTGTGTCGGAGAACTCCAGCTATGGCTGAGGGTCAGTGGACCTTGTAATGAGGAAATGCACAGTGGTCATTCAGTGTTCCTCATTTTGCTGTTGTGTTTTTGTAGCATGTGTCATTCTCTTAATAACCCACAGTTGTGTGTGATGCAGTTGTTTGCTAACAGTTTAGCCATAAGCACTTGCTGATTGTACATTTGTTTTCTTTCTTTCCCCTCCAACTATGTTATATCTGCAGCATGATGTTTCCTATAGTGCGTCTATCTGCATATTGGGTATGAGATGAAGTGCAGAGGCCTCATCCTTCCTGGTGGAATTGAAGTGTAAATGCTCATTGAGCAGCTCTAAATACATGTAATCCCTCCATGGCAGCATTAGAGAGGGAGATGAAACAGACCCTCAATAAAGAAGCCACATGAGGCTGACTCCACTTAAGGTAATTGAATATGCACCGACTGTATAGTAATGTCTTTTGAAGACAATGGGTGGCTTTCAGCTATCTAAACCACAGCAATATACAACAACCAAGACTGTAGATATAATATGTCTACAGTATTATTACATTCTCCAGTATGTTAATATGTAACATGGTGTTTGGTACAGGGATGTCACAATACCAGAATTTAGTAGTCGATATCAATACCAGTGAAATTCCACGATTCTCGATATCCAGTTTGGTACCATGGTAAAAACAAAAACAAAACAATGAATCCCATGTACTTCAACAGACACTGCTGTCATTGTGAGAGGAGGTCCAGTACAGATGAGAGGTGATTTGATGTCAATATATTTATAAAGGAAAAAGCTATTGAAATTACAACCTTGCAATCTGCATAATTAAATAATTTTTTTAACATTGTTTTACAAAGTCACAGATGGTCATTATCTATATTGGCCTTGGTTTGAGATTTCTATGATTAAAATTGATAAAAATTGACGATTGAACTGGATTTGTATTGCACTTTTAAGACGTCCCTTGAATCCACCGCATTGTCATCTTTGGTGATTTTGGGTTGATCAAAACTGTGAAACATCTGCCTAAATTAGCTCTCCAACATAATCCAGAACTGGGAGAAATTGAGGCTTTGACACAGAGTTATTGAAGGAAACAGCTGCAAAAAACAACGAATGTTAAATAACCCTGGTTTCCATACACGACTGTGGAGCTGTATTTGTCGCCAACTTCCACATGTAGGATCCCCTCTACCTACGATACTGTAGAAAAATGAGTACTGTCATGTTTTCAGAATTTTGGCATCGACATGGTACCTTAGTATCGGTTCTTGTGCCATCCCAAGGTAGCAGAAATAATAGAGTTAGATAAAAGGCATTTATTTAGCTTTTAGCTTTGAAAGTTGGAGGGTAGAGAGACAGCCAGAGACCCAGTGTTGCTGCTATTCTCTTCTCATCTCTGTATGAGTCATGTTGATAAAAGCTGTCCTTTCTCTCCTTGAAAATCAATGGTTTGCAGAGACTGTCAAAACTTTGTTCTTCATCTAATTTCCATTTCTGCCTATTTTTTGAGTTCTCCATGTTTTAAGTGAAGGTGGAAAGTGATGGAGAAAGGATGCAGTGGTTTTCCAGCTTTGTTAGCCGTTCTTCTTCCTTTCAACTTTTCAGTCGGATCAGCATTGCTTTACTTAAGAGGCTGTAGTTGTTTTCAATTCCCACACTTCTCAGGATCCATTAATACACACACACACACACACACACACACACACACACACACACACACACACACATATGTCTCTCACCATATTTCACTCACTCCCCTCATTTCTGAAGAGCAACTCACATTATTACAATCACTGTACCTGCAGGGAATCCACATAGATTAAAGGTAACTTTTTGTGTCAGGTATAATTATACCACACACAAACATTACAATATAATCGAAATTGCTTACATGTGATCACTCTAAGGAGCTACATTTCAAACTAATGTATGTAAGGGGAGCAGGTGGCATGCTATTGTTGCATCATTGATGTGTTAATTTGATAGAAAGAGTTATGCATTAAGTGGGACGAGAACCTGCATCTGTCTGTCTTGCCGTGTTTTAGGGAAATATTAAGTCATGTTTCTGCTTCTCAGATGAATTAATCTGACTAATTGACTAATTTCATCTGATCAGGATGGTGATGTGATCTGATGATTCTGAAGTCTTTTGTTGTTTTAGCTTCTCTTAGTGATCCATAATAATCCGTTTTACATCATGCTGACTAAAAAGTAAAACTGGATATTTAAATGAAATATAAGGCAACTGAAACAGTTGTTAAACATCAGTTTGCAACGAGTCACTTCTTAATCCAATTAAAACTGAAGACATGTTATGAGATAGTTTTAATGTAATTTTGCATTTGATCCTTACATTGTCTAAACTCATAATTGCAACTTTTGTCACTTTGTGAGTCAAATGAAATTTTTAGGATTATTGAGTGGTTGAAATTCTGCCAATTTAAAATAATTGTGTGGAAAAGCTTTCTGCTACACTGCCCATATTTTACAAAGTGCACACTTACATTCTGCAAGGACCCTCAACCTTTCTCTTGACTCTTCCATTTTAGTTGACAACCTCTTCATTTCTACATGTTTAAAGCTGCTTTGTTAATGGTGTCTAATTAAACTGAAGTGTAATGTGAAAGCTGATTCTCCCATGTCACCGTTGTTGAGAGGCTGGAGGTTAGATTAGTTGCTCACAGCTGATCGTCTGAATCCCCATAGACATACTCCTGCTGTGTATGGGGACTTGAGGTGACAGAGTTCAGGAGGAGAAATTACTTTTCACTGAATAAAATTTACTGAATGAACACTCTGCAGTGTTTAGATTGAAATTTACTGTACAGAATGTGTGAGACATGGGAGATATACTGGTGCTCAAATGTAGTGTCTGGGCTGAATGTTATGTAGTACTTCAATCAGCGTTGGCACTGACGCAGCACTATGAACAGAATGAATGTCCATTTGAGGGCAATAATTGTTGGTTTTTTTTAGGTTTACAACATTAAAGAGACATATATTTTCAGGAAATCACTTTTCCACTTTTCTGGCTTCATTCTACATGAGATTATTATTTTTGAATATTGCCAGGGAAGACCACTTCATGAAGATCCAAAAGAGACAGGTTCTTGGTGTCAAGTTATCCCGTGACAGCACCGTTAACATGAATAATACACACATTGTATACATATATGCACATATTACACAGGAGTGGCATCATGAATTTGCCTGTGAGTTTAGCACTCTTATAGCACATGGTACAAAACTTTTCCCAAGGCATGCTCTTTTGGAGAGTAGGGTCATAACCTGTGCAGTTAAAGAGTTTGCGTGTGAGGCCACTGGACAAAGGGCATCGATTGTTGATTAATATAAGTTTAAACACACTAACACTAAAACTAATATATTTTTCATTTCTGCTTGAAAATGCTTGCTAACAAATGCATGCAGACAACTATTAGCTGGAAAACACTGTAGCGCCACAGCATAAAGCCTTACCTAGGCCAAGTTTCAATTTCATACCAATACCATGAAAAATGCCTATTTAACACAGGTTTTTCTAAGTGTATGTTCGTAGCTCCACGCAGATGTGTTTTTTTCAAGGGGGTAAGCCAGAGATCGGACAGTGAAGCCGACACAAAGCCTGCATGGAGGGATCAATGTAGGCCCAAAAATGATGTCAAAACCCTTCGACACCCCGTCGCACACGAGAGATGTAACCGTATTGCTTACATTACAAGCTCTCAGCAATCTAAAAAAAATATGCGGCGATCAGTGACGCTGCTTCGGTGTTTGACAGGTGAACCTTTTAGGTGGGCTGATTAATCAGTGATGATCCGAGTCACACAAACACACTGAGCCGTGAAACTTTTTGTTGGCGCAGCTACCAGAATTACGGTGTTTCTGTCGTTGTTCTACATCATTAAACCACGGTTATGTTGCGCGATCATGCGCAGTAGATGCTGGTGCCAACAGGAAGTAGCCCTGTCGTAGTATTTTATTGGTCCAAAACTGGCTTCACTCCTCTCCATTCATATCTGCGGGGTTGCTTCATCCAGTAATATACTGTCTATGTTTTTTTTCTGGCAGATCATGAACTTCCTACTTAAAACTGGCGATCATTATTTTCAGAATTTTATTGGCTACACGAAGTGCCAGTCATCGGCACAATTGCTTGCAATTGGCTCGGCCTACTCAGGAAATAATAGGGGCTGGCCCATCCTTACAGTGTGGGCTCTCGTTGGCTGTTGAAGGCTGTGAAATGGACATGTGAGCTCCTATTGGGTCGGATTTGGTGTCGCTCGAAAGTTCAGAGTTCAGCGGCTAATTTGAATACAAGCTATCATAATTGTTTATATTCAAATTGGAGTTATTACGTTTATAATGACATACGAGCCAAGTCTGCCGGCAAATATGAAACGATGTGGCAGCAGTACCTGGAGATTTATTGATGGAATAATGTGTTTTGGACGGAAATGTTTGTACTGGATTGGATCGTCTGGACCCTTGACAACATAACAAGACCATTTTTGTTGGAATATAATCGATCGGTGGAGGCTTCATAGGTGAGTCGCGTCAATTTTGCTTGTACTGGTTGGTCTGACAGAAGCGCTTATTGTACCCGCTGGTGATTGTATCTTGAAATGGTTTGCATCGGTCTTTTATGATCACATTTTAATAATACTGTTTTTTGAAACAAGCAAAGACAAAAACAATAAAAAAAATAATTGTAGTTATAGTAGTAGCCCTTATTTAGTATTAATTATTGACTAGTGTCAGCCATCAAGATGTGACCAGATCATCTTATCCTCCACATTTACATTTGTTTTCCTTCTGATTCCTACTACCTTTGTCTGCATGATGACCGTCAAATGGATTGTTTTACCTAGTCTGTTGGCCTAGACACAAGTCCCACAAGAACACAAACTTACTATAAAAGGAGGGTGAATTTATTCCCAACAATAAAAGAAAAGAAATGGTAATGAACTAAATTGCAAAAATAACTAACTTCAAAGTGGAGGTCAGCACTAACCTATCAAATAAACAAAAGAAAACCAAAAACAAGCAACTTGCAGTTAAATTAACAGCTCAAACAAGGCTAAACTGTGGCTGTTTGGGGGAAGAGGAAGATGCCAAGATGCCGTCACGCGCTGGCCGCCTACATCTTCTCTGCTTAAATAGCAAGCCTTCAGGAGCAGCCAATCGTCTGCCACCAGCTGGAACCACAGCCACCAATCACCCCGGAGCAGAAACTTAGGAACGTAAGTCAACATTCAACAAGATGTTATGGCACATACCCGTTTACATATGAAACAGGACAGGTGGCAACAAACAATTAACATATCACCCACATTTCATAAATTCTAACCATAGTCCTAACAGGATTTCTAAGCAAACACATGGCATCACACTAGGGTGCATTTGGATATTCTTTTAGGGTGCAGTTCATTATAAAGGTGTTATACATTAGTAAAATCACCAGCCGTTTATGGTACACGTTTTTAAAAACTCAAAGTCAATGAAGGTGAAAGATTTCACGATATGATGCAACTTTTTCATCTGAACATTGAAGTGCAGGAAATGATGAGTAAATTGTCTCGCTGTGAAGGTGGTCCAGAGGAACTGCAGACCAGCTGTTGGTCTTCTGTTGCATGTGTGTGTTGTCAGACTGCAGTCGATGCAAGAGGATCATGTTTTCCAGAGAAAACCGTAGACTAAAACAACGGAGCAGGTTGGACTTTGGAGAGAGATACATGTGCTCAGTAAGAACTGCTGGTAATATAATACACACAAGAAGTGTTCTCTTGGTGTGTTTTATGTGTTTTTGTGTGAGTGTGTATGTGTGTGTAATGGGCTGTGTGGTCGGATGGTGGGTTAAAATGAGAAGCGTCATGGCTGACTAACACAGATCAGCCGCTGGTCTTCTCTCCACCTCACGGGATCCTGTTCATCTTCTGATTTAAATACTCAGCCTGCTCTTCTCTTCTCTCTCCTCGCCAGCGTCTGAGCTTTCTCCCCACAGAGTGTCTTCATGTGTTTCTTCTTCTCATTAAGTAAAACATGAAACTGCAGGTCTCCCATTTCCATTAAATGAGATGGACATTAATTTGCATTTGATGACAAATGACTTGTTTACTTGACACAGTACAGCACCTGCGTAGTTAACTACCTGTCTGTCACAGGCACTTCTAGGTTAACTACCCGGTTGATTTTCTACCACTGTGTGCAGTACTCTTCACCGGTAATGAGTTTTCATGGTGGTGAATCTCTGCGTTGATTACTGTCAGCTTTCCTTTCCAGTCAGACTGAATCCCCCATCATGTAAGTGATTTTGACTGTGAACTGGGCACAGTAGGCTGTATTATGACATCCTGCTGGGAGCACTGGGGTGTTGCAAGGTGGTTTAACAGTGCTGCATCAGCTGGCATACAGGATCATTGCAGATTCTGTAATGTCTGTCTCAATAAAAGCCTCCTGCATGTCTCCTAGTCCACCCTTAGCTCCCGTTACGCCCCATGAAATGGGGAGGAATAATCACGAGAGTGAGAGAGATGTTTCCTTGAGCGAGAGCTTTACTCTAATGAATCTGCAAAATTATTACATTATCAAAATAAATATAACAATTCTTCTTTTTTAGAGAGTGCACACGCTCACTTACACAGTATTTTCCCATGATATAATCCTTACTCAAACAGTGGTAATCCATGGTAAGAGATAAGAAAGAAGTCATATGAGACAAACAATCTACAATAAAGTATGTATTATAGTGGACACAATAATCAAACAATAGAAAACAATCAACAGTTAAATGACCGTTAAATAGGTTTATGTTCAAACAGTCAACTGTTTTCTAACACATTAGCAATAGCTACTTTATACCTTTTAATACCTAATATTACTGTCGCCACACAATGGCATAAGCTCAGTAAACTCTCACATAAGTCACAGAAGTGTATGAAACATATCAATAACAGCGGAAGCAATTGGCACGGCTATGGGTTGGTCAGGGTTATCAAGCGGGGACTTCACTAGCACACACACTTTACTACACTCTGTAAAACTTAACTAACTTACTCAAAATGTCACATAAAAACTCTTTAAAACCTCTTGACTGGATTATTACAGCCGTACCAACTCTGTTTAACACCAACAAACATACCTGAAATTGGGAGGAAAAATGACGAGAGTGAGAGAGATGTTTCCTCAGCACTCAGAACTTTACTCTAATGAGGAAAGTAGCGTGACATTCCCCGGTATGTGGGCGGACACAGAAATAATTGTTCTCTGGATCTTAAGACCACCTTGTAGATTGCAGATCAACACTTTGACATCCCAAATTATACAATCAAGAAACCACAATTAAATGTTTACGTTAAAACTAGTAGAAGTTCTAGACAAACTTTTCATTGTCCATTTTATACTTAGACATAGTATTATGTATTGAGTATTTAGACATAGTATAATAACCCAATAGTGCTTCAGCCCTCTATTTTTCTAGGATTTCTCCACGTTGACATCTTTGAGTTACCAATTGGCCGTCTTATATATTATTAGTGTTTTCTATGTGCTGTGTTGGTAGCCTTGGAATCAATGAAACATTAAAGTGAATGAAGGCGGCGAGCTGTTGAAAGCTCCCATAGGGCCCGATTATCCTTCACAGCTGATGGAGCTGCTTTGGTCTGGCCTCCTCTTCAATCTTTACACTACTTCTTTTTACTCTTATCTCTCTTAATTGCAAAAATATAATGAGAAGAAAACCAGAAGACTGGATGAGAAGGAACTTCATAAACAGGCAGGAATATCATGGAAATAGAAATAACTGACGCAAACACAGACTGACAGGTGGGGAACACAAAGAGAGACAGAAATAGATACGTAAATGCAGACAGACATTGTCAGGCCGAGGCTCACTACCTGCTAGACACTGTTAACACAGGCACAAATGTCAATCCTGTACTACATGTTATTTTGGCAATGCATATACATTGTACCTATGTCTATATATTCATAGATGCATATGTACGTACACAAATGAAATTGTAAAATAAATCAATATATTCAATGTCAGCTTCAATAAATGTCAGTGTGTCTATTTCCTTCCCTTTACATGTTATTATGGTGCTACCTATTGTACCTGTGAATGTATGCATGTCTACATATATATGCAGAAAAGAGGAGTGGGTGAGTCGGAATTGGCATTTTAATTTGCATAAGCACTTATATTTTCTAGACGGATCTGTGTAAACTGTTCCTGTTGCTTCAGTTTCTACTGTTCCTGCAAAAAATCTGCATATTGACCCAAAGCTTCTCATTCCTCTTTTATTGCTTTAACTAACATGCTTTAAAATTACATTTTGTGACCTATCCCGCTATAAATTGGCCTTGATACTAAACCATCCATTAGGTTTGATTGTTTCTTTAATTAAATTGAATATTGGATGGATATTTTTTTTACCCTCCTGGCAGATTTGCAAAGGGCTAGAAGATGTATTAAGATAGCAAACACTATAGTGTAGATGGGAACCAGTCTAACCAGGCGCCCGCCTGACATTTCAAATCACATAACCCAATCCAATATTTGTTCTCAAACACCCATTCAAGCCATTTTTGTATATAGGCCCTCATTCTATCACGCCATACAGGCATGATGCCAGATTGGATAAAATGGATTGTAGGATTAGTTTACATCTGCTAGAGTGTCTGAAATGCCAGTTTCTTGGAAAGACAGGGGCAGAAGAGAGAAAATGCATTATCTAAGTGGAGATAGAAAAGAAGAGGCTGTTATATTCACCCTGATGCTTTGTAGCTACTGACCATCATTATGATGTTACTGTGGCTCAATGGCCCATGAGAATCTATAATGTAGTGAGAAAATGGAAAGGAAATTGTCTTTTCTCCAGAATATTCCTCTTGAGCTATTTCGCCCTCCCTCTAAATGTCACTATTTGTGAATCATCTAAGGCGGAAACAAGGATGAATGTTGTAATGAATAGCACCATTGGAAACTAAGCGGCTGACACTTGGGTGTGTCTTACATTTACTAAATGGTGATTTAAGACTGTAAATATTGAACTAAAGTTAGTGTGTGCATATGCACTTGCATGTGCAGATCAAAGTTGTTCAGTTGACATCAAAGTCAACTGAACAAAAAAAAATAGAGAGCCACTGTATCACTGATATGCTTGCCCTGACCTCAGAAAGTATATTATTACAACACAGATTGTGTCCTTTAAAATTAGAATTTTTCATGGTTTTCATTGACTGTAGCATTTTTTGGCAAATTGAGTTTATAAAACACGCAATCTAAATCATATTAGCAGGATGATGACCTGTCCGTTTGTTTGAATCCCTCAATTACATGACTTCTCTCTTGTAGTCCAGGGAGCATGCTGAGGGGGAGGGGTGTTTGCAATGACAACTATGAACTCTGATGGCTGGCTGTTTTTCGTAACAATAAAAGCGTGAAAAAAAGTGCCACTGGATAAGGGCCCACTAGAGGTCCTCGCCCCCTATGCAATGAGCTGTCAGCTACACGCCTGCTAAGGGCACCTGCCTCTCTCTTTTATCTGCTACCAGTTCCATTTTAGAAGCATTGTCACACAGAACGCTGCACCCGTCGATGACATCATGACTCAGTTTGCTTTACCTGTGTTACAAGGACGAGTGAAAGGGGAGGCGTTAGATCGTTTTGCTCTTGATGGTTAATGTAGTGTTGACTAAGGTGACTGCAGCTCACATAAAGAATATTTAAACATGAGCATCTAGCAAGGCACATGAAATCAAGATACATACTTTTATATCTAATGCTTGGAAAAAAAAATTGTTTCATTCAAGAGATTTTGTCTCTTGCTTGCTTCCCTCTTGCCATCAATCATCAAGCTGTTCAAACTGCATCTGCTTATATGACCAAGAGCTCTGAACCTCCTCTCAGGCTAGACCGTGCTTGGCCAGGCACACACAACCTGGTGCAGGCTTATAAGTCAAAAACATAGACGTAGAATAATGAAACTGGCTGGGCTGAACTCCTTTTTGTCCAGTCATTCCTGTCCTGCTCAGACTGTTCACTACTAAAAATGCCAAGAATTATACTCCATGTAACATTAATTACTGTATATTTCTGGCTGCCGGCTTAATCATGATTCAGTTAATGTGCAGTGTTTGTTTGCTAACTATTGTCTTTTTTTCTGTGATTTTTTGGGGGGATGCTGTTTCCTGATCATCTCCATTCTCAACCTCCATCTGTGGATCTTAAAATGCAGGTAAAACACAATTAGTTATTATGCAAATGCCATAAGAGGCTGGATCTGTGTTTGAGGGTCTGAGTTTGTGTGTGTGCAAGCTGTGTATAACTGACCGGGGATGCTATAGCCCAGTCTTCCCAGCTTCGTTCTACATTGGACTATGTTGACTTCGACCAATTGCTGCTTGTTTGTGTTATTTCACCTCATGCAGTGACAGCCATATGGCTAATTTGTTTTTTTTTTGTGATGAATTCCATTTGTCATGTTCAGCTGCCTTGGTGGCAGAACTGCTCACAGCCTAAACCCAACAATCACTATAACGGCTGCACACCAGACCTCATTTTCAGAATGTTAAAAAGGTCTGTGTGTAGGGTCCTGTGTTTCCTGCTGTAGGTGATCTAAAGTCAAAGGACATGCAGGCAGCAGTGCTGGAGCAGGTTGTCATTATTCATGAGAGGAGGTCAGATTTGGCACCACTGTGACTTTTAAATGTTGGTGGAGCAGTCTGTTTAATTCTTCAGTGTTGCTCATGCATAACAAGCTGGTGTATGAATGGCGAGCAGTGTGTAGTGGAGGAGCTATCTCAACAAGATCCTGTCTACATTGCATGTTGAGCTGACAATCAACTCTCAAGTTTAAAACAAATATTGCAGTTTAGATTCACTGGGAATGGTCAAAAAGCTTGCTTGAATTGCCTAAATCAGTCTTCATATCTTGATAAATGGAGACATTTGAGATTACAGTAGCCATCTGAGGGAGTGGACAGGCAGGTAGGAAGCAGTCTGGTGACATTTTGTCACACATAGAATCTGTATTGTAGCATATTCCATGCATGGCTGTGGCTGCAGTCCAGGTGAATGCATTACTTTACCATTAAATACATTTTCCTAAATCAGTGAGTAAGAAGTGTGATCACGTACAGCAGTGACAAGTGATCATGTGACACTGAAGCAATGACACTTTGCTACAATGTAAAGTAGTGAGTATACAGCTTGTATAACAGGGGTGTACTCACTTTTGTTGCCAGCGGTTTAGACATAAATGGCTGTGTGATGTGTTATTTTGAGGGGACCATTAAATTTACACTGTTATACAAGCTGTACACTCACTACTTTACATTGTAGCAAAGTGTCATTTCTTCAGTGTTGTCACATGAAAAGATATAATAAAATATTTAGCAAAATGTGAGGGGTGTACTCACTTTTGTGAGATACTGTAACATGTTATGCTGTTCATTTAAGTGGATGCTGTGGACAGATACACACCAGGACTATTATCCATGTTGGAATACAAAAAAAAAGAAAGAATCAGAATTGACAGTTCCTGCATGGTTTAAGAGTTGAGATGATGGCAGTGTTTGACAGTGCCAGATAAAGCATAGAAGTTACGCATCAGAAACACAGTTAGACATGGCTGACATGGCCAACATGGTCAGTGGTCTTAATCTGGAGGGACAACTTGGTCTGAAAGGAAATGTGGAAGTGAATGAGCTAACAAGTCTGCAGAGACTCAACAGGAGAATTCTCAGGAGAATAGCTGACGCCTCTCCTTTTCCGTTCAGTCAATTCGGAGAACTCAGCTGAATCCAGCAGCTGGATGCAGGAGAGAGAAAGACAAGACTAACCCAGGTGAAGGGAAACATTATAAGGTTGACCTATGTTTGCAAACATTTAAACTAACAGCTGAGGAACAGAATGATGGGTCATGAGTTTGTCAGTCTGCACACTAACATGAAGGTTACAGATCTGCAGGTCAGATTCTGAACTTCATCTCTTTTCTGTTGAGGCTTCAGTGACTCCAACCTGACACATTCACAACTCATTGACAGATACATTTAATAACTAACAAAAAGCATGTTAAATGTCAAAACTTTGCAGAAGATGTTGGCAGTTTGAATTAAATCCAGTGTCAGAAGTTATTTTGTGGCTCAGGTACGTGTGTGTTTTCTGCCACAGAGAACCAGGAGCCTTTCATGTTGGGTAGCCCAGGGATGTTGTACTCTGTGGCATTAAAAACAGCCTTATCAAAGGGTTGCATCCACGTTGCAGGCAAACACACACACACACACACACACACACACACACACACACACCCCTACTGTATATACACAGCCTCTCACACCACTCTGAAGTGTATAGGAAACTCTGGCTCTTCTTCTTTTCTTCTGTGTCTTTTTCCCTACAGACACACTGCAGCATCAGGACATGCCATGACAGCTTTACTGTTTACTCTGAGTTAAAGCATAACTAGACAAGACAAGTGATCCTGAGTCTGTCAGCAACATTTTGTGTCAGAAATGATACTGGTTCCTACTTTCATGCTGGTTCCAGAAGTGAAATGAGATAAACTGTACTGCAACATTTTGTGCGAATGTGAAAGTTCTCCAAAAATTTGGAGATGTCCAATTGTAAGGGGCTTTACAGGAGCTTTGCCTAAATACATTGTAAAATTGACAAAATTAAGATTTAAATCATGAACCATCTGATCAGAGAATAAGTAAACAACACCATGAATCTGACCAGGTGTGTGACACTAACTTTCAGCTTTAAATACTCAGCGCTACAAAGGTCAGTACCTAAAAACGGGTTTTGAGGTTTGGTGCCCAGCCCTACATTTGTCATAGGTTTGTCTTTGAAAGTGTCAGTTTGCTTGGGAATATGACAAAAACAGCCAGGATAAAATAAAAACACAATCTTATCATTTCAGCAATTAGCCAATACGTTTACATGAATCTTTCTAAATGATTAACTTTTGCTGACGAAAGATGATGATTTTAGATTCAGGGAACCGAGAATTGTAGTTAATAATTTATTCTTAAAATTGTATTAAATGCCAGTAATCATATTGGAGATGGTATTTAATCACATTATCTAATACCAGCAATAACGCCTAACAGACCACATGAGAGAGATCTTATGACAGAAAGGGAGACAAGGTGAACCAAGAGAGGGAGTAGGAGAGGTTTAGTCCTCTAGCCTCCATGTTAAAACCCTCGATGTCAGTGAGCTGCATGAATAATGAGGGTGTGACAGTTTAATAAAGTTAAAAGGTTTCTGCTGTGCAGCCTCAGATCTACACTTCAAGCTGTCATGATCAGACATCTATCAGAGCTATATGAAGACAGAAAGGGGGAGGAGAACGAAGAGTGTACTGTAAGAAAGTCACACTGAAAGTCAGTGTGTCAGACCTCTCCAAAAGTCATGGAGAAATATTTACACACACATCACAGTGCGCACAAAGATCCCGATCCCCTCACAAAATGATCTTCACTACTTTATTACTACTGAATTACTTCATAGGCTTTATATGTATGACCGCACAAATCTACCTCCATCCAATCCAGTGTAGTTTTTTTTTCTACAGATTACAAATATCATTATTATATTTTGCTAAAGATACTTTTCTTTCAAATTAAAATAAAATTGTTTCCACACTGGACAAATATTAAGATAGGTCAAGTTAAGTTTTGCCCTCGTCAATAAGGCCCTTGCTACATCTTGAACAAGAACAAGTTCTTAAGTCAAATTGCTTAAAAATCAAAGCTAGACCTGAGTATGAAAACACCAGCTTCAGTTTCATGTAACATATATCTAAATGTAAGTTAAAACTTTAAACAACACAATTTGTTGCAAACAGCAAAAACATATTTGCATGTTGCCATTCAATAACATACAGTGTCGGTCATCACCCCATCACATCTGCAAAAGTTCCAAAGTTTGTTTAGTCTCTTGAACATTAGCAGTATTTTTTGTAAACAAATGCTTAAAAAAAGTGATTTCAGTTATGTGTGTCTGTTTGTGTGCAATTAGAGAACCTACCAGTTCCCCTGCATCCTTTATAGACTTTCCTAGGTCCACTTTTCTCCTCCTCCAATTCAGAGCAGGGTTGTCTGGGCTTTTACATGAAGATGAAACGTTCTTTGAATCTGTAGAATCGTAAAACAGACAGTAAATCACCAATACAAGGAAGTGATGTAAATCTGATATGAATTTAGAGCCTCCAATTTCCTTTTATACATAGGTCTTTTGGGGGCCTCTGGGGCCTTGTCTTTAGCCTGCATGACTCTGGTACACCAGAGTGCATGAGTCTGGTGGACTGTTGGAGCATTTTGAGGGACTGGGTTTGAGGCTCCTCATAGGGATGTGTGCCTTTTTTTCAGCCAAAGTCTGCTGGACTTCCCTCTAATAGCCTTAGAGCAACTGGTTCTGAGGCTTCTCACCCAGGGATCCTCCTGCTCTTTGGCCTCTGGTGTATTTCTGACAGACTGAGCATGTACAAGTCTGGTCTACCGGAGTCTGGCATCTTTTATCAGAGTACACCTGACTCTGGTGGACTCACCATCAATGGCCTTGGAGCTATCGAAAGGACCGGATGTGAAGTTTTTTATGTGGAAGATCCCCTTCTTGGGGATTTTATTATTAAGTGGATTTATCTGTACACTTATTTTAAGTCTGGCCATGGCTTCTGTGATTTCCACTACTCCAGGATCCTCTGTGGGAATTTTCCAGTGAAGTGAATGAGGGTTTTCACCAATTGTGAACCTGGCAATGTCCTCTTAGAGGCCATTCACGAGAGGATCCACGTCGCCTTGATAATACTAAAAGAAACAATATTTGGATACCTCAGAATCAGTTTTTAGCCATAAAAAAAGTCCTAAATTACATATAAAACTAAATAATATCTAAATTAAACAATGAATTACAGCATTCTCTATAAGGCAAATTTTTACCCACTGGTGTTTATAGGTAGGAATGCCCATTTTTAAACAATCTGACTTCATCCAACCCTTTACAGTCAAAAAAGGTGGGTAAATTTAAATTTAACTTTTTAGTAGGAAGAAAACTACTAACACATATAACCTTCAAATAAACACATTCTTTGTCCTTGAAAAGAATGAAAAACATGTCTTAAAAACTGGAATCAGAAATGTTTAGTAAAACAAAAACGTGCTTTTCTGCTTAAACCGTCATCATTTGTCACCGTAGCATCTCTTTTTGCATAAATTTTATGCTTATGACACACAGATGTACCTCTCCGTCAAGCTGAGTGAATTAAACAATTTAGCTCTCAGCAGAACATTTAATGCATTGTAATGGATGTCAAAGTTATTTGTTTATTTGTTTGATTATGTTTTTATGAAGCACAGTTTGTTTCCAGTCAGTTGTCTCCTTGACATCTAATGTATATGTCTTTATTAAGATTTAATGAGTCCTTTTGGGCCCAAGACTTAATTTGAAGCAGCACTCACACTCATGTAAAACGGTTGACTAACGTGAGAAAAAAAGCCTTTTATTACCCAGACAAACATAGTGCTGTTTCATTGTGTAGATGCCCATACAGCATCAGTGCTTCTCCATAGATGGATGTTCAATATGAAATTGTGCTGTCAGTAATTTAAAGAAATAGGATCCAGGAAGTCCAGGAAGTCCAGATTAAGTTATTCATCCATCAGTGTTTAGCCTATTCAGATGCCAAAACACTGCACTGTGAGTACTATTGAATGCAATCAAAACCAAAATAACCTGCAATCAAGCCCAGGTTACCAAGCAATCACCAGCTTTAGAACCTCAGAGCATATAAGGAACAGGACTAAGGGTTCTATTTTTATAGATGCACAACGTTTGGTGCATGTCTTGAGAACAAAACCTCTCATCTTGTTCATGTTGTTTAAAATCAGGCAAAGTAGACATGGTTTATTGTATAGTCACCAATCTGTTGTATGTTCTAAAGCTTCCTTAAAGAAAGACTTGTGATAGATGTGTGGAACTTGTAATACTTACTAATGTTGGATGGTCTAAACCCATTTAATCCCCCATACCAAAGTAACATGAATATGTAGCATCCAATTATAGCTTCGCTATGGGTTGACAAGACAATTCATGTAACTCTAAATCTCACTGGTGATATGGAGCAGAGTGCACAAGTACAACAAGAACAAAACAGCCATAAATCAAATGTCCTCAGCAGAGTCACAGATAATCAACTAGGGGTTTGGCATGATGTAGCCACTGGGGTGGAGTCGCTAGAAATAGACATTAAAGCTCCTCAGATCAGCAGAAGAAACTAGACCTCCAAGAGTGATCAGCCTCAGAGTGCAACTACTGCAGAGAATCTGCAAATTTACTATAAATGATAGATTTCAGGTGGTCAATGCCAGGAGGGAAGACTGATGTGTAGATCTGATGTAAGCACACGATTAGAGATTCGATTTGTTACATTCTGAAATCTACTCTCATACTTGATGGAGATTTGAGTAGCAACACTTTTTTGCCATAAAAGATACAGAAAATGTATTTATTTATTTATTAAGAAATGTATCTGCAAGACACTTATATCCCCAATGTGCAACATGTAATACATGCTAAAATCAAAGCTCAACTCGAAAGTCACAGCTCAGTTACAACCTACAGACATGCATCTGTTACCATGAATTACGTGATGAACCCATTACATGATTCCTTAATATAAATGGAGACTAGAAAGCTGCACATCACTGCATAAGGCAGGTTGTGAGAGAAAGAGAGAACCATGGTAACAATGTGCTGTCTATGCACTCAAATGTGAGAATGGATTGTGCAATGCTTAATTTACTGTGCTTGAGGACTGAGTGCAAATGAAAGAAAACATTTCTGCGAGTTTTTCGCTCACAACAAAATACCAACAGTCATCTACAGGATGGGAACACAGAAGCATGATTTTAACACCAAAAACAGTCTAACCCAAGTGTACCCTTACCTACAGCTACTGCACATCCATTAGAAACACTTCACAAGCCTTTGTGAAGTTTAAAATACCCTTTGTTTAGTTGTCTTTACGTTTTGTTTTGAGAGAGATGACGCATATAATTAATAGAAACAAGAAATATCAGTGGACCAATGGGTGATCCTTAGTGCACACCTTTCCTCAGATTAAGTAAGTCACTTACCATTGTTTTAAGTACTGGCCTAAGAAGGCATAACAAACCAGTTATCTTTGCTGTTTTATTTAGAGTAATCTTATTATTGGATGGTATACATAAGGAGAGAAAAATAGTTTCAATATTTTAGCTCTGACAGAGAATGTGAGATGTGCTTATATGATTCATCTGAGATAGGTTGATGTAACCAACGGTAACAGTTTCCAGCAACAACAAAATCAAAGATGACAATTTTTTTTATTCGTTTGTATATGAAAATCAAAGCAGATACTCAATTACTTATCACCCCTGTAATAATACACTGACACATCAGCATTGCATAAAATCTAACATTTGTCATCCTGTCAACATGACAACATGTTTCCAACTTCCTGACCACGCAAGCCTAATGAATAGTGCAGTAGCCTTCTAAAACAAAATACAAACACAAATTGGCATGTTGACATCCTGAAAATCACTAACATTGTAGCAGATTGCATATATATATGCTCATTTTCATATTAATAAGGGTCTGTTGGTCCCCTTCATTTGATTTTAGACAAAAAAACAGTGAAGAGACAGAGAGAGTATGCAGCTCATATTGGCGGAGAAGCAACAGCATTACACAAACACACACACTTTTCTTTGGTTTCACACCAGTCACCAGCTGCCAAAAGACTGTTAATTAGCACTGCGGTGTTGGTTGATTCATGACAGTAAAGCGACATGTTAAATATTAGTATGTAATGCATTAATTCACATTTTCTCAGTCCTGTTTTGAAACAGATCAACAGAGGTTGGTGGCATACATCCACTGTCTCTCTCTCCTACACACAGACACAGGATTAGTTACAGTTGTTCAATGTGTTCAGGGGTAGTAATTATATGTCACTAGGGAAGAGTAGTAAAGTGAGAGTGAACACACACACTAAAATGTAAGTGGAATAAACTTTCTCTGCCAGGGTGCACTGATAACTCACTTTTTACAGTGTGTATCATTAAGGCTGAGTCCTTACCTCAGAGGCCTGGGTTCAATTTCAACCCGGAGCCCTGTGCTTTATATCTTCCCCTCTCTCTCCCCAATTTCTCTCTCTGCTGCAGCTGTCACTATCCAATAAAGGCAAAATGCCCCCAAAAATATTTTTTTTAAAAACCCAAATATTCTCTGCCAAGTCTGTTTCATCTGAACTTGGCCCATCTTCAAACAAAATCCCAGCTTTACCCGGGCACAGGCCCTCAAATTATATTTGTATTTTGTGAATATAGAAGATTGGCATGATATGCAGAGCAGTGCTGATATTTGGTACAAAAGCACAGCCTTGAGTCTAAAATATCTTTAATGACTTTGGTGATCCCTTAACTTTTTCTGTAGTGCACCAGCAGGTCAAAGTTTTCACTGAAATAAACTTTTTTTTGGCATAAACAACATGAATCCATGGATTTAACCTGCCTTTTGTCAACAGATCGGCTGGTGGTGATGGTGTTATGGTATGGGCAATATATTCTTGGCACACATCAGGCCCCTTAATATAAACTGAGCACCGTTTAAATGCCGCAGCCTACATGAATATTTTTGCTGACCCCTGTCATGGCCACAGTCTGCCCATCTTCTAATGGCTACTTCCAGCCACGTTGTGTCAAAAAGCACATCTCATCTCAAGTTGGTTCCACAAGCATGACAGTGAGTCCAGTGTACACCAATGGACTCCATAGTTACCAGAGCTCAATCTAATAGAGCACCTCTGGGATGTGATGGAGAGGGAGATGTGCACAGCAACTGTTCATTATGTCAAAATGGACCAGAATCTCTAACGAATGTTTCCAGCACCTTGTTGAATCCCTGCTACTAAGAAATCAGGCTTTTCTGGGGGGACTGACGTTACCCAGTGTTAGAAAGGTGTACTTAATAAAGTGGCCACTGAGTTTATCTTTACATCTACTGAATGGATTGACACAAAATCTTCTACATGCGTCATGGTTCCCAACTGATGTACCCTCAATGTGCTTTGCCTCTAGCACCACCATGAGGCTGACCTTGAATTAAATGTCTACGGTGGAGGATTGCCACGAAATTTGGTACAGGCAGCCATGCCCTCCTCAGGATGAGTTGTATTAACTTTAGAGTTCAGCCTCAGTTGTATTTGTGTTCACTCCTAATACACAAATACTAGCATGCGCTAAACTAAGATTGTAAGCATGGTCGACATTATACCTTCTAAAGATTAGCATGTTAGCATAGTCAGTGCAAGCATGTACGTATGCGGATGTTTGCATTAGCAAAAAGCACCATTTGAGGAGACAAACCTAAGATGTATAATAACTTTTGATGGTTGAGCTTCTCTCAAAGATGAACATTTAAAAGGCAATTTTGACTGAAACACATTTTTCCCTCAGGCATCTCTTGAGCCTTTTTTATTACCACAGTAGACTGTATTGATGAAACTAACTAATGCTGTTGACAGGACATTCCTCTCTGTCTTTCTACTCTCATGTCTTGCTTTTGAACCTCTTTCCTCTTACAAAAGCAGGGTGTCCGTTTTGATATTATGTTTTTTTGTTGCTGTTGCTTTTGAATAGCCTTTATTCTTTATTCTAGCCTTCTGTTTTTCTTTAACTGGTCAGAAGAAGCAAAGTTATTTCAGGTCAATGTAATTTCACAGATGAGATCACAGATGATATTCAGATAAACTTTTTTTGTTGCCGGTTTCGATGACAAGCTACACTTCAATACACCAGAAAGAGCAGGTAATTAACACAGATGACTCACAGATAAGCAAAACAACACTTAACAAACTTATAAATCAACGTACAGTAAAATATAAAACCTTTCCTTCTGTTGTTGTGGAAGAGAAGACTGCAATAACCTTTAAAAAAAATAAATCTATTTGAGGAAACGTTTGTCTTGTCTCCTATTAGTGTATGTGAGTTTCCTCAGGGAAGATAACTTTAAAGTTCCAACAATTATGCAGAACAGAAAGACGACAGGTTGAGTGCAGGGTATAAAGGACAGACAAAATGATGGACTCTATTTACACAGCATTAGCATAGTGCAGACGCAACAATAAATTGTAAATGTACATTAGTTTTTACTATTTCCTTTGTTCAGTTTTTAATGTTGATAAGTTTTGATGCCAACATTGTATAAGAGCTTGCCTGTAGAATACAGCAGTACACAAGCACAGTAATTAGTGTAATTTGCTTTGAATAAACATTAGATGTATTTGTTTCCAGTTTTTAAGATCTTTCCAGAACATCTCTAACCAATAAAATCAATTTGTTAGAGATCTGGTTAGCTTGTTACTATAAAAGTGAGTTTTGAGGCGTTTTTCCCGGCCAGTCAAGATAGATTAGCAATATAGGGAAATCTGTCGGGGGAAGCAGTATTTCAAAAAAGTGTAAATAGAACATAATTGGGAGTTAATCAACTCATGAATTTAAGCTGAATACATTAAACTGCACAGTAGACAGGAATAATTACAGTAACACTGATAATTGCTTATGTACTATAGTGAGTAAAGCCATCTTCTCCGAATTTTGTGTTAACAGCAGTGAAAAAAAAGACTCTGCTGCACTATGGCACTGTCTCTGTCCATGGTGCTACATAAGTTGTTAAGCATAACTGGAGTCATGGAGGCCATGGACAGTTGCCCTGTCAAAGTTAATTGCAACTCTAACCAATGCTGTCTCAGTGTAGTGGGCAGGCAGGAAACCAGAGAGTTATTTCCTAGAGAGATCTGTGCTAGGTCTGTGTAGTTTGCAAAGGCTTGTGTCTCTAAAGTGGTCTTCATGAAAAAGGAGTTTAAAAGGATGGTGGAACACACAGAAAAAGTGAGGGCCAGAAGGTATTTAACAAGACAAGCAGCTCTGCTAACAGGCTAATATTTAGCAGGTATAATACTCATCATATTCACCATGTTCACCATTTCTTAGTATACTAACATTGGCTAATTAGCACTAAACACAACATCTGAGGCATATGGATATGTGATTAGTTTTACAGGATTTTGGTCAGTAATCTAAGTATTGGACAAACTGAAATTTTGACTTATAGGTTGTGCTAGATGGCAAGTGAAAAGATCGATAATTTTCTGGGGAACATGATTGTATGTACCAAATTCATTAATCAATTTGGGCAATCCATCCAATGATCACTCAAAAACAGAAATGTCATCCTTGTGGTGGTGCTAGTGCAAAACTCAGGGAGTCAGAGGGATTAATTATCTGGAAAACTAGAGTGCCAGTCCATCCAATAGTTTTGAGATTTTTCAGGCTAGACCAAAGTGATGGACCAACTAACCGACAGACCATCTTGGCCATTTAATATTTTTTAACAACACTGTGTGAGAATGGGACATAAAGAGGATTTGATTTTGGAGAGATCAAATCCTCCTAAGTAATGTCAAGTCTCTGGACCCAGATCTCTGATCAAACGATTATCCAGCTGCTGGTTTGTTAATGGGGGATCAGTAATAAGCAGGCTCATTGTGTGCCCTGTAATGTTTGTAGGGCTATTAACAGCTTGTTTCAAGTGCAGACATTCCAGGAGACTCAAACTCAGCTGCAAATTGTAATGAGAGACAGAGTCAGCGTGAAAAGGTGGATCAGACTCAGGCAGCTGGTATATACTGTATATTGTAAGAAGCAGCTTCATGTAGTAGAGTTTACATCTCAGAGCAAGTTGGAAGAAAAGAAGTGAGCTGATTGGCATTTGAAGTAGCAACAAACATGGAATCATAGCCAGCACACTGGCTGCCACTTGGCTATTCTGACTGCACTTGGCTGTTTTTCTCAGTTTATCTGCCAAACTTGAAATCTGGCAGAGAATCAAATCTAGACCTTCTGCAAGGCAGGCAGAAATTTACCACTTCACCATCAGTGCTATGTTGTAATTAAATGGACAGGTGGCTTTATTCTCCTGTGATGTGATGGAGATTGAAAGACTATTGGACGATCAAGCATTAAAACTTTAGGGTTCCTGTATTGCAGGCAAGAATTCTGCAGCTGAACCAAACAGTATGGGGTTGAAGAGACAGACTGTGTTAATAAGTCGACAGGAGGCTAATGGCCTGTAGTGCGCTTGCTGCTGCAGTCGTATGCTGCCGGAGTCTTTGTCATCAGGGCCCCGGGGGTCTCAAACAAACAGCCTGAGGAAATCAGTCAAACTAAGTCAGTGCTGTGTCTTAAATCACATTTCAGAGCATACTTTTATTGGAAATAGAGTAGAGTAGACTGATGGCAGCTAGAGTGGGTGGTAGTGAGAGGAAATGCCTGGAGCAGAGGAGCAGTCTTGACTTTATACAATTATTTACACCCATCTGCATTTTATTTTCCCCTTGCCTTCTCTAGATCACTGGTTCTCGTGACACAAATTACACACGGAAAACTGTTTGATACGATTTTGTCCTGGGTTCCCCATCTCATTTTTGCTTTTTCTGATCTGAAAAGCGGAGCCAATTCAAAGGGCCTTAAACCTGCATTCTTTCTAATGGCCAACAGGGGGCAACACTATCCATCATCTTCAGCCGCTTATTCCTGCAGGGCTAGAGGCAATCCCAGTCGACATTGGGCGAGAGGCAGGGTACACCCTGGACAAGTCGCCTGTTCATCACATGCCTGACACGTAGACAAACAACAATTCACAAGTTAATTGTAACGTGTCAGTTGTCAGTTGCCTAAAAACATCTTGTATAGCATTTGGTTGTACTAAAACTCTTTTAGAAGGGTCGGCTGTTCATTTGTCCTGGTAGGTACATTTTGTTTTTAGCCAAAATTAGCATCCAAATTAATTTCACAGTTAACATGAATTATGGATGCATTATGGATGCTCACTCGCATTATTTAAACACTTTCGCCGATCGTTATTTCGGCGCCGTTGATTGAATTATTGCCGTCGAACAATCGTTTTTTTTCTATTAGCACAATATATAGGGCTTGGTTAGTGATCATCGGTTGTACACTACTTTTCTAAATGCATTCTGGGATACATTGAGTGGACTATATAGGGTATCATAAATCTCACTATACATTCGGACAGCACTACAAAATGGCGAGTAGTGGGTGATCAGACACCATTGTGTTACTTATGGGTGGAATTACTGTGAACATAAATATTTCCACTTTTTGCTGGGGAACCCCATCAAGGACCCCTGGTGGTCAGAATGAGATTAAATTCACAAAAGGACCAAAAAAAATCTGAAAATGCTATTTTTCAGATTACGTGTCTTATTATAGCATCTGCACTTTATTAAAAGCAGGGTATACAGATGTTCATAACAACAGCTGTCACATCTAAGCTACTTTCACCAACCAACAAGTATAATAATAATATTAATATAATAAGAAGAACATTTATTTATATAGCTCTTCTCAAAACAGAGTTACAAAGAGCTTTAAGCAGCTCTGCTTTAATACATGTTGGACACAGCTTGAACACACGTTAAAAACGTTTCAAGACAGAGGCAATTCATGCCATTTAAAATGACACAGTGACACAGTTAAAATGGACATATAAGAAAGATAAGATAGAAATGGAAGGATGCACTAAAATCAACAAAAGGCTGTTTTGTAGAGATACTCCCTTCTGTTCAAAGAACTGCAGACAAGATGTGGCTTTCAAGTAGCTTTGTTGCAGTCTCTCTTATATGCCCAACTATCTGAAAGCTCCACCTCTTCTCTTATGTCTGCACTGACTCTTGTCTTATATTATTAATCAGTGAAAAAAAAGTCTTTCATACAAATTTACATTACCTTTTATTTCAGAATATTACCCCCCTCCCCTGGCTCCGTAATTAATTTTTAAAATCTGCCTTGGCCCTAATATGTCATTGTATATTTTATACTTGTGTTGCTCAGAAACAAGAAACATGACATTATTGTTACATTTGAGAAACCCATGTGTAAAACCAGCCATGGATGCAATCTTAAAATGCACACATGCCAATGTGGTGTCATGAATAATGTATGAAAGCATGCACTCTGCACGCCAAGACAGAAAGCATTTACATTTCTTTTACCTGACTGATGGCCATTGCAGGTTTGGCTTCACACATGAAGCAAGACTTAACTTGTCTGCGGTAATCAGCAGTCTCATCTTCTCTGACTATATTTTTCATCATTTTGTTTTGATGGTATCCAATCTAACCTTTGCTATGTTTCTGTCTTTCTATTGCTGCTGGCACATTATTATGAACACTTTGTTCTTTTGCTTTGGGCCCAAAATACAAATGAGCAATGTGAGGGAAACAGGCAAAGAACTTGAATTAACTTTCCAAACACAGACTACCTGCATCAAAGCTCAAGAGAAACTAAAAACAACACAAAATTGAGAAGAACACAAATGAACCAAAATACAAATTGAATTAACAAGACATATCCTCCTCAACGTGGTTGATGGTTGGTATGTTACTGATTGTTACAGATAGTTGTACAATAAATTGGTTCTTATCTTTCTATTAAATTTATAAACACATTTATAAAGCATAATGTGGGAGATGGGCTTGTACATCACTCCATGACCCATGTCATCAATGTATGTTATATTGTAGTAACTCTGTTTTTATCCTGCTATAGCCACAAACTGAGTCACACCATCATACCCGGTTGTGTTTCTGACATGTGCTGCTGAACTGTCTGTACTGGTAAACAAATACTAACCTATTTCAAAAAAAATATGTGAAGGTTATGCATGTTTTCATGGCTTCAACCCACTCCCACAGTCACTGACCTTGACTTTTGAATATCTTACATTTGAAATCTTTCATATATGATGAAATACACTTATCAAAGCTTTCCCCTTTCTTGGCAGTAAGGAAACATCGCATTCAGTGACCTCTTTTCATATTTTCTCTATGACATTATTGTCAGTCTGGCAAACAGTACTATATCTTTTTTTCCACAGAGAGTAGTTTTACATCTTCCAGTGTTTACCCTTAGACTCTATGTGCTATATTAGAGATAAAGTAGGCAGAGATGTGTGTTCCAGGGTAAGAAATCTCTGGAGACACTTAACATGTACAGCAAGGGTCTCCGCAGATGTGAAGGATCTGAGAGTTAATTTTCTCTCTCTCTGTCTCTCTCACTGGCTTTGCCCGAAATCACTACTCAAGATACAGTGGACTATATAGTGAGCTTGCTTTCTGAATGTATAGTGATAATTATTACACCCTATATAGTCCACTCATTGTATCCCAGAATGCATTTTGAAAAGTATTTTACAACGAATGGTCACTAACCAAGCCTTACATACCATCATGCATTGTGCTGAAATAATGATCACAGTTGTGTCCGGAAGTGTTGTTTTAATAATGTGAGTGAGCTCACTATATGTATGTGTATATATGTAGATATGTATGTGTGTGTGTATATATATCTATGTATGTGTGTGTGTGTATATATATATATATATAGCGAGAGCGAGAGAGAGCGAGAGAATTTGTAGTATTAGGCATTTGTACACCTCTTAGGCCACAATAACGCAGGGTATACTAACCGTATGTGCCGCTATCAAGGTTGAAGTAAAGCAATATATGCTTCATTAAACTTCCAAGATATTAGGATTTAGGATTAGGATTTAGTCTACAAAAAGCTGCTAATTTATGACATCATGAGTTGTTTTATTTTACTTATTGTTGTAGTTGTGCCGATGCTACATTTGTATTAATTTTACAGTAAATCAACTAAAATCTACTAACTCATTTCTGTAATACTGTAAGAAAAGACCTATAGTCAAAGTATTGACATCAATTGCAATTAACAATTATTAACACTAACTGACAGTATACATAGTCTGCCACCCAAACTGCAGCAGTGAGTCTTACCAAACTCTGCAGACAGCCAGGAAAAATAATCACAGGCTAACAAGCAAAACTGTCTATTGTCTGTCTCTGGTACATAAACAAATCTGGCGAGCCACCATCGGCGTACAGCATGTACAGGAAGTCTTGGGGCAGCGAGTATGTATGAGAGCTGGTATCGGCAGCAGCCAAGTTGAGTCAAGTCAAGTCGAGTATATGGGTTTGAATTGCTGCGCAGTCTCAGCAGCGCACTACGTCAAGCCCAGAGGGGAAAACATCTATCCACACTGCTGAAAGCTAAACTTTGTCAAATAACTCTGATTGAGTTTGTGACAGTGTTTAAGGTTGTAATCCTTCCATTTCAGTCACTAGGCAGTTATTTAGGTAAAGCAGGGTAGTCAGAAGAAGGTAAGAGCCTTTGTCAGTGTGAGAAAGAATGTGTCTTGACTATATCATGAAAGCAGTACCTACGCACTACCAGGATTCGCCAAAGAAAGAAATAACCCAATTAATTTTGAAATCTTACCCTTTGAGAATAAAAACGCCCTGGTAGTAAAATGAAGAATATCCCCTCTGTTCCACAGTTCCCTCATTTGCAACTTTGAGATTTAGCTCAGGCTGGTGGATCTGTAGTCAGATCATGTGTAAAATGTGCCGTGGCCCCAGTGATTCCCAAACTTCAGTTGTGTTTTTCAGAATTACAGTTGATGTTTCAGAGAGATAACATTCTTCACAGTGTCAGTAGTGCTTAAGTTGTTCCAAATAAATCGATCTTAGTTGTTGCCAGTCTCTTATGAAAAATAAGTGTCAAGACTCAAGAACTATCCCAGCTCCAAACTAATCAATTCCATTAATAATGTGAAGATCCGGTATGAAAATATGATCAGTGCAGTAGAAGAGCACTTATTACAGTGCATTGCAGTGCTCAGAACAATGATTTTTCTCCTAGATTTTATCTTTACCTACTAGATAACAAACACACACACACACAACACATGGTAATGTTGTGCAAAATCTGGGTGTCATGTTTGAGAAATCTGTGTTTTAACAGTCATGTTAAATCTGTGGTTCGTTCCTGTTTTTTCCATCTCAGGAACTTTGCTAAGATTAGATCTATGGTTTCTAAAGAAAAGATGGAGATGCTTGTTCATGCTTTTATTTCTTCTCGTCTGGATTATTGCAATGTACTGTACACTCATCTACACAAATCCTCCATAGACCGACTGCAAGTTGTGCAGAATGCAGCTGCAAGACTTTTGTCTAAAACTAACAAGAGATCGCACATTACTCCTGTGCTTAAGGTTCTTCATTGGCTTCAGATTGGTTTCAGAGTACATTTTAAAATTTTAACCATTACTTACAGAGCCTTGCATGGTCAAGCTCCCTCTTACATCCAGGATCTGTTGCATGTACACATTTCTGGTCGCTCTCTGAGCTCTTCAGGCCAAGACCTTTTAACTGTTCCCAGAACACATTATAATACAAGAGGTGATCGTGCTTTCTGTGTGGTGGCTCCAAGGCTCTGGAACGCTCTCCCTTTAGCCTTGAGAGCCTTGGATTCTGTGGAAACTTTTAGAAAACACCTTAAGACACATCTTTTTAGACAAGCTTTTAACTAGCCTTATAGTTTTGTATTTTAAGTGTTGTTGTTGTTATTTTGTTTTATTTCATTCTATTTTTTTACTGTAAGCACTTTGTGACCCCTCTTGTCTGTGAAGAGTGCTATATAAATAAATTTTACTTACTTATTTACACACACACACACACACACACACACACACACACACACACACACACACACACACACACACACATTATAAACTCTTTAGTTTTAACCGGATTATTATGAATACACACATTGCCCTCACCAATGACCAGACTAAAGTGAATAATAAAAAGCAGAGCAACAGCTTCTCTAGCTCTCCTGGCAATGTAATAAATCTGCTGCCAGGATTTCTTGAGGAAAACACCACATTTGTATTCACACAGAACTGCCTTTCTCCAGTGAGACCAGCCAACCTCCTTTTTTCACTTTGAACTGCAACAGATACAGTTACACCACATGCCAGGCAAAGGAACTCCAAAAAATCCTGTTATTGAACAGTATTTCACTTTAACATTCAAGCATCCATTCATCATATTTTAATAACATGTCATGTGGCATAAAATGAGTAGACTAATATGTCAATTGTCTTACTCGGTGCGTGTGATTACAGGAAATAATGGACATAAGCTGTCTTCAATTGTAAAGCACAAAGAGTGACTTTAATTTAATATAGTCCCTCATCAATTACATTTTCAACATGTCCTCACACCTAAACGACACAGTAGGTTGATTGTCAGTGACTCCCAAAAGAACTTTATAACCGTTGGTAAAGTACAAGTCCTGCAACACACATACCAGACTTTAAGGACACGATGTAAGTCACATGATGTAAATCATGTGGTTACCATTGTGAAATGGTAGCAGTTTGTTTAGGTTCAGGCAACCAAATGACTTGGTTAGGTTTTGGAAAAGATCGTGACTTGGGTTAAAGGGGCAATATGTAAAACACCGGGAGTCTGCTTCACACAACATGCTGGAAACTCATTTAAACTCCCACTGCATCGTTACGGTAATATTTTCTCAGCTTAAGGTTGAACTAATCCATGCTGGTTGCATGATAGGTAGTTAGGTAGTTTTATTTATTTATCACAATATAACAAAAAGAAAAATTGAGTTTTGTAACTCCCTTCTGCTACATAGAATTTGGTCTTCTAAAGTTTCCTCAAGAAATACAGTCGTTTCTAAACTATCTTCGCCAGTGTGGAGATGTGAGACGACCATGTCAGGTTCTCTGTGATGCAGATTCCCCGGAACCTGAAATTGTTCACCTGCTCCACCTCAGCTCCACTGATGTAGACAGGAGTGTGTCTTTATCTCCTTCTTCCTAAAATCAACGGTCACTCCTTAGTTTTGCTGACTTTGAGAGTAGGTTGTTCTCTGAACACCACTCTACAAGATTATGAAATTCCTCTTGATATGAAGTCTCATCTTCTTTTTAAATCCGGCTGATGATGGCGGTGCCGTCCGCAAACTTCACAACAGAGTTCTCTTCATGTCGAGGGATGCAGTCGTTGGTGTACAGCGTGAACAGGAGGAGGCTGAGCACACAGCCCTGGGGGGCTCCGGTGTTGAGCACTAGAGTGGAGGAGGTGTGTCCGCCAATCCAAACTGTCTGGGGTCTGTTTGTGAGGAAGTCCAATTTTCAATTGCAGAGTGTTGTATTTAAACCCAGAGTGCTGAGTTTGCTCAGTTTCATGGGGGAGATTGTGTTGAATGCTGAGCTGAAATCCACAAACAGCATTCTGATGTAGGTGTTGTTTTTCTCAAGGTGTGTAAGGGTGAAGTGGAGGGCAGTGGGGATGTGGATCTGGTGGTTTTGAAAGCAAACTGGTGAGTGTCCAGGCTAGCTGGGATGTTGTTTTTTATGTGCTGAAGAACCAGTTTCTCAAATAACTTTATCAGAATGGGGGTGAGTGCCACAGGGCGGTAGTCGTTCAGACTAGACACTGCAGACTTAACATTGATTTATTGACAGTCAGTGATAACGTTACAATGACTGCATTTAGCCGACGTGATATATCGGGGTTAGCTTCCCTGCCCCTTTTCAAGAGCTACTTGTGTATCTTTCACCAGAGGCTCAGAAATGCCAGCACATCTAAATGTATTGGATGATAATGAAATGGTTAGTGAGCTAGACTGAATATTATAAATATTTGTGGCCACACTTTATAACAGTTAGGCCGCAGTAAGTAACGTTAGTGGATGGCCACTAAATTGCTGTCCTGCACCGTTATGTTGCATTATTGTATATTATGTGGGTCACGTAAGTTACAGCAACTGAGAAGGGTGGAAAAGCTGTGTACCTGAGTATCGATAGAGCAACAATATATCTAAATTGAATGTTACGAAGCAACAGCGGAGGATGCGTCCAAACGTTAGCTGCCCCTGCCTTGCATCATTATAGGCTAGTATAAACAAAGTAAATTTTTTTCTTGCAGGTTAAAATCAACACTTGACATACCGGTGGTACCAGTGGTACACAGGTAGTACACAGGTAGTAATATTGTATATATATAGTTTAGTATTTTGCACCGGGTAATGTTAGTAACTGGTCGGTGTTAGTCGGCGAACTAACCAACTAATAGCCAACTAAAGCCCAAAATCACAATATATTTCACATGCTCTGCCTTAATGTTATTTTACCTGTCCAAACAAATCGGAGGCCTCTTCGTGACTCAAGCCTCTCTGATGTTGACTGTGTTTTCACCCAAAGTCAGTCAGATTCTCATTTGGCCTGAAGGGTTGTTGCTGTGTTCATTACATAAACAGAAGGAAAGAGGCTTGGAAGTGCCCATACGGTCAAAGAAGATGGCTTTCCTGGAAAATGCGACTCTTAACGTAGGCATACTGGCTGTCAGAGGTAACAGAAAAACCTGGCAAGTGGAACTTTTTTAATGTGAGGCTACAGCCCCTTCACACACAGGCCATAAAAAAGTGATTAATTTAATTAGTAAAACTACATATAGCCCCTTTAAAGTAATTACATAGTAGTAGTAGTAGTAGTAGTTACATAAGTCACGTGACCTAAGTAAGTCCACTACAGAAGGGTTAACTTAAAGGTTCAGTGTGTAGGTTTTAGTAGGTTCTAGTGGTGAGAGTTGTGAATTGCACACCCTCTCCCCTATCCAAGCAAGTTGTATGTATGTATATGGCGCCTGAGACAGGCGACAAAAGATGTACTCTATGAGATAGCAGAGAGTTGCCAGTCAAGAAACTAGGTTTCTTTAAATATATATTTATAAATTGTATTTACTTAATTATTCTGTAAAAACACATGTTTTTATTAATGTTATTGTTATTTGTTCATTAATAAACAACAGCCACATCAAAAGAAATTAAGTCCTACATGATGTCTCATACTCCTGTAATACAGTATTTTACAACTTGGGAGGGTTGGCTCATCTGGACTAACATGCCAAAGTAAATGACATCTCACATCTCAGAAACACATCTAGAGTATCAAGTCTCACTGTTTCTGCACCACAATCCATTATAAACCCCATTATACATGAGGTTTAAAAAGGCATTGTCAGGTGAGGACCAAGGCTCCTCTTGCTTTGTTTAATTTATTAGATAAGCAATCTGCAAATCTTAACAAAATGTTGTTGTTTTTTTAAATACAACAGAAACACAAAGTAGTACTGACAGCCATAATTTCAGCTTGCTGTAAAACGGTGCAAAGTTTTTAATGGTCATTTAGCATGTGAAAGTACAAATTACACATTTGTGTGCACAGTGGCGAAAGCACTATCAAAAAAAAAATCAAATATTCATTATTGGTCACTTGACAGGCACATGGTCATGCCATGTGTCACTATTAGCAGTAAAATAAATACATGTTTTCTACCAGGGCAGTATTCATCAGAAGTTTAGCTGCTGATCTGAGCTTCCCTGCTGTTACCGTTTTATTGCCAATAATATTCATCAGCTGTTTGTCTCAGGAAGGTAAGGGCACATTTCTGTCCATTTAGGAAAGCCATAACACAGCGCTGGAGAATAACTACATTAAATTACAATCCAACAACATATTTTTTCTACCAGGGCAGTAAAAGTTTGTCCCACATCAAAGCCTCCCATCTAAGAAAATCCACACAGATTATATCTGTGATTTCTTGCCGTCAGCTGTCTGCATCTGTCCCGAGTCCTCTTACTTCATGGTATAAAGATCCACAGGCTGTCGGCTGTCGTGCTAAATAACGTATGCTCGTTCATTTGTCCAAATGTCAATTCTCTTCTTACTTCTAATGAACCAGAGGACTACTCTACTCAGAGACAGTTTATTATTATTATTATTATCATTTCCTCTTCTTCTTCTATGGATGCATTTAATGTAGTGACGGTGTCTACACTGTCGGAATTATACAAGCAGAAGAAGAAGCCGTGATGACGAAACGTACTCTGTAGCGCTGTATGTCCGTTGTCGGCTATTGTAGAAACATGACGACAAAATACTACAATGTCCATAGGAGGGGGTTAGATAAAAATGGCTCATTCTAAGGTAATAAAAACGTAATGGTTCATTATGCAAGGTGTTTACACACCACTGAAAACATAGTTATGGATATTATATTGTATTTCTGTCAATGAATCCTCAGAAATATTACACACTGAACCGTTAAAACTTAAAAAAAAAAAAAACTTAGTTTACATTGGACTCGAACACTATTCTCCTAGACGAAAATCTTTGGTTGACCCGCCCACCTCCTTACTCGATCGTTCTCGCTCTTTGTACGATGTCATCTGACTTCATTTGCTCCAGTCATATTTAACTACAGCAACTAGATGTCGTGGCCTAAAAATAAATGTAAATATTGCTCCTATTAAGCTGCTTGAACACTACTGTTTTTTCTGGTGAGGACAAGCTGGATAGTATAGTTTATGTATAGAGGCCATCCAACCATCATCCCCGCGACCCTGTACGCAGGATAAGCAGTTGACGATGGATGGATGGATGGATGGACATAAGCATGCTATCAGCGTTGCCTACAGACCGAACATCCCCTGGAGTGACGTTTCAGGCAAAAAGACAAGAAAGGAAGAATTTATTAACAGATGAATAAATGCAAATAGCAGTCAAAAAATAAATACACTACAAAGAGTACTTCACTTTTGAGTACCTTTCTCTACCAAGAATGATATCGTTTGTAGTGTTTAAGTATTGATGTGTGTACCATAAAAGTTGTCGCACAACACCATCCATCCATCCACCGTCAACCGCTTATCCTGCGTACAGGGTCGCGGGGGGGCTGGAGCCTATCCCAGCTGACATCGGGCGAAAGGCACAACACATTAGAAGAATTATTATACCTAACAACTGCACTGAGTACAGTACTTAAAAGCAAATGTTCTCAATTGTGCCTTCACCCCTGCATTATAAATGGGATCTCCTTTATGCTAATACACTACACTGCATCAGCTCAGCATGCATTTTGTTAATATTGTGGAGTAATTACTAAAGTAGGATCTCAGTTGTGCCAAAAATATACTAAGTGTTTTGTTTTTTTAAACACAATGGGGAATTAAAATCTGGAGAGTGGGAACATGAGTCCATGTGCAATGAGCCATAGTTTTGGACCTAAAGACACTGGAGCGTAACTGAAGTGTTTGCCTCTATCCTCCTCCTCCCCTCCCTCACCAGTGACCTTGTTAACCCAGCTGCACTCCACTATCCTCAACACAGGCCAGAAATTACAGTTAGTTGATGCTCTGACCCTTATATCAACAGGGATGATTCCCTTACCTCCCTGGATGCCTGAGACCAGGCTTAGTTCAACTTGGCTGCAAACAATATGGAAATAGATTGTTGGTTGATAATATCTTTACAGACACTGAGTGCATGTGCTAAGCACTTAGCCTTTGTGTCATGTTTGTTTTTAATTCTGTACTGATTCTTAAGGCTGACTCAGAATTCAAAATTATTTTATCCCAGTGGATTTTACCTTGATTGTGATTATGTCAGCACACTAACACGTATTCACCAAAACGGCAGGTGACTGCAGGCAAATTACAGCCACAACCAGTGGATTTCACCTTCATGTTCATGCTAGTCATCGCTGAGAGATCCATCAAAGATGATGAGAGCGCCATGACAAGCTGGAGATTTTCTGCCTGTGGCTCTGAGCCTCACTGAGCTGCTGCTTCTTTCCCTAAATGACTGGGACTGAGACTGTCTTCCATCTTCTGCAGTCTGGCTGTTGAGTCACACGGACTGTGGATGTGGATGTGTTAGATGTATTGCATGTTTATCGGGACAGTACAGCGGTTTCATTACGACTGTCCTCCCAAGAAGAGCAGTGGCGTCAGTTGTTTCAGCAAGTGCCCCAACACGACATGTGTTTACATTCAAAGGATTAAACCCTCTAGAGCAGTGGTGCTCAAAAAAGTGTCCGGGGACCCCCAGGGGTCTTTGAAGGGGTTCCAGGGGTTCCTCAGCAAAAAAGTTATATATAGTGATAAGTAAGTATAAGTCATATAGTGATGGAAAGTGGAAGTAAGGGGACAGTATTATAGAGCAACAAGTAAGGAGGAGGTCAGTGTTGATGGATTGGTCAACAAAACATTGTTTGTTCGTTTCCCATTTCCAACTGACATTAACTGTCAGACCACGATCGTTCTATAACCTTATGTCTTAAGTGTTGATTGTTATGACTATGACAACGGAGGTCCCCTAACCTTAACAAAAAATGTTGTTTTAATTTAAGGCACAATGTTGGCAAACCATCTGCCTAAACCTAACCAAGTTGTTTTTGTGCATAGACCTAACCAAACATTAACCATAGCATTGATAACGCAATAAAACAGATGTATTTTCTCAAAGGGATTTGTGACAGCTTTGGAAGGCACAGGCATCCTACTGATGGGTGGATCATATCAGTAAAGTTTTTAGGTGTCATTCTAGAGGGCGTGGACAAACAGACCTGTTTTTCAATATGAGCATGCCTCAAAGTGTATTGTTGTAATTAAAAAATGACCACATGGTACAATAACAGCCTTCAGTGCTGTTTAGCACCTTCATTCTAGATAGAACTACTTGAACTCCACTGGCCTTGACCAAAGTCTGTGCTTGAAATGAGTCTGGGCCTCTAGAGAATGCAGCAGGGGCCCATCCATGTGGTTGAGTGGGCTCATCCTGACTTAAAGTATAGTGTGCATGTGAACAGCACAGCTTGTCGAAGCAAGTGCGTGAGTGGTTAGGCCGACTGAAACAGATTTGAGGGCTTGGTGGAATTTGCACGCCTAGTTTGGACATTTTCAACATTTTTTCCATTTCCAGAGTTTTAGTCAGAAATGTCAAAATGTTTATTCTCAGCAACCTGCAGTAAAGCTGCTGCTTTAAAGAGAGTGGAATTGATTTCATATGAAGCCCAAGCCTTCTGCCATTTAACAGAAGATATGTGACTTGTTTTACAAGGATCTACTAAAGGAATGTACAATCTCACTTCAATCTCACTTCAATCTCACTTCAATCTCACTTCAAGAACATAATGTTATTATTGTAAAATAATTATACATTGTTTAAGACTCAATAAATTCTGTCTGAGCAAAAAATGCAGCTCTATCAGTGGAATCTACTGTGAACAGAGACAAAACTGTAAATATAAATATAACTATATATATAATATAAATATACCTGAAAGTGCCTGTCTGCGATTATATATTTTTGTGTGTAATTGTGTGGATAATATGCTGCAATTTCTTTCAGTCATTGTTTATTTATTTATTTATTTATTTTGTTGAGCATCATTGCAGTCAGGTAGCAGTTCCACCTCCTCTGTCTTCCCCTAACAAGGGCAGCTGATAATTCGTCATCACTGCTGTGTTTGGAAGTGCTTCTTAAGTGCAAACTAATTAGGGGAAACAAATGAGAAACCCCCTTTATGAAAACACAAGTCAATTTGTCTCAATAAAAAATAGCAGGGTTTTGTGAATACAGTCTCTCTGTGAAGAAAGTAAGATAAATGAAGAAGTGATTTATTAGAGTGCATTTTGTTTCTCAAGTGCCACTATTGATTTCACACAGAAAGCAACTGGCAGAGCAAAGGGCTCGGAAAGCAGCTGTTGATTGTAAAAACACTGCACCTGATAGCTGAGCTTTTTTTTGTCAGTGTCAAAAGTTGAGAGTTGTCATCTACATTATATGGTAAAAGTGATGGTGGTATCAGTGATAGTTCATACATCAATTGTAACATGCAGGGGCGAAGCACAAAATTCTGGGCCCTATATAGAAGCCGTCTCTGTGGGCCCCCTTCCTCTCTTGGTCCCTGTCTCTCATGCAACTTTTGAAAAAGTTGACAATTCATTTAGCTAACAACTCTACACCTTAAACTGCGGTGGTGATTAAGGTAGTCACTAATGAACCATTCTTACCACATTTAAACACGTAATAACAAGAACTTTGTGTTGAAAAGTGGTGGGGAAATAAGGGCTCAGATTAGGGGAGTGGTGATTCTGGAGACATTTTCTGCTCCAATTTATGGTGGAAATGTTGATTTATGTAACTTTTGGACAATGCACATTTGTTTCTTCTATCTTTAAATTACATTGCATGTTTTCTTATTGTCCAAATTAACCTTTCTCAAAGCTGTTCGTTTTTTTGGTTAACATTTCTCGGTGCAAGCTATTTTTCAGAACATGTTTAACAAATGCTTTCATAAAGCGATTGTGACAAAATCAGCCATTTCCAAAAGTTTCCAGCATCAATGAGTAATAATAATCTGTGATTTGTGCTGCACAGTTTCTTCATGTTTATTGAAGCATTCATCTCATTCCCAAGGTATTACACAACGCTGAAAAAAGTACCATCTTAGTTGTCAGAGCTCTACATTGAGAAAATTAAAAATATTGCTTACAATAAAAGACAAGTGAACAAGACTTCACTAGAGTCATGTTTTCAAATAAATTACAGCCTTTACATTGCCATTTGTATAATTTCAGTACATTTAATCTATCTGCGTGTCAAAGCCCATAAGCAGAATAATTAAAACTTTAAACAGTTAAATTTATGATGCTGAAATAATTTATGTTCCAGCCTACTATGTAAATATGCATCAAGCTAGATTCCTACTTTCAATCTAAACTGCTGATATTATCTTAAACCATTCTTTAACTGCTAGTTGTGATTGTGCTCAGCCTTCTTTTCTTTCTTCACTTTACTTTCTTATTTTTCATTGTCTTTTCTTTTTCAGCACCTTGATTTCGCTTTTCTTGGGACAGATATGACTGTCACAAGGTATGTTTATGCTTCAGCAACAGCAGTCACTCTGCTCGATTAGACCGTTTAGAGATAAATCCTAGTGTGGGGCAGACTAAACCTTTTTTACGCCTTTTGCAAGGTGTGATGGGGGCCTCAGACCCTCCACTATGCACGATGCCCTTGGTACCATGAGATATGTGAGTCACAGATTCAATATTTTCTGCAGTCAAGACTCTGTCTGTAAAGTTTTCAAGGAATAACCCAATGGGACTGAGACCTTTGACCCCATGTAACATTTCTGGCAGATGCATATTTCATAGCTCATACTGTAGCTGGCAGATCGTCTAGAGGGGATCTAACATGCCAACCGACCACCACCACACTTAAAAACAGAAAGGTAGCATCAATGTATTAGCTTGTGCTTCTACCATTTAGCTACTCCCGGAGGAGATAAATGACATTGATAGTCACAGTTCTTTAACCTCTTTCATCATAGATGGTGCACATGATAATTCAAGCTGAAGCCTGAATTGAATTGAAGCAATAATATAAATGATTTCTGTATTTTTTTAGTCATAGGTATATTTGGCAATTGCCTATAGCACCACCAGGGGTGAAGAGGGGGCCAATTAGAGTTGAAGTAGGGAAGGTATTGATCACTCTGAAGCCCCATAACTTGAACTGCCACTGTGGCAGCAAATGTCAATCAATGTGATTTATAAATAAACCCTTGGTGGCTCTACAGATCTTGAAGTTATGACCTGCATATGGCGACTGTCCAGCCTGACATGACTACCTGTGATAACAGTTCAATAGAGACAGCAGCTGAGGAGATAGTGTGAGAAAGGATATTGGGTATCATTTCTACGCAGGAGTATAAATCAAGCTTAATCCTCACCCTACCATCTGAATGTTGCTGCTGAAATCAAGACTAATCAGGCCAGGCGACATTTTTCCAATCTTTTATTGAACAATCTTGATGAGCCTGAGTGAATTGTAGCCTCAGTTTCCTGTTCTTAGCTGACAGGAGTGGCCCCCAGTGTGGTCTTATGCTGCTGTAGCCCATCTGCTTCAAGGTTTGACGTGTTGTGCGTTCAGAGATGGTATTCTGCATACCTTGGTTGTAACAAGTGGTTATTTGAGTTACTGTTGCCTTTCTGTCATCTCAAACCAGTCTGCCCATTCTCTTCTCTCTGATCTCCGATATCAACTGCCGCTCACTGGATATTTTCTCTTTTTCAGACCATTCTCTGTAAACCCTAGGGATGGTTGTGCATGAAAATCCCTGTAGCTCGGCAGTTTCTGAAATACTCAGACCAGCTCGTCTGGCAACAACAACCATGCCACGTTCAAAGTCACTTAAACCACCTTTCTTCCACATTGCTCGATTTGAACTTTAACAAGTTGTCTTGACCACATCTACATGCCTAAATGCAGTGAGTTGCTGCCATGTGATTGGCTGATTAGTTATTTCTGTTAACAAGCAATTGAACAGGTGTATATATACACACACACACACACTAGTTTATGTGTCCAATGCAAAACAGAATATATTGATTTTAAAAAATAATTCAATTTGGTCCGTCCATCACTGGATAATCTGTAATTTATTTGTAAAGAAAAACGCTGTTTAGTTTTAATTCTGTGCTCATTCTGTCAAGCGAGCCATCATTCTGACCTGAGAAAACAACGGTTTTGGGGCCCAAACACAGACACGTACATGGAACAGGTACAGTTGGTGATGTTTATTGATACAAATGGTGAGACTTATAGTGACGGTAAATGAGATTGTCCAAGTGGCGGAAATATAAATCCAGAGGTTGTATATATCCAGTGACAAGTTGAGGTGAGGCAGTCCAAAATATAAAACATGATGATACCAGAGCCAAACAGTTGAATATCCATAAATCTGGAGAAAATCCAAAATACAGAGAAGGCATGAGGGACACTGGTAAGACACGAGACACAGGTGGACCAAATAACATGCAACGAATGAAAACAGCAGACCAACTTAATACACCAGGAAGGCTGAACATAATGACAAACAGGTGAAACACATCAGTCAGTCAGTGGCACAGAAACCGGAAGTAAAACACATGTCAACACCAACAATGACAGAACATTTTCAAAGTAAAACAGGAAACAGAACACAGTAGACGAGACTACACAGATACAGGAAGTGAAATACAAACACCAGAGACATACCAGCATAACCGCAAGAAATTCCAAAGGAATATGAATAAATGGGATGGAGTCTGTTTCTCTATCCAGCACTGTAAACTGCCAGCTTGCATAGTGGAAGTAGTAGTCGTAGTGGCGTTTTTACTATTGTAATATTTCTATTCTTACTATTCTCAGCTCCAAGCTCAATCTTCCCATACTGCTTTACTTGTGACGTTACTGTATTACTTTCACTATCACAACAGATGCTTCAATAAATTAGATGTAGGATTGTTCATGGCTGAAAGCTTTTTGCTGGTCGCTCAAAGTTAAATGTTCTTTGCTTATTGGAGTGTGAAACAATAATGGCAGTACTTACAGCTGTGGAAAGAACACCTCTCTCCGTCGTTCTCCATTCTCCCTTTAGCTTCTTGGCTAACAGCTGACTTGAACAACAAATGGTCCGGTGGCGCTGACCTGCCCTGTAGTCGCGCTGTTACGGCTGCGGCTGGCACCCTGTTTGTTTTTGACTGTTCTAGGATTTGTGTTAACATGCTAAGTAGGGACGTAACACGCACATTCACGTCAAGGATGGTGCGTTCAGTAATGCGATAATGCAGTGTGACTTAGATTACTGTAATATTATTACTGGTTTGGAAATAGTAATCCTATACACTACTAGTTACTGGGAAAAGGAATAATATTACAGTAACACGTTACTGCCCAACACCGATGGTGACTGAGACATTGTCACGTAGTTTGGTGGCAGAGTGTTCCAGGACACATCATAAATGGGGGCCTAGAGGACAGAAGATGTAATAATGCAATAACATGACTGGACATGTAATTAACTAACTCAGCAAAGTGGTTTTAGTGCTACCCTTTAAGGTGATAAAAGAGGACCAAAAAAGTGATTTGGCAACTAACACTTTTATCTCAAATATTAATTGAATGTCATCTCGGCCAATTTGAGATCCCAGATGTTTCACTGTGGGATAACGATGTGACGATAATGAGTTCAGATTTTCCCTGAGCCTGTCCCCGAAAAAAACTTGATAAAGGAAGGATTTGATCTGGCAGTGCAAGATGGGCAAGTCCCTTGATTATCAGGTTACTACAGGAGTAATTATCTTTTATTTAACATTTGTATAATGGTGGTGGGGGGATTCAAGTAAACAAGCATGTGCAGAGTTTACTGTCGAAAATAGCTTTTGAAGGTTTTTTTGATACCGAGATTGAAGCAAAATCAAATACCTTTCAGAATGAGCCGCTTTACTCTGATTGTGGCGTTTCCAAGTTCTCATTGGGCTCTTATTCAGACTGTTGGTGGGGGAAAGACTCCTTATAGGCACATGAATTCAGAGAAAATGGCAAACAGGAGGGTGATTTCAGTTAGCTTTTAATTTTCCTTAAAAACACTATCGTGTTCGACATTTTGTAATCAAGGTCCCAAAGCACTAATGTGTCTGCTGTGTTTTAGTATTAAGTAGGACACAGAGTCCTTTCTTAGATTTGTACAGCCCGCAGACATGCTAAGGAATGAAACAATAACAATCTGCATTCGCCTTCTGATGAATGTAATTATCCGCCTGCTCCAAATGCCTTCAGGTCTGTGTGGAGCTGCTAGTGTGATGCATTTTGTTTATTGCTGTTTACTTTGAAACTGTGAATGTTTGTAGCTGATTGGATGAATGAGATGCACAAAGCTGTACAAGGCAGTTTGTGCATAGAGATTAGAACAGTACTAATGTAAGGTACCACATCTCAAGGCACATTTACAGGATTGTAGCATAGAGAGTAAGCTGTCTGAGCATGTTTTTCAATGTAAAATTGTATTTATGACATGATGGATACTGTCTTAGTAAATGTCATGATGCCATTCGCTGTATTCATTCTCAGTGCCTGGTGACAAATAACTACATAGGTAATAAGAGGGACAGATAATAGACAGTACATAATGCAGATATACAAAGTCCAGACCTCCATCTACATAAATAGAAGCATGAAGGGAAAGACATGGCAGACAGAATCCAAAGTCAGATTCTGCCTTGGCTCGTTAGGCTTGAAGGCTTGTTAGGTTGAAGGATCCTGGAAGAGTTTTCAATGCAGCAACCGTAGCATGGTACAAAATCATCTACAGCTACTTCGTTATATAGCTCGATCTGCTTCATCCCCCCACGTAATCTGCATTTCCAATCTCATCCTGATGCTGATGCTTTTAAAGGCGCAATATATAACGTAGAAAAAGGGGTGGTGGTGTTGGCGCAATGGATAAGACACATGGCTTTGGTGTGAGAGTCTTTTTGCTCTTTGGAAAGCATTTTTGTGAATAAAACTTGCCCACACATGGAGCAGAATACAAAGCCTTATATTACGACAATGATTATGCTAATGATAAAATCTCATGGATGTGCATCTTTGAATGGTTCTTTATTTTCTTCTTTATCCTCACAAATCCAATGCAGGCTGCCAAAATAACGTTCCAGAGCTACAAAGTAACGCTTTTGTTTGTTTCTTCCACTCCAGTTGCCTAAAGTTTGTTGTTAGTAAGTTGTAATTTCAGTCCTTCTTCTTTTTCAGGGATTTGTTAAACTTTGTAAAATCCAATGTCACTTCATCTATGAACCCATGATTGAAAAGGACTTTCCTACAAAAAGGACACACAATGTACTAATGTACTATATTAGCAAATTGTTGGAACTGAACAGGATGTATTATTATATGTGGATCTTGATGTCTATTGTGTGATGCTGGTAAGCCTTGTTTGCATCAGGTTTTGCAAACAAAGGAGTAAAAGCATTGATTTATCATCATTATTAGTCCACATGCATACTAAATCCATATTTTTCATCTAAGGGAAACTCTTCAAATGAAGTTATGTGGTCAAAAATGAATGATTAAGCCTTTGATGTCTTCATGGTGTCTGTTGTGACTTTACTAATAACTCCTTAGAACAATCGTCTAGATCTAAGGCTCCTCTGATTCAGGATCAACTTTCTGCATCAGCTCTGAGAGGCAGAGAGGGAGAAGGAGAGAGAGAAAGGAAGTGATTGATTTAGTAATTTCACCAAAGAAGAAAAAAACCTCTTGTGAGTATAAATTAGATGAACACAGACCCTAATCTACTCAGTCTGCTGACGTTTTTTTTTTTTTTTTTTTTCCTTATCTCACACAAAAATAATTTAAAAGTTTCCACAGGGTGTTTTGTTATATGAGCTCATGGCTGGATGCTGAATAATTTATTCTGATGTTTGGAGAGAAAAATGATGATGGTTCTGTAGCTGTGACACCGCAACTGTCAGACTTCTGGGTCTAAAATGAGAATCGGAGAATCTGAGTGAATTAATGTGACTCGTCCATGCTCTCTTTGATCAACAGCTTGTTCTTTCCAAATAGACTAATTGGCAGTGAGACTCTGTGTCTCAATTATTTGATGTTTTTGGTACATGGCAGAATGTTGCAAGAAAGTTTTACGCTAATTATTTTCATCCTTTTCAATAACTTTTAAAGATAAGAAGATAAGATCATTTTTCTGGTAGTTATTGTAAGGTCACATAATATTTCTAACTGTGTTTGTATTGTATGCAGTTACATTTTAATGTTTTTTTTTTTTTACTCCTGCTGTTTTAAGCAATAAATCCATCCTCTATTTATTTAAGGCAGCGGAGATTTAGACAGTCTGTGAGAAAACAGAACAGTTCTTAACTATGGGCTTCATATTCAAATAGGATTACTTCCTCTTTCAGTCTCCCATTCATTTGTGCTCTCTCTCTCTTTCTCTCGCAAACCACAGTAGGTTGCCCCTGGGGACGTTACACCATTGGGACATGCATGTTCCATGGTGCCAAATAAGCTCTCAGAAGCAGAAAGTGTGACAGTCGTTGCTTGGCTCTGGAGGCTGTGGTCCCTGTTGAGCTCATATTCCATCAAAGCAGAGCTCAGATCAGACATCCCTTTCATTTAGAGCAAGCACATTCACACATACATAGAGAGCTACAAATTTAGTGTGGTGAGATGGCCTGCTCTGCGTTTGATGTGAAGTTGTACTGAATTAGTTTTGGTCCTAAAATGAAATCACTTCACAAGAAAATAGAAGATTTTCTTTAATAGAGTTGAATAAGGCATCTTTGTAACTGGCTGTTCATGTTTGCAACATCCAACAATCTGTAAGCAACACAGAGTCAGTCTTGTCTAATTGTATTTTGCAGCTTAATGCAAAGCAAGGTCCTGTATGGCAGCAATGGAAAAGTGACGATTTAGAGTAATGCTATTGTGATATAGAACATGGGCATGAAAACTTTTAAGGCATTTCCACAACATGGACTTTCTCCGGGGACCAACAAACGTTTGAATTAAATTGCCTGTGACTGTAATGAAAGTTATAGACTTCAAAAAAAACAAACCGGTGAGTTGGCTTTTAATGTTAGAATTAAGTTAGCTGCCAGACTAACATTAGGAAGCTAGCGTGGTGGCTAACAATGAAAATAAACTCCTTAGCAAGTTCCAAAACTATTTTAAAAAGACTGAACTTGCTGTCTGTACTGCTGTCCTTCATGAGAATGTCTAATAAAAAATTAAAATAATCTCTGATCAATCGGTCACCGATCATAATCGGCCGATAATGGCTTTAAGTAGTTTGATCGGTGGTCGCTAAAAAGGCCGATAAGAAAAGCCGATCAGATGATGCGATACTCGCCAGACATATTTTCAACGGCAGCTAAAATGTTTCACTACGCTGTGTGAGCGGTTTTCAAAGCTAGCTAGCACCAAAGACCTTCTCAGACAAGAAGGGATTAATGCGCCCACATAATCATTTACAATTAGAGTTGAGCAGAATTCAGACAAGTGGAGCAACACGCAGGAGCGATCATGTGAAACTGTCATGTGTCACTCACACGCCACCCGCAACTGGAGTTTAACAGACACAGCGCATCATGCAGAGAGAGAGAGACTGATCCTTCAGTGTGAGTTTCCTGATGCAAAGAGCAGCCTCCCGTCCAGATAAAAACGGTGAATCAGAAGATGTTTGTTTGAAAACGCTCAGTCAATCAGTCATGCAAAGCAAAAACACAATGCTACTTACAGAGTTTTAGTTTTGGTATTTTTATTAAAATATAAGTACTGTGTAAATAACACTTAACAGTTAGCCTAGCCTACTGTGCATGTCGCTGTATTTTCCGCCGCTGGAAAAGTAGTACTCCCGTGTTACTTTCAGAAACAGTTCCACTTCGTTGTCGGTCAATGCAAAAAAAAAAGCAAAACGCCTGGTGTGGTTCTTGGTCTGTATTAATTTCAAAAAACGCAGCAGTGTGGATGTAGCCTCACATTACCCCACTCCTCTTTCTACTCCTCTCATGTCAACCCTACCATTTTCCCGTAAATCTCCCGTATTTTTAACCTTTATAAAGTCAAATAAAAACCTTCTGGCTGTATTTAAAGTGTTTGCTATTCTCTCCTCTGGTAAAGTTGTTGGCAGCATGTAAGATATGTAGACTGTGCTTCCTTAAAAATGAAAACAATCTACTGAAATGATATAAGGCCTATAGCCTACTAATGGCAAACCATATAAAATTAGAATGAATATAGTAGCCTATGTAATATTAACAATTGACTGTATAATATGGAAGTTACATTGTAGCCTATTTTTATTTATTAAAATTTTTCTTATTTTCAAATCTCATTGAAGGCAGTTATGACTCCTCTCTGTAGCCCTTCTCCCTCTCTCTGCTCCTCTCTCCACTCTCCTAAAAAGCCCACATAACCTGCCTGAGCTTTCCAGAACAAAAAGCAGCTGCTTCAGAGTTTATCATCGACTCAGGATGCCTGTGCTCCTTTATCTCCTAAATATTTTGGCTACAGCCTTTTTTTTGTTGCAGTTTTTATGGTTGTAGTAAATTTATAAAGATGCTGTTTGTTCTGTTTTTGTAGTTTATTCCACAGTAAAGCTATATTTGTAAAGCTATAAGATGTTCACAGTAACCAGTCAAAGGCTGCTATGGTTTAAGTTTCCAACACAGATTGAGCGGAATTTGTTGCCCATGTTTCCTGGCAATAAAATAAACAATTGTCTTTTCATGATACTTTATCATCTGTTAACTTTAACACTTAATACATTGTTTTTAGGACCAATTAAATAAATATACAGTATACTGTATAATGCTATGTGATAAATAAAAGGCTCCAAATAGACCCAGTGATCGGTCTGATGCTGCTTTCAGCAATCGGTGATCAGCCCAAAAAATCCTGATCGGAGCAGCTCTAATATATAATATAAATAAAATGTCTTAATAAAACTTTGTGAAACATGAAAACATCTTGCTGACACATTGTCTGTCTTCTTACAGTTCTTTAAAAAAGTCTTAAAATCTCTTAAATGTTATAAATGTTAATGTTTAAAAATCATTAAATACTCTGTATTTGAGTTGATGGGTCTTCATCAATCTATTTGTTTTCTTTCCTTTTCCCCCAAATAAGACGTAAATCAGAGTCAACATTTCTGATATAAAACAAAACATAATACCGGCTATATAGTGACCTGCTACACTTACTTGCAGGGGCATTTCCTATAATAGATTACTCCAACGCACATTTGATTTACCTACTGCCATACTGATCTGCAGCGAGAATATCAAGAAAACCCTTATACTTTCCCTGTCTCACTTTCTGAGAAATGACGCCCTGGTTAGATGTATTACAGTAGCTGCTTGCTGTCTTACCCAAAGGCAAGTTCAACTAATGGTTCCTGGAATAATGTGTTTAATAACCAACCATATTCCTTCCTAACATTGACCTCTGCACTGGACAAAATGTTTAGCACTGACCTTTACAGGTATACTTAACCTGCAAAGCTTTTTTGATTAAGAAAAGACGATGCATCCTACAAATGTCATAGAAAGCATTACATTTTACTTTCTCATACATGTAGATACTCAGTAACACTGATGTGATTGCGTAAAAGTGACTAAACTGTTTCCATGCTTCTTTTTATGTTCTGCAAGATAAAACATTAGAAATCCAAGCAGAAAGTGAGTTGTTAGGATTAGAAGGTTTTAGCTACATTTGAGCTGTTCCAAAATAATTAAAAATAAAATAATAATTACAATTTTGATATTGTACATTTAGAATACATTTAGCAAAAACCACATATGTCAAACCGCTCAGAGCGCAGATAGAACCTTATAATTCCAAGGTCTCAACTTCTTGTTTTCTAGATCCATCTTCTGTCTAATTTGCCTAATCTTCATGGCTCTTCAGAGGCTGTGGAAACCCAAACAATGTGCGGAAAAGAGTTGTAAATTCAGGTTCCTGAATTTAGTTCCCCTGGTTCTATATAGTTTCTAGACATTTTTGGTCATACAAGGGCTATTTCCTACTTTGGTCTGAATCCCACTAAAACTGGAAATAGTTTTCAACCTAACAACTGAAAAAGATAAAGTGAGCCAGACAGAAGAAGAAAGCGAAATGACAGGTGAATAGACTAAACACAAAAGAAAACCAACATGGAGAGCAGCAGAGGAGCAAAATGACAAAGTGACAGATGGAAACGCTCACAGTTCACAGCGTGTCTCTACAAGAGGGATGGGGGGATGTGTCCTCATTGACCTTGTCATCAGAGCTTTGACTCTTTGTTATTGGTCTGTAGTTTGCATAAATGCAATCAGCCACTTTAGTTTCAACACTGTGTGTCATTGTGCATGCAGAACAGTATTTATCCATCTGTGTGCGTTGGTTTTGTGGTAACAGCAAATATATAAAACAGATCTTAACTTCTATAGCTTTCGTATACATTGTTTTTAACAGTGCAATTTTCTTTAAACAAATAACATGCAGGTATCTGCATTCACAATGTTGTACAAAAATTAAAATCAGCAGCAATATTCAACAAACATTAAAGAAGACAGAACCATATTCTCCCCACCGTTGACCATGAAGCAATTCAGTAACAAGATCTGTTGTTTCTGGTAAAGAAAGGCACCCCCCTCCCCCTCTCTTTCTCTCTTTCTGTCGCCACTTGTCTTATGCCGTGACACGCAGCTTTCTTTTTTCTATTCTCAATTAGGACTCGGATAATGAGTTCATGACCTAATGTTCATGGTAACGACGATGCACATCTGTAGGTTATTAACTGAGCTGTGACTTCAGTGTTGAGCTTTGGATTCAGCATGGCTTGCATGTTGCACATTTGGTGCAAGTGTAGTGTCTTGCAGAGAAATTACATTTTTATTATTAACTTACGTCCGAAAGTGAAGCCACTTACCGCACCATCAAGTATGAGACTACATTACAGAATTGAACACACTTGTTTGAATCACATCTACACAGCAGTCTCCCCTCTCAGTCATTTACAGTAAATGTGCAGATCCCGTGTGACAGTTGCACTCTGATACTAATGACTTTTGGAGCTCTAGTTTCCCTTGCTGTTAGTCTCTGTCCTGAAAATACTTTTTATGTCTATTTCTAATGACCCCTCCCCAGTGGTTTCCATCACACTGGACCCACAGCTGATTATTCGTGGCTCTGCAGAGAGCGTTTGATTTATGACTGTGTTATTCTTGTTGTACTTGGACACTCCAACTCTCCAGTTAGTGACAGTAGCAAGCAGCAACTGCAGTCAACACAAGTTGAAACAATTGCCTCCTTAATTAGTATTCTTGGCTACATTTGAGATTTCTGTTTACTACTTTTACATACTGTACTGTGCGGTTGTGATAATGCACACGAATAGCCAATCCCGTCATCACCTATAGAGCACTGACTGATGTAATGCTCTCTCCTGCTGTTAGTGTCACCATTGGTAAACCAATATTGATTCCAGATAGTGTTGAATTGTGGAATGCAATCTCAGTTGTGAGGGTGATTTTGCTATGGTGTTATGAAGAAAAAAAAATCCTTGCTTGATCTGTGCCGGGTGATTTCCGAGGTCTATACATCCTAAATTCTTGCTGCTGACCATCTCACAGTCATGCTGCTTCTATGCTTTAGCGCCTGGGGAAAGGTAAAACAAGTTAATGGACTCCTATCCACCTGTATGGAGTTGCTCTGGTGCGCTGGTAGTTGTGATTGTAGACGAAGAACAGCTGTTGTTCTGCTGCTTTTAGCAGGTGGATTTCAGTTCCATTCAAGAATCACATTTTTCACAGAAGCCCTTTTGCGAGGCAAAAAGCCAAACTAGACGAGAGGTCACTAAAGAACAGAAAGATAACATTATTTAACTTCATCATCTTTGATCCAAGTAGGGTCTGTGGCTTCTGACCCCTGCCTCTCTGGTGGGTGTAAAAGCCAGAGCTCAGAATGGGTTAGAGGTTCTCTACTGTGGCACACGCCTGTCTATTAGTTCAGTCGGTCTGGAACACAGAAGTCAAGAGTCACAGAGCAAATGTTACAGTAAAAGCTGTCAGGCTGGCTGTCAGTGAAATAAAGGAAGGATTTAGTTTTGTGCATGTGCTTCCTGTTTCGCCGTGTTAGCTTATGTGTGTCTCTTTGGTTGCTTGAGGTCAATGACTCTGAGGTTTAGAGATGGTGTGTAAGAAACACCACTTTGTTGTGTGTGTCAGGGAGCAGATGTCTTTTTTAACTCTTGTTTTTTTCAGCACTTCTCCATCATGATGTCCCATCATCCCAGATGGATGCTGGCAAGCACCTTAATGATGCCTGTTTTCCCTCATGGGCTCTGGCAATAGCAGCAGTTTACATGCAGAGCAACAGATAGACAAGCTGTAACACTCGCCCACATGCCCACGCACACGCCCTTATTTATGTTTGAGTGCTGTGTCGTTTTACAAACATAGCACTCTTTAAAGCACAAATTAAGCCTTCTATGACTTGTAACTAGAGCTGGGTGATGTGATGTTATATTGTTTCTGATAGTAATGTGGTATTTTATGTTGGCTAGTATTTTTAAAAATGTTTTATTAGAGAGAGATAACAAATAAAATAGTATGTGCAGTGAGCCCTCACCCTTTAACAGTTTCTTTGAAATCACACCATGAGAATATTTTCACAACATCATTTTGAAGAGAAAATGGCATTATTGAATTACCACTCACGCCTATTCAACCGGTTAGCGCTGTCGCCTCACAGCAAGAAGGTCGCGACCCTGTTTCGCAGGATAAGCGGTTGAGGTTGGGTGGATGAATGGATGGCCTATTCAACCAGGTGTCACTCCCAGGTCATCACATATGGACGCTCAGTGTTGGGAGTAATGCGTTACTTCTGTAATGTAATGTATTGCTTTACAATCTCAGTAACACGAGTTACAATGCATTTTAACTCGAAATAAAGTGGTGTTTTGGTTTTTTTTAATAATTCACCAACACCTAGAAACATTTCTGCACCAGAAAAACAAATCCAGAACTAAAAGACTAATGTTATTTCCTGTTGCGGGAATCCGATGGCTGAGATTGTAGTAGATAAGGTCCACCTATGCAGGCACCTATTAAGAATAATGTGCTCATTAAAAAGCAGTGAATGCAAAACTAGTGTAAAGCATTACAATTCAGAGACAGTAATATTGTAATATAACTAATTACTCTCAAATGACAGTGACTAGTAATCTATAATGTATTATATTTTGGAAGTCACTTGCCCAACACTGTGGATGCTTGGTCGAGACACCTTGGCGTAATTTTTTTATGCATAGCCCCTTTAGCATCATTGTTCAATGCTACAAGTAGGCCTTGTATAAATTACTCAAGTGGATGTGTCACACCAGACTTTCACCCAGGGGACCGCTGTTTGTTTCCCGTGTGAAAACAATAGTCAGTATATAACTAACTCAACTTAAGTAACTGAAGTACTTATTTTAACCCAAAACACGATCTTGTCCTGAACCTAACCAAGTTCCAAACCAACAGTTTTACAACGTTAGCCACAAGTTTTATTTGAAAATTAACCGGACGTTACATATAGTATTGCTAACTCAGGGCCCTGCACATACAAAAATGACACTTGACCATGGCCTTGACCAAGCGTCCATATGCGATGAGTATCATGAGTTGGGAGTTAGGATGTGTTGGCCTATTTTCAGTGGATAATTCAAACTAAAATCTAGTGTGATTCTGCGAAACTGAATACATGCAAGGGATTATTTCATGACAAGATGTTAACTTCTGTTGTGTAACATTTCCTTGTGTCAGACTTTCCTTTTCCTTAATGACTACAAATTTAAATTTTTTAAGATACTTGGATGGCTTCTTCTTTATTTCCCATGGGGTTTCTCAAAAATAAATCTCATTAAAATGTGCTGTTGGAGCCTCATTACTATATTATACCAAAACAAACCAAACCAAAATGTGCTTCTTCACTATCCCATCCTGAGTGGGTTATAGATGTACCTTAACTACTATTATACTTTTAATAACATAATGTCAAATATAAAATCAGGACTTATTGTGGGCAGTACACTACTAAAGTCCACTAAAGTGTTAAATCAATACCTCTTTGACACAATGTCAGCAGAAACTGAACTAGATGCAGTAAGCTTCACAGTCATTTGATTTATTGCAGGGCTGTTTTATTGAATCGCATCTAATAAATTGGTCAGGGAATCCACCGCCTATGATTTTTGCTTATGATTTGTTAACGCTCCGGCCTGACTGTCTTTATTTACTGTGTATGTCAGTGTATGTGTTTTGCTCAGCAGCGCAATGAGTTCCATGATTTATGAAGGTGTCACGCAATTTCTTTACCATGGCCCCTGCTCCCTGTCATAGACTGTTTTCATGAAAATGGACCAGGTTTGAATGTCTTTGTACAGCCACGTGTGTCGCTGTTTAGTGTTTTTGTGTTTTATTATTGTGTAGTTTTGTATTCTCTTTACAGACCTTTTGACTTATGGTAACAAAAGCACACGTGTAATCCATAACATTAATGGTGCCCATGTTCCATTTAAATGTCCCAATGAGCCAGTGTGCACAATACCAGGCCCCTGGAACTGGCACACCTAAGTAGAATGCAGACATTATTAATGTTATTAGTTACACCTGTTTCAAAGGTCAAAGTGTCCTCCGAGCAAAAGGTCTATTTCCAAGAGGAAGTCCACAGCAGCTGATTAAGGAGAGCTGAAGCTATGCTTATTTTATTTTTCAAATTTATTTGTCAAATACAATAACATTAGGACAAGAAGTGTGTGGATATCTTTAAGATGAGTCTCACACTATCTGTAATGTTTAAAGTGCCTTAAAGCTGAGTGTCTATGTGTCCTACCTCACAACATCAGTAGAAACCAATGAATCTGAGATGGTTATTGTGTAAAGTTTAAAATACAAGCAGAACACATTTGTTTTGTAGCCTGGATTCATCAGTGATGCTGGCTGAACTATTGTGGGAGAATGAACGACATTTGAAACACAGGCTATTACAAAAACCAAGCTGTGTAGTGTGAAATTGCCAAGTGATGTCATGTTAACTAGCCACTGACTTTGAGACCAGTAACTCAATCATCTGTGCAGTAGCACTTGAGATGCAACATTTGTTGCCTAGTCTAGCTCTTTCACACACACTCAGATTTTATATTTTATAGGCAGCTAATTGATCCTATGGTTAAACCGGTGGATTGTCAATGATCAGACAGTCTTTCTAATCAGCAGGCTTTCATTACTACAAAGTCGGCTGCTTTTCTACCACCCCACCTTGTCCTCCTCCTGTGTTGTTGCAAAGACGACAGATGGTCTGAGTAACTCAGTGGATTTGTCAGTCATTGGTAATTTCCTTTTTTTTAGAAATGGAGAGGGGTCTGAAAAGTAAAGATGTCAGCTAAGTTGGCAACACTGTGTGTGTGTGGGGTGGGGCAGAAAAGCTACGTAATTCATAGTAAATATAATATTTTGTCAGTAAAGAAAAGACCTGAGGAGTATAAGAGGAAGGACGTAATCTTAACCATTTGTGTACCAAATTCATTATTCATAAGCTGACCGACACAAGTGGTTATATTTAAATGTTTTGATCAAAATAATAGCGAGGGACAATCCAGTGACAAGAGAAAAAAAAAACGTTCACAGCTTCTGAGTTGTAATTCCAACTACAGAAGTGTCCACGAGCCACTGGAAACAATGCTGCAATGTCAGTTTGATAAAAGGTTCCCATTTGTCTTTGCCAGACAATGCTCCATTGGAGACATTCACCTTAAATAAATTGAATGAGAACATGTTTTATATGTGAAAGCCTTTATCAAACCCTGTGCATGGAGCGTACGTAGCTCCATGTGCTTGTTTTACAAGTTGGGACGTGCAAAGAATCAACTCAGAACCAAGATGACCCATTCTGTTGTTCACTAGCAACATTTAACTCAGTTGTGGTCAGTTTCCTCAATTTTATTAGCATTCTGGATGCAGAGTGAGGAATGCTTTAAACATCTGGTTCACACTAATAGAATGTGTTTATGTTTATCACTTGTTTAATGAGCAGTGCAAATTTCCAGAATTTGTGATCAGTGCTCTGCTGGTGGATATAAACATAGTGGCAATGTTGGGACTGGTATGAGACTTGGTGGCAGTTGCCAGATAGAAAAGAAACATTAGAAGAAACATTTTCAAATGTTGCATCAATACAGTCGTGGAATGTAGAAGGAAGCATTCCGGCTTAATTCATCAGAGAAGAAAATAGAGATTGATTGAGTGGTGAGTGTGGATTATGTTGTTTCACTTCATCAGATACATAATTGTATACAGTGACCCTTATTATGAGTAACTTTATGCCTATACACAGCTTTATATCTGCACATCTGGCATGTGCGTGTGATGGCATAAATATGCTGTTGCATGCTTGAGAAATGTGGTTTTGGAGACCAAGGATATCGGCCTGCTGTCATATCCATGGAAACATGGATAATGGAAATTCAGATTCTGTAGCCGTGTGAGCTAAGGAAGCACATTTGGCTAGAATTCCAATGCCTGTCTGTCTGTCTGCCTTTTGTTCTTTCTTGTCTTCCATGTGTTAAGAGTGCTGTGTAACCTTGAGTGTGTTTCCAGCGTAGAAGCAGAGGCTACTTTCTTATTCAGAGTGTGTGTGCTGCAGTAATGTCTGTCACAGCCCATTTCCCTCTAGAATAGAAAATGCCAGCTGACACACAGCTTGGGATTAACCACGCTCTGTGTCCATGTGTATTGATGGTGTGTGTGTGTGTCCTCTCCTTACACGCCACCAGTTAAAACTTCAACACATCTCTGTCCCTGGCACATATTGAAGAAAATACATTTTATTGTATTGTTAGTTTTTTTCCACTCTTCGCAGTAAAATGATTATAACTTGAATGTATATAACATACCACGGGCATTTTAAGTATAAGTTCGGCTATATTGCTTGGTCTGTGATGGCCAGATTGTAATGGGTTATATCAAGTATAATTTAGTAGCCTAAGTTCATGAGGCTTGTAATTTTTTGTTGCTATGCTCCTAATGACAGTGGTAGAAGAAGTACTCAGACTTCGGTAAAAATACCACAATGTGAAAGTATCCCTTTACAAGTAAAAGTTATGCACTTCAAATCCTCTGTAAAAGTACAGAAATATTGTCAGCTAAATCTACAAGAAGTATCAATAGCAAAAGTACTTTCTCTGAAGTGTAGTGGAGTAGAATTGGCATAAAATTGGAATACTCAAGTTAAGTAAAATTACCTCAAACGTGTAGCTGAGAGCAATGCTTGTGTACATGTTTTAGTTGCTTTCCACCATTATCTGCTGAATGGCCTTTCATTACAGAGAGGTACACGCCATTTAAATGGAGGAAGCCTGAACTATTACCGGCTGAGCACGTTCCATAAGACTGATGTGTTGCACATATTTACAGTGTCTGTTCACTTTTTGGTGAATATTTTTTGATAAGGAAATATATCCCCTTGTTCTATCTATCTAAGCATATTAAATGTCAATCCTCTCCATTCCTTTGAAGTTTTGACTAGTTTAGACAGTTATGCATTGACAAAAATAGACTGAACTTCTTAGGCGTAGACGTAACAGAATCCTTCAACCTCATTCCTCACTCCATTCTACTTAACATGTACTTTAGCTGAGACCTCTAAAATGCCATTTCGGAGGTCCAGTGGACTATATTAGGCTTATAAATCAGGTCCATTAGGAACAGCATGTGAGAGGGGAGGATATGAATTCTCCTTACAGCACCACATCTGACACCTTGAATGTCATTTTAATCAGTCAGTCACAGTCTGAGCCTCCCCTCTTTAACCTCTCCTCGCCTCCTTTTTTATTCTCCTTTATCCATGTATCTTTTGCTTTAAATGCAAAACCAATTTAGAGATATAATGCTCTGCCAGAGACCATATTAAATTGTCTTCATATTGGCCAGTTTTAGCCGCAGTGATTTTCTCAGTCTAAATTGCTCGCAGTGCTGTGTGGGCTTGATGAGCAGTACTACTTTGATCTTCATCACAGCCTTTGAACATAATACATTCACTCTTTGGTTCAATTAGTTTGTATAAAAAAAAAGTGAAGCTACAGTACTCAAACGAAAAGAAAAAGCAGAATCTGAAATAATTGTTGGGAGTGAGATAATGGTTTGAGGGCAAGCAGTGGAGGGCCAACACACCTTGTTGGCCCTCCGACATCACAAACATAGTAAAAAAAAATGTGTATTCAATGTGGATACTGAATGTTTATCACCCACTATTTAGTGAGGTCTGGGTCTGGAAATATGGTATGTATTTCCAGCAGTCCAGATGCATGACCGCAATGTTCAGCTCCAGTGACTTGTGGGTCTGTCTCACCATAACCATTTTCCCTGTTTTTTTTCTTAACAAATGCAAGATATTTCAAACAAATGCAAGATATTTGTAGGGGGTATGGATGGGTGGGTGAATGGGTGGATAAACAGAACTGACTTAAAATGCAGGATTATAAACACATCATAGCATCTTTTAGCTATGTACACAAGTGCGCCTGTGACTCGGCTATTGTAGAGATCTTAGAAGAACAAATAATATGATGATTAACATATAATTATGGGCTACATGCTAAAATGAAAGTGAAGGTATGATGTTGCGGACCAAATGTGGAAAAGACCAATATGAGGTGATAGGCAGCTCACAGGAAGTGGTGATATTTTATAACTGATTTCACCTCACTGAAGCTTCTGACCAAATACACCCTATCAAGGTGATACCGCTCCTGACTGTTGTAACGACAGTCGTTGTGGTCGTTGGAATCACGTGAGGCCAAGTCTGAATGACAGGTGTTTATGCCCTTTATTTGTGGCTTGGGCACTATTTGGTACATTGTCAGCTCAGTGGTCCAGTGTTCTGATTACCCCTTGCTCATTGATTCCGACCCCACAGAAGTGAAATGGCTGCGATTCCCTACCAGTCAGTCAGAACTAAAGAAGCATCCTCCAATGAAAGGCGAAATGGCTACAAGTATCTTGATTCCTCAATTTTAACCTTCCTTGGATAACTATGACCTGGATGACTGAGAATCTTCAAAGACATCTTGCTGTAAAAGAGTTATGCCTTTTAACATTGTCCATTTTTTATGGAGTTGGGCAGAGGGGAAGGAGGGGCCTTTGAGGAATTTGAAATAAACAAAAGAGCACTAGTGTGTTGTTCTTTCTTTTGCCTGTTTTTAAATTAACAATAACAGTATGTCAAGACATACTGTAATGTGGTTGGATCTCAATGATATATTCGTCAACACACCTTCGTCAATAATAGAAAAAAACGTTGTGTGAAATTAAATGTATTCTGTGTATCAGGGGAAGTCAGGTTGACTGAGGTAAACAGAATGCCCAGTCAGCCATGGCATAACAGGCTCAGTGCCCAGTAGCGCCAAGCCCGGCATGGCCAAACAAGTTCAGCATAATGAAACACCCAGCAAGCCCTGTGATTACCTGCTGTGGTTCAACACCTTAGAGAAACCATGGGTAGGCAACAGAATGCCCTGAGCTGCGTCCACCAATAAATATTCCACAGAACAATTGCAGGGACATGTCATCAGTATATTCATCATTTATTTTGTTTGTTGTAAATCAAGCAGCTGTTGGTCTGATACTTGACCAACAGCTGCTTGATGTGTGTGTGTGTGTGTGTGTGTGTGTGTGTGTGTGTGTATATATATGCATATACATATATATATATATATATATATATATATATATATATATAGAGGTCGACTGATATGGTTTTTTTCACGCCGATACCGATACCGATCTTTTGAAATCCGGGTCGGCCGATGGCCGATTAATGCTGCCGATTTATTTTGGCCGATATTTGCTTGGTTTTTAACCTCTATTTGCACCGAACTGAAGCACAGAAATCCGCGTTGATATTCGGTGCGGTAGATAACGGTCGTTAAGGTTCCAGTGCCGTATTAGCACCGGGTCTGTCTGTAGCTACCCGTTAGCAAAGCAAAGCCAGTCTGTCACTAGCCTATAGTGCGTTGGTCTCTTTTTTATTACTTATTTCTCTGCATTGAGTGACAACCCTCTCAAATATAAGACACACAAACAGAACAAATAAAAGTCTCAGATTCACTCTGTAATTGCAAAATTATTGCTTACTTATTGTGACATGATAGCAACTCTTCTGTGATAATGCAACTTCAACTACGATCCAAATTAGCCGAATGTCATGTGTCTTATTCAGGTTTTTTCTCGAAGTTGGCAGTAACATATCAAAAGTTTTTAATTAAATATAAAGGAGTAATAAGAATTGAATCCTTACCCTTAGCTCCTTAGGCACTGGATGAGGTCTGCTGCTCACTCGGCTGGAAAATGACTCTAGCGGCAGCGCGCGTCAAACACATGTTCCACGACAACACTAGGCTGCCCACAGATGCGCCTGCCTAATAATCAGCTTGATATACTTGGATATTGGCCGATGCCGATTATGTTAAAAAATGCCAAAAATCGGCCGATTAATCGTCCGACCGATTAATCGGTCGACCTCTACATATATATATATATATATGTGTGTGTGTGTGTGTGTGTGTGTATATATATATATATATATATATATATATATATATAATGTGATGTGTATGTATGTATGTATGTATATATATATGTATGTGTGTGTGTGTGTGTGTGTATATATATATATATATATATATATATAGATAGCGAGAGAGAGCGCGAGAGAACGAGAGAGAGCGAGCGAGAGAGAACGAGAGAGAATGAACTTGAAGGTCACTTTAAACAAATAGCTCGAATTAAAGGTTGTGTGCTCTTTGGGAAGTTTTCCAGGATGTCTAATAAATATAAATCCAGCAATGTTTTGCCCAGGCCTTCATAAGTATTTTCATGAATACATTTTTTTCGTCATTGGGCAAACACCAAAGCAGAGAAAGATGTGTCCTGTTCTGCCCAAACAACACAAAAACACCCAGTGGCATGGGGAGACCAAACATTCAGTGATGGACTGGTATTAATGAAGTCAATGTGGGACCAGAGGGGCTAATATTAATTTCCCTGTGAAAAATAAAAATGGGCCTTTCTGTATTCATGAGAGGGAGGAATGAGTATTTTAACATTAGAGAATAATCATTGTTGTAAAATAAAAGAGAACTTTTGTAGTTTTAAGTATTTACTTATTTTTAAAATGATTTTTGCATGTTTGACTATATTCAGTGACTGCATGATTGTGTTTCCTATTGAATAAGGGTTTCTTGCAACAACTGAGCTTACCATAAACTGCAACTTATACTTCAGCTTTAAACCCTAAATAAGGCCATTTGCCGAAATGCATTGGCTTAATGGTTAGACTCTTATAGCAAGCCAGATAGTGTTGTGGAGTAGTCTTTCAGCTTAGCTACGTGGGAGCAAAGTACTGTTCCCAGTGTTCAAAGTGTAGCGTCCGTCTGTCACACACTGCATCCACCTGTAGTACTGTATGTCCAAACATTTAGCGATCTGGTGGAGTCTGACCTTCAACAGATTGTAATGAATAATGTATGAACAGCAAAACTTCTTGCAGTTTTAGCTGAACACACACAAAAGAGCAGAACATTCAAAAAAGTAATGCATTAAGACACATATATAATGTCCAAGACTCATTCACTGTGCATTGACCTTTTGGAAACAGGACTAGACAGAACCTGTGCTTACTGTGTGTTTCTGTATGCCTTTATACATTCTGTAGACTTCCATCACATTACAGGTGGCACAATATGCTGAATGCATGTGTGAACTGGAACGTGTGGACCATTGCCATTGTCTGTCTAATCATATAACTGTATCATAGATGTGCTTTATTTATTTAATCAATGTTTGCTGTGAGATTATTCAATGTGAATGACAGTGTCTAAAGTTATGTTTAAATTTAGAGAAAAGAAATGCATTTAAACCTTTATTTTTAACTTTAGGTATCTGCCATACTTGCGAACATGTAAGCTTACACTTTTTCAAAGCCCATCTAGAGAATAAGTCCTGGCCCATCAGTTCACTGTGTTACCTTTAGAGATAATAAAGTGTAATGGCCTTGATCCCTGCCAGACGGAAGTCACAGCCAACATATAGGGACGAACTAATCACTGTTTAGTGAGTCATCCTTTGATCATTTGGAGATGATTCAGCAGATTGTACAGTAGGCAGATTCTGGCCTCAGAAATAAAATGCACCAAAAAAATACCATTAATTATTGGGATATATAAGGCTTATGTGTGAACACAGTGGGGTGGCACAAACTATACTGTAGGATACAGTATAGTAGGCAACATAACTTAGGTTTAAACAATGAAAAACTGTAAGTGGATGATTCATTTGGACTTATGTGTTTATGAGCTGTTTCATTATATGATAAGAGAAGTACACTATGATTAAGTAAGTAGATGGTGATTGTTAATGTATTTTGCTGACTAATGATTGTGTCTGAACATAAAAATGACAATTATTATTAAACCAGCATACATTTTCCGATTAAAGCGTTTTTAGAAGAGACTTATAAGAAGACACTCACTCTGACAGCCTAATTTCCTCGGGCAGGTCATTCCAGAGCCCTGGGGCCCTGACAGCAAAAGCTTTGTCCCCTTTAGTGTTCAACCTGGACTAGGGAAGAGATAGGAGACCCCTGGAGTTTGGAGCTCAGCCATGGAGAGCCTTAAAAGTAATCAATAAGATCTTAAACTCAATCCTAAATCAAACAGGAAGCTAAAACAGGTGTGATGTGATGCATGTGCCTGATGTGAGGAGATTGAAAATTGATACCTCACAACTCATGACTCAAACCATTTAGCTTAGGGAGGGTGGGGGGAAGCTAGCCTCATTCTCTACAAAGATAACAAAATCCCCCTACCAACACCTCTAAAGTCTTTGGAATTATTTTTTTGTATTAGAAAGCCCATAATCAACTTGCAAATACTTGAAACCTCCTTGAGATAGGAAATCCATCAAAAGTAGCACTTTGACTAATTTTTTTAGACTTTGTTTTTTGTCAGTACTACATTATTGCAAGAACGGAGGGTTTTGACAATTCTGCTGTTAGCAGCATAGACCCATCTGTAATAATTGGGATGTCTCACGGCTGCTTTTTAACCATCAAAATATGTTGCCTTATTTTGCACGGTGAATGATATTGTACTCTCAGCTTGCATCAAAAATGCACTGCACTGTGAGTTCCTGGATATTGGTTATATTTTTCATACAGATCAGCAAGCATTATTGAGCCACCTTATGGTGACATAGCTCAGCAAAATGCAAAGTACTGACACTTACGGCCTGAAGTCTGTGAAAAACAAAAAAGGTGAATGGGAATGGGGATCTTTCCTGGAAACACATTACTCGAAGGCATCATCAAACCATAACACGCTCTAAAAACCGAGATTTTAATTTATTCTTTATCCTTTTTTAGGAATTTGTGTGTATTTGTCTGATATTGACAGTCCATCTTCATTGGGTTGATAATGACACTAGTGCATACCATATTTGGGTAAACTGAACTGTGAAAGATAATGTAAAACTTTATATTTACACAACTCTGCATTTGGTCATGCACACAACAGATGTTCCCTAAAAGAACACAAAATTCTTGTTAGAAATTCAACAAGACTTGTTTTTTTATTCAGATCACTAATCATGAGTTCAATTAGTAGCCCAAACAAATGAATTTGTTATATGTAATCCTTTAAGCTGCCGCTTCTTCCCAGAAATGCTTCAAATTTGTCAGTTAGGAGATATAGTAATATGCCTATGTGTGTAAAGAGATAAAATACAGTCTGGCATATCCAGAGTCTGCTCTCCACTCTTCAACCAAATGCATTTCTATTACTCACACAATGGCTGCCTTTCCTGAGGCGATCACACACCAAGGAGACACAGATGGAGCCCTGAGGTTTAGAGAGCCTCTCCCTCAATATCTCTTTTTTTCCCCTTCTCACATTCACTCTTTGCTCACTCTTACTTCATAGTAAATGTCCCCTGTAGTGTAATTATTTTCTTCTTTGGTTGTGGGTTTCTATCAGGCAATATCAGATCCACTTCCCAGTGTAGTCCAATAAGGAAGAGGCTTCAGAATGAGATTAGGCGTCCACTGATTGCGCTTTAATTAGACAGCGATGGGAGATTGATGTGTTTGATGGAGGTAACCAAGTTGGGTTGGATTTTATCTAAATGTATTCACATTTCCTGACGTGCTCTTTTATTTGTGTCCAATGTCTCCTTGCGTGTTGCTACTTGACAGTGCTGACACTCAATACAACTGTGAGACAGGCTCAGTCAGTCTCTGTGGTTTGGCTTCTTAATTATGTTACTACTGTAGGTATATTTAGGGAGTGATCATGCTTTGACAGCTGCTCAGAGGCTGCTAATACATTTGCAGACATCTGACTGAGGTGCCACAGTAAGCGGTTAAATGTGTGTGGTCATGCACCTTAAAGATTTTAAACCTTTCACACCCCTCTGTCTCCGTTAAAAGCTAGGGTGTATCTCTCCGAACCAGGCGTACTGATTGACTCATATCATTTCAGTAATTAGACTACACTCATTAATAAGCAGCAAGCTTCACATAAGGTCAAACAGTAATTGCTCTGTACTTTTGGCAGAGAGTGTTTTCATGCACTGTATTTTTTTTCTTTTCAGCTTTTATTCTTCCACTGAATGGAAAGATGAAAGGATTATTATTCAGTCCACAACCACACATTTCTCCAGCAGTGCTGCATTGATCAGGGCTTCTGTGGTTTAAAACTGGCAGGATTCCACCCCAAATACAAAAATGTGCGATTGCTAGGACCATCTGATATAGGTTAGAAATGAACATATCTATCTGTCTGTCTGTCTGTCTGTCTGCGCTGTGACTGTAATAGTGGGTGATAATATGGACAAATATCTTAATACAAGAGTGGGAAAAAAAAAATATTTTCTTGGTTTGGTCTTGATCCACCATACATAACATTACATGTGGATTGCAATGTATTAGTATTATTTACATTTAGGGTACTTTCAGCCATGTTCTATAAAAAGTTGTTTAGATAATATGTTTAAACAAGGAACTCACCTGTCTGATGTGCTCATGTGGCAATACCCTGTTATATCAGCCCTGTTCTTATGGTCATTATCTTGATTAAAATATATAACCTAGGATATGGTTTCTCACAATACTATTAGCTAGTGCAATTTAATTGAATGTAATTCAAATGAGACGGGTTACTGGTAAAGACGATTGCAAAACCCACAAAAATAAAATCCCAGTTTCACAAAAAATAACAGGTTTTCAGGTTATAAACACTGAATGTCATTGGCACCAGAGACCATGGCAAATAGGGTGTCCTTGCAGAACTGATGAAACAGAAATATATCAAAAATACACTCCTAAATTGTGTTGTAGCGCCACCAAAACCAAGGTCTCTGTTCCAGCTCACTGTTTGTGAGGTGAAACACAGCTGTGCATGAAAAGTGCAACTGTAAGGTGAAGGTTTGGGAAAGCATGTGGGTGTAAGAGCTAAAGCTGACTAAACAGAGAAGGAACAGGACGCCTTACACAGCGTGTATCTGTGACCAGTTCAACAGGCAATTGGGTCACCAAAAATCTTCTGTTTTGTCAAAATTGTCATTTCTCTGTTTGTCTGTGTTTGGTTTTTTGACCTTACAAGGTTGCCATACAACAGTGAGTCTATCTTTGGTTCCCTTTTACTTTTAAGTAGCCATTTCATTTTCATCTGCCTTTACTCTAAATGTTGTTACATTAATTTTTAAAACCCAAGGGCCACGAGAAATCAAACAGCTGTGGACATTTATGGTAAACCAAGATAAGCATACCCCTTTTGTCTATTTTGTCTCATTCGTTAATGCCACTCATACATGAAGGTTCAGAGTCACATAAATATTTAAACAATACATCTGTATTGTTTCCATTTTTCAGGTTTAAGAAATGAAAACAACAGCTGAGGATTTCTGGTCTGCTTTGCAGCACGGAAGATTGACCTTAACTCTTACTATAATGTACATTTAAACAAACTGCAGCCCATTTTCTATGTCCTCAAGGTCACAAACATCCATTTTATTTTCTGTAACAACATTAAACCTTCTCACGTCTGTAACCAGAGGCAAGGTGTTATTTCTCAGCTTGATACTTAGTCTTAGTAGAAGCAACATAGGGTGCCATTCCAAAGGCTGCATTTATTACAGTATAGGTTCCAGGTTTTGGCTTAGCCATACTTAACTCAATCACTTTACTTAGGAAACGCTACCGTAAGTAAGCCTGCAGTCTGGCATATTAATCAGGCAGCTCCCCAGTGGAACCATTTCTCCTCTAAATCTAATCTCCAAAGGATTCCAGTCTATATCACTTGCAGTGAAGAGTCTTGGGACAAACCTTTGCCCCCTTAAAAAGCAGACAAAAAACAGACTCAGCCTTCAGATCCTCTTTGTGACCCTATGCTGCAGCCTCGACCCAATGTCTGTCTATGTGAAGGTTATGGAGAGAACAGTTGTGGGCATTAATAAAAAAGCCCCTGTTGTCCCCTGTGTGAAAACAGGAGAGCTGCCTCACATGGCTGAATTCTGTAGGACACGGATAACATTAAGCAATGGTGCGAGTGAGTGACGTGTGTTACACAGAGTTTGATTCCTCTATCCTCCAGAGGAATGGATGATGGTGTTAGGGAACCATATTACAGCAACTGGGGGAAAACAAGCTGCTTTCACAGAGCTGAGACTCCAGCAAAATTCAGATTTACATTAGAAGACATGGTTTAAGAAGATTCTTAGTTCGAACTTGTTACACTAATTGTGACGGACTAATGTGGAGGGGAACGTACAAGTTCAAATGGAGGAGTTGTTTGATTTCATGACATTTGTATGGTATTGATTTTAGTCCTTTAATTTGTTGATACCTTATTGAGTGACCTGCTGAAGCACACTTTTATTGCACACAAGACTAAACTGGACCCTGTGCCACAGCATCCTGATAAGTTATAGAGGCATAGAGTGGCTGAAACTCCAGGGAATATGCCTGAGCTCAGTGGGTTCAGCCTGGAAGAGCTGAGAAGTATGATACACTCTATTGCCTCCACTCTGGCTAAATGGAAGAAATTGATCTCCAAGGTGTCATTCAGAGATTGTGTGTGAGCCGGCCGATAGCACTGTCACTGTGGAACCATCTGGCCTCTGAGAACCCAGCAGGTAGCTTCTTGCAGAACCTGCAGTAGTTCTACTCAGTCTTACTCTGTAGTAATCTTTCTAATGAAGCACGGGTGCTTTAATGTCAGGAAATTTCCAACAATGACTTTGGCAATTTTAGCCATGAGCGGAAGTTGCCAAAGTTAACACAATGAGTTATTATATGTATGAAGGATAATATATATGGTTAAATGTACAGTATTTTAACACAAATTGTTCTTGGTTTTCTCATTCTTACAAAAATCGTACTGTGTATGTTACACACACACACACACACACACACAGACGTTGTAGTATAGCCCTGAAGCAGTACATTCTGTTCAGATTTGTGTAAATGCACTTTATAAAGATCGATTAAGGCATTTTTTTAACATAAATAAACTTTACTTACTTACTTTTACTGAGTGAGAATATGGGTTGGCTATTTTTGTATTAGATTTGGCTTGTTCGGTATGTGACAAACAAGCAGAAGCGTTGAGAGGGCATCCAGAATGTATCATTGTGTTTCTCTTCATTGCAGGCCGATTCACCATGTTAGTTTTGAGTGTCCGCATGCTAAAACCTGCTGGCGGTGCTAGATCAACATAGTCATTAAGATCATTGATCATTTCACTAAAAAGAAAAAATGTCACTAGAGGTAAAGTCAGGATCACCTAACCCAGTAGAATTTAGTAAGGATACTATAGCTCCTCAGTTGCCAAGAGACAACACTGTTTTTATGCCTAATTCAAAGGTAAGTGCACTGAGAGGATGTGTGTGACAAGTTCATAACCTCAGTGGTAGTGCAGTTATGTATCTCTCTCTCTCTCTCTCTCTGAATACGGACAGATGATCTGGACTCATCTGTGCTTCTCCTTTTATGAAATGGGCCCTCTCAAAAGAATAAAAACAAACCTCTCTAGTGACTGTTCTGCTATGTGGCAAAGTCCCCGTATATTACTAACTCACAAAGGAAGATAGCTCAGTCAACTTAAGCAGGATTATGTGGCTAAATTTGCATTTTTAAGCAAGGGAAGAACAGCTAATGTTCTTTCAATGGTTGCCACTCAAAAATCTAATTAGTGCTCATTATTGTCCTATTGAGCGTCCTTATAGAAATGAGCTTATGTGATTAAAGTGCTGGGGGCACTTGACTGGGCCTGCACTCTTTTTTTTTTGTTTTGTTTTGTTTAATTTTGAATTTTTTTTTGTCCACTCAATCCCATTGTGGCCTCTCTCTGGTTTAAGATCATCATTGTGTCTTTGTTTAAGCTCATACTGCTCTGCTTTACCACAGTAGTGGTAAAGTAGTCGTGACTCCATAATTAATACTGCAATATTAATGAGACAGAATTGATTTCTCATTGCACATGCTTCAAGAACACCATCTTGTTTTTCTGACCATAATTACAAAGAAATAATAAGTAAAAAGGGGGGCTGGGTATAATCAGTGTCTCCATTGTCAAAATATAATCTAAATGGTAATTGTTTACCCTATCTCAAACAAAAACAAAATCTTAAACTCAATACAAAAGCATAGTGTTTCATTCAGCCACCCATCCTCCACAGAGTGCATGTGTTTCAGGCTCTAGAGAAATACAGTGCTGTCACTGAATAACAAGATGTTTTTGCTCCATTGATCTCAAGCTGTGTACTTCCACTGTCAGACATGGCTGTGTTCAGCTTTGGCTGCAGTAATCCCTGTATTTACAAAGTCATTCTCATGGTGAGAGCTTTGCTGTGTCCAAGGCCACTGAGCTGTTGATTTCAGCCTGCAATGACTCTACAGTGAAATGTAATGTATTAAAAAATACATTTAGTTTGATCAAATATTGACACATACAATATGTCAAAACCAAACTAGGAGTATTTATCACTGCTGATTGCAATGACATGTCATCATCTAATTTCATGAAATAGTTTTTGACAATTTATGTGACAGCTTGGGGCAGGGGGAGGTGGGGTAATGGCGCAATGGATAAGACACATGCCTTTGGTGTGAGAGACTGGGGTTCAATCCCCCACTGTTACCCATCCATCAATGTGTCCTTGAGCAAGACACTTAACCCCTAGTTGCTCCAGAGGCATGTGACCTCTGACATATATAGCAATTGTAAGTTGCTTTGGATAAAAGTGTCAGCTAAATGAATAAATGTACTTATATTCAGATTCTGAACTTAATTGATCCTAAGGAGGGCAATTCATTTGCAGCTTATGCATGGCAGATTTTCAAATCTTAACTGATTTTCAAAACATGGGAGACCACAGACAGGACAGAGGAATTTAACCGATTTTTAACATTTGAATCTTAAGAACGCATGTCAGTCAATTCAGTCAAGACACAGGACCGTAGACTTGGCGTTCACCAAACAATTTCAAAACTATATATATATATAGATATAGTCTGGGGGCCATACACATGACTCAAACTCACAGGCAAGACAACATACTACATAGGTCAGTACCAGGAGACAATAAGCTGTAGTAAGTAAAATAAAACAAAATAAAACATTGTTGTAGTTCATATAAATAACCAAGTTTAAGGACAATACAGTGAATTCGCTGGACAGAATATGGTCAAATTGGAAAAATTGTTCATTGGAAAAATGTCTTCCTATTTCACAACTCGATAACCAAAATACCAACTCTCTGGATAGATATGGAAATATATCTCAACAGTGTCTTCCATTGATGTGTTGCTTGCTGGATTAGCAATCATTATATAGAAGAAAGCTTTTCAACCAAGCACATTCCCTCTGGCCTCCTACATCTGTAGTAATCAGATTGTTGACTAGAATCCACACTTGTGTTTATAACATAATTAAACTGTGCTTAACTGACTGACAGCTTCATTCGCCAGCTTTTTTCTTAGCATTAACAATGCCATCTTCAACTGAAAATGAAAATATTTAATTTACAATATAATTTCCTCACTTCATTTACAATAGGTCTGACTTGATCGCGTTGTCTTCTCTATGAACCAAACATGACGACTAATTGCACTGAAGCTGTTGTCTGGAATGACACATTCATCAGGGTTTAATGTGTTATGAAAATCATCAGTGTAATATTAAAGCAATGTCAATGGCAGTCAAAGCCGCTATTTGCCAACATGATGTATTACAGCTTACTCCAGCGACGTTGTTGTTTCAACAGTAATGGATTTATTGTGTCACATAATGAACATAACTTTTCAATATCAGCTGAATGACGACCACGTTTCTGCAGTTCCCTGTGGGTAATTAGTTGGTATTGGCACACTGAAGTTGAGTTGAGTGGATTGATGGTCTCTCTGGTCTCTTCTATAGCAGGGTTTCATATGAGCTGTCAGCCCACAACCTGACATTCATATGTCCATTTCTGCAGCCTCCACCCTGTCAATCCCATCTCTCTTTCCCACACACACACGCACACATGCATACGCACACGTGCACACACACACACACACTCACCCGTGATGTTATTCAGTGGCTTGATACATATGAATGTGAGTGGCAGGTCAGAAATGCACAATAATAACCCAGACTCTCCTTTTATCCCAATAGGAACTTTATCTCTGATGGACAGTTTTACTGATAACATCAGGTACATTTCCTGAATAACCCCAGTTTTTTTTAAATACACATTATGAAGCCAGGACTCTGAATCTATATCACCTAGAATTCTTTTAAAGTTTTTCTCTTTAATGTATTTTTATCTGTCCTCCCACCTTTGTGCATACTAATCTCCATGAAACAGAAATGGAGACAATAATCTGACATATAAAATGTTGCACTTCGAGACACATTGTTTAATCCCAACGAGGCTTTCCCTCTGAATATTTTTTCCTCCTCATTAAAACCCTGCAATGACAAATATCATTAAGGTCATTAGATACTGAGCCAAAGGCGTACACCAAGCGTGCTTGCACACAGACGGACATACTTATACACGTTCAGTACATACACACACTTGATATCAAACCCTCCTACTTTGGGCTTCAGCTATGGGAATACAGCAGCTAAATTAGCATAATGAATTAATATCAAACACAGCTTTATCCATGCACAGCCTCTCAGCTCCAAAGTGAGAACCAACCCTTTATCTTTAATGTGTCCCCTGCTATCAGCATTAGCACGTCTGACCACTGTTAGCACAACATGATTCATCTTGGCATTGTTTTCAACCCTGGTTATCTGGGTTGACGTCCTAGTAACAGTACACATAGAATCACACAACGTTGTGTAAAGAAATTATTGAAAAGGACTTTTAAAGTAACTATATTGCCATGCCAAACACTGTTGCAAAGGTGGGACATTGTCAACTCCCATTTACGATACATGTTTGTCATATAGTTTCAACTTGTGATACAGTTAAGGTTTTGAGACTCTTTATTAGGTAATTTTGCAATTACGTGTATATTATTTTCTCAACCTCTTGTATTGTAGCTATGGGGGGCGTTTGGAGAAAGAAATATGGCATTTCATCTGTATTGTGTCTGATCTGTGTAGTGGAAAGCAATAAAACACTAAAAACAATGCATTTCACATGATTGAAAATGCTCTCTTCTATGTAAAAAATTGGATATGACTGATTTGGTCACCAGAACTTCCCTGTAAACCGATTCTGTAGTTTGAACATATGAGACATTACAGATTGCAGATTTAAATTATAATTATAATGTCTTGAAAATGTTTTCATAGTTTTATGATTATTGTCACCTGCACTATCATACACTGTATTCCCACTTTTTGTTTGTCTCTCATTGGTATTCTATTCAAGCAGAAGGTAAAAAAATAATAAATCACACATTTGGAGAATGGAAAACCCTCCGGAGGTTCAGCCAAGTTTCTCCACCTACACTGAGCAAACTGAATGGAGGGCTAACAGCTGGTGAAAGTTTTCCAAAGCTAAGACCCACTGTGTTTTTTTCCTTTTCTCTAATGTCATGTGGTGTTGACTGTAGCTGCCTGGTAGACTTATAGCCTAGTCAATCTTAATGCCCTCCATTTGCTTAATTTATTCTGGTAGGTGAGAACATTCCAACTGCACAGAAAACAATCTCACTGAGATCAGTCTTGGCTGTATTCCAAGCCAACTGCAGGTGCAGTGTGTCTATGGTGCAAACACAGTTCAATAGGACGCAGCGCTTGGTATCATGGGGGGATTCTCAACCTTTATTATTATTGTTATTTTTGTAGATGAGGACAACTTATTGTCCAATAGAACTTACATAAAAAAATTTAAATAAAGTTTCATCTTTATTATTCTGTGGTTATGAGATGTATTTGGCTGTACAGGTTCTGCTATCTGGAGTGTTTCTAAATGAATTTGTGCATACACTGGTTATACTCTTAACTTAACCCATGCAACATATGAGTTTAAAATGCAAGCATGTGTTATCACGACTCCCAATTGTCCCTTTTAACGGTGTGCACTCAGTATGATCCATCTGCAGCAAGCTTTCTGAGAAAGAATCAAGCAGCAGGAGACATGGTTTGAAGAAAGAAATTGGAACAGTCTTTATTATAGCTAGTAGGAATGGCAGAGTAGAAGAGGGAAAAGATAATAAAATATAATACACACAATATAATTTATATTATAATGTAAAGTTGGCCCACGCTTTCATTCCAGCACTTCAAACACTTCAACTGTTAATTTCAGCAATAAACACTCCTTTCCTCAGAGATGAGAAACACATTAGTTAAATCACCTGTTTCTGTGAAGGTCTATAACAAAAGCTTACGTATACTTTTATACTATTATATAGCACACAGGTTTAAATCGAAAGCCTTGTTAAGCCATGTGTTTTCTCCTTTCTTCCTTATTTCATTTTTTTCTTCCCTCTTTGTAAATTGTGCAAATGTTTGTGGGCTCTTTCTGTGAAATTTGTTTGTATCATAAGACAGTTTTTGTAACAAATTTTCTTAGCGCTGACATTTTCCCTCAAGAAAAACTGAAAGTGATAAATGTATTGTTTTGAAGAAATAAGACGATTATGCTGAATGAGGCTCCGTCTTCATTTCTGTGAGTCAGTGAATGGAAGATTTTCTTAGTTTGTTTGTTTTAATGATCTTTCCCTCTCTTACACTTTCTCTCATCTTTTACAAGTTAACTTCTAAAAGTCAGTTGGAACGCGGCAGAATGTGATAAATGACGATTTCTGCAAGGCTGATCAAAGCGATGAGGCCATGATGCATCTACCTCTCACTGCTCGGTGAGAGACATAGGCAGGGCCAAAGGCAGAGAGGAGAGGTAGAGTTAGAAAATGAAGAGACAAAGAGTAGGGAGATTAGAAATGGAGGCCAGTTTACCTTCCTCTACGCAAGTTGTCTAATTCATCAAACACATTAACAAACAGAGGGGACTGATGGAAACTAAAGATTAGAATTATGCAAAATTAACACAGTGCACTTTGTTACATTATCTTAACAACACTGCAATATTAATGTGATTTCTCCTCTCTTTTCTTCTCCCATCTCACCTCCTGTTGATTATCTTTAATACCATCACAGTGTAGCAGCATGGAGGCTCTTTAATTTATTCTGCTCCAAAGTAAACCTTTTGGTGGGTCCTCCTAGGATAAGGATCATCACAACGATGATAGCTTTGTGTGTGTGTGTGTGTGTGTGTGTGTCAGTGAGGTTTTACTAAGATAATTCTGAAATCTGCTGCTCTAGCATATTTTCAAATGTGCTCTTCACTCCTGCAAACAACACCTATAGTGCAGTAGGTTTATGTGTATTTGTACCTGTATGTGTACGTACCTCTGTGGGATTCTCCTCATTAGTTTTCGCTACGTGCAATTCATATTAAAATTGGCTATGGATCTCTCTCTCTCTCTGTACAGACACTAAGCCAAGTGCAGCTCCTAGGCTCTTGAGTGGTTGAAGTGTTATGACGAGGACCCTGTTTGCCAAACAGATTGCTGCGTCTTCAGTAGGTCCATGTTAATAATGAAGCGACAGTTAAACCTGGTGATTTCCCTGTCCTAACAAATAATAAGACAGTTATGATCAGATGTGCCGGGGAAGTGCACATTAAAACACACCGAATGACAGTCATTACTACAGTGGCAGATCTAGTCATTAAATGAATGACAGTAATAACTGTCATTGTAAAGCAGTATTTCTACCTGTTGTTTGGGCCTCATGCCTGTGCTGCCACACTACAATGGAGCATAGCGTTAGCTCAGGCAGAGCATTTAAGTTGAGCTTGCATTAGCTGTTACATCCATATGTCACAGTAACTGACTATATACAAACTGTGTTTAATATTCATGTATGTGTCTGTTTTATTTTTATGTATTTGTTTTGTGTTTCCTTCAATTCTATAGGGTTCCCTCGAAGTATAGAACCTTTAATGCTGTATGTAATTGTATAATCATTTGCTATAAATGGTCATTTCCTTGACAGATGTCTCACTGGACTGGAATAATAGCCTGCTTTCATTGTTTTTGAAGTGTCAAGGGATGTGAAGAATTTGTTTGATGGGCATTTAATGGTTCTGTTGGAATAAATATAATGCGTCAAAATGACACATTTACCAATCTCCATGAGCAGCTAAGCCTCTGGCAGGCAGCCTGCTTGGGCACCTGCTTTTGTGTTTGATCTGCGTTCCTGGTTTGATAAGCAGACAGGAATAAACCTGAGCCCAACAGCCATATATATCAATATTGACAAACAGTATACATCGACAGATAAGTAACAATTGCCATCAATATACTTGAGATAGTGTAGGAACAAAGATGTCAATTCATGTCTTATTTTCTTATTTTCTTTATTGCATACTGAATAATTGAGTGTAGAAGATTTGTTGACATATTTGCCATTAAAGTTAAAATTGTGTGAGAAAATAATCATTGTGTGTGATGGCATCTCTCTCGCTCATGTGCATCCAGGAATAAAAACATTTTTACTTGCTGACCAGTTTATTTTTAAATTATAAAATGTCAGATTAAGCATGCCAACTCAAATAAATTTAAGAGATCTTTATTGAAAATGTGTTTATAAGAATATTATTGGGATTTTCTTATTTTGAATTCACTCACATGTTTACACTCTATAGTCCAACCAATAACATGTGTTAACCTGCCATGGAACCTACACTCATCAAAATGAAGCAATATTTTGACCAATACTATTATATGACTGTTTTGTATGAATTCTTGAACAATTAACAAGTAGTTCTATGGCACTGGTGGCATATGTGATACCAGGCTGCTTCAATGACCGGAATTTAGTTTATTCAATAGAATAATTGTTGTTTTAACATGAGATAAAAAAAAATTGTATCAGTGACACAGTGCATAGACATATTTTGTATCCATGCTCTGCTAACACCTTTTCTACATTTTTCTGATGATTCTGTGTGGATACTGGTTTGACAACAACACAGTCATATGATCAAAAATCATGGTGAAAGCTCAGAACTTCCATCCAGTTCTGATTACACTTTAATTATTCCTGTGTCTTTGAAATTGGAAGATGAGTGGTAAGATAGATACAGCCTAACATTCTGCTGTGGAAATAACCGATTAAAACATAAAAGGGCTTGAGGTATTGTGTGCCAAACTTTTGGGGAAAAATTCAAATTATTTGCTCCTGTAGTTGAGCCTCATGAATGATGTAAACCTCTTTAGTTAATCTGCGTCTTCCAGTCAGCCTCTGTGTGAAAGCCTCCACAGTTGGTTCATTCAACACAGGCTGTGCTCAATAGACCTCACCTACAGCCTCACTGATATGGACCTGGCATTTACAGAGATAAAATAAGTGCTGCCCATTAATTCTGCTGCTTTGTCACTGAGCCTCATGCAAGACAGTAGTGGATGAGATTGACTAGTCTCTATTTAATTATTCTTAGTTCATTGTCTTTTTCCAGTTGTATATCATTGGTGGTGGGCTAAAGAAGACTTGAGAGTAATGAAACTCCAAGTGGACCAATTAAAAGTCTCTGTTTTACATGTGTTAGCATGCAAATTGTGGATGCTATCACATTCTTGAAACACAACTCTGTATTTGATAATAATTAAGCCAAAAAGAAATAATAACAGATGGAGCACATTCATCTGAACACGTAGTTCATATACTGTATAATGTAGCGGCTGCTGCTGTGTTTTCATAAGCACCATTTACTCTCTTCATGGTGGCTGAGTAACAGAAAGACATGTCTGATGTTGTTTACAGAAACATCTTCTAAGAAAGCAAAAGGAAGAAGCTTGACTAGTTCTTCCTGCCAGAGATCAATTTCTTGCCCTCAACAGGTCAAATTCAGAATTGATTTCTCTCAGTCCATTTTCCCACAGTGAAAACTCTCTGAAGCAGTAAATAACTTCCTCAAGTAGAATGGACAGAACAAATACAGTACCTCCACATCGAGGGCTGCTTTAGCACTTTACTGTGTGCCTCCCTCGTGAACATAATTTCCATGAATTCTCTCTCAAAACCTGTTCACACTTAAGAAAATGTATGTCTACAGCTCTCAATTAGTAATGGTAATGGGGTTATTATGGCCACAACACAGGAAACAAGTTACTGCTGTATGTATGGATGTGGAGGCGTTTCTTTTTAATATTTGGCCTTCCTTTTATATGTCATTGTGGATGAGACACATTTCAATATACTGCAATCCAATACAGCGGTCTTAACACAAACTGAATATCATAAGCTTCACAAAGTTTAAATTCATTATAAAGCTATTGTATATTTATGTTATATGTTACGCATTTACATTAAATGAAACTTTACTGAGCTTTGAAAGGTATTCCTTGGCTGTAATGGATTGTTGATTGGACCCATGGAGGTATCTTTTTCTTAGGTTTGCATTTAACTACAGTATGTTCCACAGTAAGTGTGCACCATTTATAATGTGGTAAGTTTTAGCTGTAACAGCTGTACTATTTAGTATGCATGAATATTCTACATCACTTTTGTTTAAGACTATGAGTGGGTTAGACTAAAACTCAAGCAAAGCACTGTCAACAAAATAGCTACTGCATGAGTGATCTGTTTTGAATGTGCAGTGTCCTGGGATGAAAGAAATGTTCCAGTCGGAATTATTATCCCAGAGGGGCCCTGATGTCTGAGGATTTGGTTGTGTGCAGAGCCGTGTTATTACAACTCCTTCATCGTGACAAGGACTTACACATTTGCCAGTCTGCAGTCCAGTCATTGGGAGGACGGCTTTATTAAGCTTTGCCACCTGATGATGACAACCTCAAAGAAAGCCAACATGTATTCAAGGCTGCTGCTCTGGATTGTACTGGATATCTGTGGCTAGTGACTAGTGGCCCCTTGTAATAGGGAGGTTTAGTCTTTCTGTTCAGCCTCACGAATAGACACATTTGTGAACATGATCAATGGACGAATTATTGCTTGGTGGAATGGTACTACTAGGTACAATCAGGAAACAAGTCACCTTACATGGAGAAGCAGCGTTCAGTTTTTATGCTCCATATATCTGGAACAAACTCCCAGAAAACTGCAGGTCTGCTGAAACTCTCACTTCTCTCACACTGCTTTTAATTAAATCAAATTTAAAACTGTAGATTGATAGCTTTCACTGCACTGTAACTTTAACTGTCCTGTTTTCTTTGTCTTTGTTTTTAGATTTTCTGTGAACACTATTTAAAAAGCTTAGAGTGCTCTTTTAATTGTATCATCTCACACGGCTGATCCTCAGCTAACAGGGCCGAGTAGAATTACAAGGGTTAGGGTCCCTTTTGTCAGTTGACAATCTGGATTTACAGTAACGACTGTATCTAAGGAAGGGTTAGAGTGCCCTCAGGGCTAGAGTCCCTAAGTGTTAAAAAAAGGATAGGGTGGGAGATAGGGAATCAAAGGAGTAAAATAAGCAAAGGTGAGAACCTGCCTGTTTTTATTTTCAATTTAAGTTTTTTAAAAACTTTTTTATATTTCCCTGTGTTTCTTTTATGTTTTATGTAAAACACTTTGAATTACCCTTGTTGTTGAAATGTGCTGTACAAATAAACCTGCCTTGCCTTCTCAGTGACATTTCTGAATGGTACAATTTTGTTGTTTGAAATGTTTATTACTTTTCATGTGGTACATTGTTGCTTCTGTTTCTGTAAGATTTTTCCTTCAAATCACTGGAAGCTCAACGATTCACAGCATGACTTTTGTGTCAATAAACTGCTATATTGTTCAGTTTCATTTCAATTATGTGATGGTATGTGGTAAATGTGGTGGATGAACCTTGGGATAGTTATTTCAGTTGAAATTTATTTCGATTGAAATTGCATTATTTTCCATGTTTCTCATGATGGCATTGAGATAGTCCACCTGCTCCACGGTTAAATACATATATTTACCACTGTGTATTGCAAAATGTTTTAGAAAAATGTACAGTATTTATGGCCTGTTGTGCGTCTTTTACAGTTGATCTTTCTGTGTCTTTCTAGGTAAGAGGGAAGTCTTTGAGCCCGTGCCTACTGTGAGTCTGTGTGCATCTGTGTGCGTGCTTTGTGTGTGTGTTTCTTCATGTTCCTGTCTGCCAGAGGGGTAACAACATGACTGAGTTAGGAAGAGAAAGTAAGACACACACAAACACACACACACACACACACACACACACACACACACACATACACACACACACACTCACAACTTGTTAAAGCTGCTTCCTGCATACTCATCTTTCTAACAAGACTTCCATCCTGATGGCTCTTTGATTCGATTTCTGCTTCAGTTTGTGTCGTTCCAAGCTGTTTGATTAAGATTTCTAATTAAATCAGCAGGATGTGAGGGAAATCAAAGCTGCTGAAATCGTGGTGGGTTGAAATGGCCCTTTTGAGAAGAAATCTCATTCAGAAGCTGCAGAAATGGTGTAGAACATGCAGATGGTGGAAGGGCACCTGTGCAGCATACATTTTCCTAGAATAGACGTGCCTTAAATACTTGGTGACTTTGTCAGATAAAGCTTGTAATAAAATAAAATTTGATGACTTCCATAACAAAACTGCTGTCGTTCACTACAGTGCATTCAGCAAGGGTCACCAAATAATAGGAACAAAGCAGCTTAAAATAAACACCACATACTAAGGCCTGATAAATGTGGTTGTCCCTGCAGCATATTGAAATGTTGCTGATTGATGGCATCTTGTAGGGAGAGTTTAGAAATGTATGACGGTTTGATGCGTTCAGATGAATGTTTATTGAGCTTGAGGAAGACAGGGAAAAACTAGGGTGTAAAACTGCACTTTGTGGTTTCTCTCTGCGTGGTAGGATCTCTCTTAAGGTCCTGACCCAGTTCAGTAAAACTAGACAGTTTTCCTTCTGGCAAGACCACTTACAAGCAGAACATTAATACAGTAAGAAAGACAAGTATTAGGTCATGCATATTTAGTAGAACTCACTATTATTTAGGTTATTCATGAAATACATTACTTTTCTAAAGAAAGTCTGTGTTTCTAGAAGGTTTTTCTGCTCTACGTGTTGGGCCTGTGAATGTGTGCAAAAGTGAGCTGTTCGGTTTAATCTTGAGCTACAGTTGCTCATATAGTGTTCAGGGCTTAGTCTTATCGCTGATACTCATCTACAGCTGTGATCTGCTTCACCAGAGGGGGTATCTCTGAGGGGTCGGCTGTACTATGATAGAGACTTGCTGTGAAGCTGTGAGTGTTTCCATCTGTCACTTTGTCACTCGGCTCCTCATTTTCATCTTTCCCTTTTCTCTCAGCCACTTTCCCTCTGTGTTCATTTTCATTTATCCCCCTTACTTTTGTTTTTATCTGCATGTCTCTTTCCCCCCTCCCTCCTGTCTGTTTCTGAGCAAAATCTGCTACAATCTGCCACCACCTATTTTGCCCAGTTGTTATGAGTTCACAGCCCCACAACATCTTTACTACATAGGGACATTCAGTTCTCTCCACTTTTCACAATGAATCTCCATTTATGTGTGACAAAACATGATTCCCATGAGCGTCCAGTCTCTCCCTCTCAGCCCACTGAAGACGTATCCAGTTCTCCTCTTCCTGCTATATTTTCTCAACCCTCATACGTTAACTCTGTGCCTCATCCCTAATCAACTAAGGACTTGTTTGATTGTCTATGCAAAATCACTTCTACGTTACTACAATGGCGGGGAAAGGACAGAAACAAGTACTTCATGTTTATATTGTACTTGTGAAAACATAATGGCATTAATGACATTGATTATGGAACCTGAGATGAGACTTTGCCCTGCTCGGTCCTCTGACAATACATTGGGCCTTGGACAAATTTGAATTATCCTTGAAGGGATGTATCAAGTGACGCAGAAATCAAACCAGAGCCGGGAAGTTCAGTAAGAAAAATCATCAATGCAATTAACTGGAAATTGCTGACTGGCATTCCACTTTGAGGACTGCTTGGAGATAAATTGATCTTCTTTAGTGTGCCGCCTTTAAATGCCTGCTGATGGGTTTAAGTGTTATTATTCAACCATGAAAAAATTTCACGTGCTGAGCTTTTAAACAATGAGTTTATCTCCCATCATCAAGTTCTTCCTCTGATATCCTGTATTTAAAAGATGTTTTGCCCATTTTAACTCTCTAAATGTTATTACATTAGAGCAACAGCATGTTAGCAACTTCAAAGCATTTACTGTATACATATACATAACATGTCCATAGCCCTCATCTCATTAATAAACTGTAAGTGGGCACTTTCTCAGGGCAACCTATCTTATTGAGTGAATTCTAATAATATTTTATGATATATGAGTCCATTAACCGGAGCAGTAGTCTATAACTTACTTGAACATGAATATTCATGATGGGTAACAGGCAGCCAGCATGAATTATGCTGATGGAAAAATAGTGTTAGCCAAAACAGTTACATTATTTCAAAAAGACAGATGATTAAATCCTTAAAGTAAAAACATTAGGTAGAGTCTTTGGTCTTGCATTGAGTAAGTGCATTTTTCTGCACTTTCTGAATTCCCAGGCCCTCCTGCGCAGATTTGAATTATTCTGGTTTAATATATCCCTTCCTAGGTTAACACTGGTTGAAGCAGTGCTAGGAGTTCAGCACATGGATCCAGTTCCGTGGTCTGATATTATGCATGCTTGCACACCCGCATGGCTTACTGGGACACTTAAATGGAAATGAGCCATCATGAATGCTATTAGTTACACCCGTGCAAGTCTAAATTTCTGCTATTAAAATGCACGGCACCTACAGTAGGGGAATCCTTACTCTTACTTACTATCTTATTTATTATCTTACATTTGCAAGAAATGCAAATTTGATAATGATAGAAGAATGTTCATGTTCCTTTTTTGTAAGCTAGAGACTTTCTGCTCCAAGATTCTATTCCAGAATTCTGAGTGTTGCAAAAAAAATCTTTCTTGGAAGAATTATCAAAGTGTACGTATACCACCCAAACAGGGTAAATGATACTAACAGAAGGATCAGGAAGATGTAATCATGAACTGTATTAACACAGACTGATCTGAGAAGAACTGTAAGCAGGCAAAAATGCAATGTGGTATTATGTGAATGTACGGACTTTAAATCACATGAAGTAAATGTTCTTCCAGAAGACATAGTTTCTTGGGAAAGGAGACCAAACAATGACAAAAAACGTCCTTAATCCATATACAATCCACTACTGTGTGTAATCATGCAAGTTGACCTCTGTGAGGTCTCTTAAAATGTACTTTCTCTCCATTACTTCCATACATTGTTTATCTTTTAAATGGAAGTCACAGTCTTTTTAACACTTTCTACATTAGCTCACCTTCCAGTGCAATACTAGTATGTTACCATTCTACCATGCCTGATCAAACTTGAACTCATCAAGCAGCCTTGGTTTGGTTTACCCAAGTAATAAGGTCTCCATTCTCTGTAGACTTAAAGGGCAGTGAGCGTTAATGCCAGATGCTCATGGCACTCAGCTTTCTAATAGTGTTTCCCTATCCTTTCTTCCATCTCATCCTTCCTCTCACCTGCTGTGTCCAGAGTATACCATCTCAGGGGGTGAAATGCTGTTTGATGTCTTTTTTTAAATCTCATTATGGACATTGTTGCTTTTCACAGTCGGAGTTCTGCTCCTGTGGCTTATATCTGAACCTGGTGTCCAGTCACATCAAAATAACAAAGCTTCCACCTTCAAAACTGCCATTTCTTTGGAATGGCTCTCATATGTTGAATGAGATGACAAAAAGAGAAATGAAAGGAATAGGGGGACTGAATGAGATGGTCCATCCATCCATCGTCAACCGCTTGTCCTGCGTACGGGGTCGCGGGGGGCTGGAGCCAATCCCAGCTTACATCGGGCGAAAGGCGGGGTACACCATGGACAGGTCGCCAGTCTGAATGAGATGGTGTAAAAATTATAGAGACATAATTATAGAACTGATTGAAAGTTTGCATGCTAAATGGTTGCTTGCAAGCTGAATACTGAGTGCAGGAAGACTTCACAACTCGGGAAATGGGACCATGCAGGAAGCAGGTGAATGCACCGTGAGCCACTGGTTGCAATTCGCAACCCTCACCACTAGATGTCACTAAAACTTACACACTGAACCTAAGACCTAGTCAGCCTTATTTCAATTAGTCTTTGTGATACTCACATAAATAACAACTGTACAATCCATGGATCATGCGATGTACACACAAGGTGACATACTTACACCATGCAGTACATTATGGCATCCTTTTACACAGAGCAAGCAAACCAATCACACAGGTGAATATTTCACTTTGCAATATGTTTGTGGTGGCTTTTATTTAGTGCATTTGAATAGACCTTTGTCAATAATAATGAACTTTATTATTTTCCAAAACAGGGTTTACATAAAATTGTTCATCATAAAAAAATAAGAATAATAGCATCATCAATAAAATAATAAAATAAAGCACTAAAACGTAAAACACAGAAATAGAGCTTGGGGCCAACCTGCTCCGAGTTTTAAAAGTGAGAAGTACAATTTTAAAATGAACTCTAAAACAGGCATCCAGTGCCAAGATGAAAGGATAGGTGTAATGTGCTTTTGTTTTTCTGGTAAAAATGTGGCTGTTCAAAGTGAGGTTACTGTCATCAAAACACCAAGGTTTTTACACTGTGGTGTAATAATATTGTTATGGCCTGTATTAGGTGGACCCAGGTGTGAAAACAGCACAAGAAATGGAGTAAAAAAGTTAAAAGGCTTTATTAACAAAAGATGCAATGATGGTGATGGCAGGCTAGGCGTTGTGTGAGTAGGGGAAGGGCAGGGCAGGTTCGAGCTGATGAAGTCCGGGTTCCAAAGCAGTATAGTTGACAATCTAGGAAATGTTAACCACCGGCATGAACCCAACGGTCTTAAGAAGAGAAGAAACACAATGAAGGTTACTCACAAGACCAGAAAAAGGCAATAATGTAAACATAGGAACATAGAAATTAGAGCTGGCCTGAAGTACTCCATGAACCATGAAGTCATAAGGAATAATCTGACGCCAATCACAGGAAGCCCGGGGTCTTCATATCATGGGTTGATGAGAGGATTGAAACCCGGTGTGCAGCTCAGCCAGGTGTCTTGATTTCTGTCACGCCCAAAACACAACTACACACACGGAAGGGAAGAGAAACTTCATCATTTTGATGTGACAAAGATGGTAGTAGGAACCTACTATGTTTTTAATTTGAGTGGTCCAAGTAGATGTATCTCACTCTTTTATGAATTCAAATTAAAGTACATTTTGAGGCATCTATTTATAAATGTCCTCGAGAGTGTTTATAAGCGAAAAAACAACAACAAAACAATGTTGTGTGATCGAATGAGATGGCAGCATGTAAATGGTGAACAGAATCGGGCTAAGAACCAAACCCCAAGGACCCTTACAAAGCACCCTAGAGGTTTCAACAATACTAACACAATCGTGCAGTGTGAACTAGGCTTAAGTCTTGTCTGTAAGGTATGACTTAAACCATTCAAGGGCTGTGCCCCTGATACCCACCCATTGCTCTAAACAGCAGAAGATGATAGGGTGATCAACTGTATCAAACACTGCTCTGAGATCTAGAACAAAAATGGATGTCCGGCGTCGGAAGCTAAAAGCAAGAGAAGAGATCAAAGCAAGTAATGTAAGGTAATACTCTGACAAGTGAGGGAGATCTTTTGAGTCAAAAAGTTTAAAATGTCATTGCACATTTCAGGAGGAGCTCAGTGGCACTACTTGAAATGTTAAAAAGCACATTGGGGTTAGAAATATTTGATTAAATTAGATGACAGTAAATATCCATCCATCCATCGTCAACCGCTTATCCTGCGTACAGGGTCGCGGGGGGCTGGAGCCAATCCCAGGTGAAAGGCGGGGTACACCCTGGACAGGTCGCCAGTCCATCGCAGGGATAAGTAGACATATCTAGAGTTTTTAATCCCTGGGTTAAAAAGCTACATCAGAGCCTTTTGGTCCTCCTGGTGGCCGGGTATTTTAAGCTTGGATATTTATATTTATCCAGGACTCGGACATGTGTTTGGTTTTCCTGGTTGTTAATGGTGCAGTTTCATCAAGGATGGATCAATAAGGGCTCTATCTCACAAGAGAAATTATTAAAGGCTTTGCTAAAAATATTGGCAGAGGTAGAATTAAAACCTCTACACCGTAACAGTGTATGTGATCAGCTAAAACAAGTAGGCAAAACCAAATTAAAACATATATAATAGTGATCAGAAATACAATGATCAGAACATGTCAAGTCAGTGAGATGAGGACATGTTGATACATCGCAAAAACCTAATCTGCTATCATGTTAACTGCTGACCACTATTGACTGCAAGTTGTTATTACATTGGTATCTAATAGTCCACACTGACTGGGGATTTAACAATATTGTTTTATAAGTAATTTTTTTTTTTTAAATGTAAAAGTGGACATGGATTGTTATTTTACTGCAGTGGCACTGAGCTGTGCCTTCATTATCTGACTGATGGAAATGTTTGTCAAAATAGAACTGCAATACAAAAACAGCAAATTAAATTATATTGAAGGGATCCTTGTGTTTTTTTAAAACTCTGATCTAAATAGAATTTATGTTTGCATGAATGCCTGTGAAGAGAAAAATGTTTAGGAGTGCGGCTGGCTTGTTCCGAATCATGATCATAATGTTTACTTTACATTATGTTTAAAAATGTTGTATTGTTCAAATCACAACACTAAGTCAGACTTTTTTTAAACCAAACTCTAAGTCGGAAAGTAGAATATCAAGTGGAAACCCTGTTATAATATATAAACTGCAGGGGAACAGTTGAGTCTCGACAGAGTTATGTCTGGAGAAAACTGTACTGTGGTCAAATGGAGTGAAATGCTTTCACAGGCTGGGTGTTGGAAGAAAGAGCCAAAAAAGAAGAGAGAAAGTGCAGTAGATTTCCATTATACCATAGCCATGGAAAATACTTCTTTCTGATTGGCTACCGTGTGTTCTTTAATACTGTGAAAGAAAATTACAAACAAAGAAACCTCAATTCTTAATCAGCAGCAATCAGCAATAGTGTCCTTTTCAAATAAACCAAACTGGTAAAACACTATTAACATATTCAGTACTTTTGGGTTGTATGTATTTTGTTATTCAAAGTGGAATCGGAGATTGTTTGCAGCAATGTAAAATATGCATCTCTTCCAATAGAAACTAATTAGTGGGGACATTTAAAGAGATGTAAAGTCACTAAATATGGTATCATAAAATAATGTCACACCTGTGATTTAAATAATACCTTGTGATTTTTGAGAGCACTCTAGTACATACATAAGCAATAATGCACAAAAGAGATTCTCATCATCAGCTATATATATTTCTATATTTACAGCATAAAAGATTTTAGATTTTATTGCAGGTAACAACAGCCTCATGAATATTGGGTGCACTGTATAAAAGTGTTGGAGGTTAATTTGTAGTGGGTTATTTTTGGTCTCTATCTCCCATCAGATTATTAGCCTCTGTCAGAAGAGGCTGGTACTTTGCACCTTTGTTGCCTTTGTTGAAATATCTCTTCTAGCACTGACAGATAATATGATTCTTATTCAAAGCAGCTGAATTGATAATCTCATTAGACTATAGGAGGGTTAAGCTGTGTATCTTCAGAGTGTCATCCCAGTTTGCCGCAGGGTGATCTCTGTCTCTGCAGAGCTGTATGGATCTCTACTTCATATTCAATTCACTCTTTTCCCACCATCCTTAACACTGATACATGAAGTACTCTTTTGCTTTTTACAGTGAAAGTGGGACCTAAGGATGGTGATACCTGTCAGTTGATCTATCTGTCCAACACTTTGATTCAGAACGTGATGAAGACAGTTTCATCTGATTTTGTATGCATCTCAACCACTACTGTTGGAATTCCAATCTGATGCTGTGGAAATTACTGGTCCCTAAAGATAAATCCTTCTCTCTAACGAGATGCCTTACTGTACACAAGAAACAGAGGTTTAATGTGCAGATAGCCAGGATAGACTCTATTTTAAACAATTGTATGTTTGTAGTCTAAGATTGTTGTGGAATGTTTTAAGTAACTTTTTGCTTCCAAGGGAATAATCCCTTTCTATTTCAATAACCCTTCCCTTGAAGTGCAAAAATCAGTATTGTCTAATCTGACATTTGTAGATCTGGGGCAACTTGAACAGAATCATCTAGGGCTTGCTATGTAAGGGCTTAAGACACGAGTCTTTTGTTATAAGCTTTTTATTCAGTGATTGTGTTCATCTCATAGAAAAGTTTAACTACTCAAACAGATTAGATGATCTGGCAGCTCTGTCAAAGAACCATCTAGATTTATGCAGTGACGATGCCCTTTATTGTTTGTATCTCTGTCTCTTTTCTTCTGCTCTCTCCTGTTCAGCATCCTTCCCCTCATTCTCCATCCTCTCCTCCTTCACTTTACTACTTTACTACTAAAAAAAACTGTCTGGTAATGATACATATCATATTTTAGGGAGCCCAGATATTCTCAGATTTCTTTCAAAAATCACCTTGGGTTTATGTTGGGTAGAGATGTATGAGGACTTGCTAGAGCTTGACGTTGCTCAGTTACAATGATCCACTCCACTGGGCTGAAGGAAGCTATTGTGAACTCCAGATTAATAGCAGTGACATGGACATGCCCTTCAGTCCCCCTCAGATCTCATCAAGTCTGCTTTCAGTTACTCAGTCGAGGGAAGTAAAGACATTTTGGTCTGAAAGGCGAAAATGCAGGAGTGTGCTTACAGGGTAGGGAGTGTGTACTGGGTGAGGCTGGGCTATAGCTCTGTGTCTGCATCAGCCCTTATATTAATCATATTCATGCTTGGTGGCATAAAATAATTTCCCTGTTCTCTTTAGTGATGTTTATCTGCTCAGAGAATTTATCATCAGTGGACATGGATTTACTGCTCATGTCCTTCTAGCTGAGATGGAAGATTTAGAGCTCATTGTAAGTCGTGTATAAAAGAGCTGCACGGACTGTTTACTACAGTCTGCTCACCTCAACTTTAATTCAGATATTCATGAATCTTTTTCTGAACTGAGGCTGTGTATATTGTTGTGATTATGCATGCAATCTCTCACACAAAAGACTGGAGATTTAATCACACACATAAAGAGGATTATACTTCAAAGAAAGATAGAGCAGCGGGGAAAGAAAGAGCCAGAAAAAATGGTCAGTCTTTTGATCCTAATGCAGTAATGCTGTATGTATGTGCATCTAATCAATAATGTCCTTTCCCTGATCTTGTTTGATAGCATAATGGCGCTGCACTGTTTGATAGCTACTAACATACTCCCACAAGGGTTCGATAAAGGCAAGTATGTTGCTAAGCAACATAATTAAATAGCATGGGTGGGCATCAGCTATTGGCATATAGGTTAAGTGACTTGTCATTAGTCACTGATGCTGATAAACATTTATATTTGTATTTCCATTATATGTACATTTGTTGATTAATGTGTCCAGTCCATAAATTCAATGATTGCAGGAAAGGGTTGCACACTTCATCAGTGGTGTGCGTCAGGACTTGACAGAATCACTTTGTCATTCCTCCAGTCAGTGCGTGCTGCTGTAGTGACATTGCGGTTACATTGAAGCAGCACAAACACATTGGATTACACTGCAGATATATGTATCTGATTGGTTTTAACCAAACTAGCAGCATGGCTCTAGGTATGCCAATGTGTGGCTGTCAGTCAGTTGGTCCACTACTTTGGCCCAGACTATCTGATAGATCCTGGAAATGTTTTATAATTAAAATATTATCTACTGGATGAATTGGCACCACATTTTGTACATCCATTCATACAAATCCCCCTGACTTTGGTGACCTACTGACTTTTCCTATAGTGCCACCATGAGGTTGCCATTTGTGGTTTTTGGAGACATAACTATTTGACAAATGTTATCACGATAAAAATATTTCACACCATTCGATATCAATAATTGTCAGGACTGTTATTTATAATTGACTAACTCAGCTGTTGGTAGGAAATAGCAAAGGGGCAAAAGTTAAGTCTGATGTTTTGTTCACCCATCTATCCACCCCATCCTCCTCCCTCTGTATAACAACTATAACGAATCATAATCACCACAGTCACAAGTCACTTGAATGTAAAAGCATGTTGTGTTTTGGGATTTGGTGAAATGGTCGATGCTGTAGTTTTCCTTGGGAGGAAAGTCTTATTACTTGTTACGTCAATCAATAAATCAACTGCTCTGACAAAAAATGAGTGCTCTCTCAGTGTCGTGTATTCATTCATTTCTTTCTTACTTTTGTTTAATTCCTCATCAACATAACATATTGTCAAGCTAAATGTTTAATGTTTGTGTTCAATAGTTGTGTTAAACTTGTACCCTGCATCAAGAATCTCAATGAGATTGTGAGAATAATATAAATCAATACATTGTGTTTTCAAACATGTATTTCTTAGCCAGCTAGCAGGTTTACTGGCATGCTTTTAGTACACTCTACTGTAGTAGATGTCAGACATGACAAAGTGTGGCAAAACAGATCACATTTTCAAATGCACACTCAATACTAGAGAATAGAAAGCCACTAATCTCAAAACTGAGGCAGAGTTCATTTATTTCTTGATGTTTTGGGGATAAGAATCGGGTATAAGAGATGGAGTTTTACTCCTGCTACAGGGGTTAAAGCAGATAAGAACCAATAAAACACTCTGGCTGTTGCTCTGTGGCTGTAAGCCTGTAAAGAGAGAAGAATGAGTTTTACTGGAGTACAGTCACACGTTACAGAGCAGTGGAGGGAGACAGCAACATCTTTAAAAGATCCGAAGATACTGAGCTGTTGTCATTTGTTGTCACTGTAGCGAAGTGTACATGTACAAAGTGATTTAGACTATTCTGACTATTTTTTGTCTTTTTTCTCTTATGCAAAAACGCAAATCATGTAAAGAGAAAACAGCTATAGCGTTACATACAGAGTTTACATAAAGTGTGTGTGCATGTGTGTGTCTTGGGTATTAATTAGGGTTTGACCCCAAAAAGGGTATCAAAGTCTTTACACAGTCTGCTTTTCTCACTTTGCCACAGTTCCAGCGTCAAAATCAGACTCCAAACATTATTTTCATGATGATTTCAGACATGGCAATACTTTCTTCTTTGTACAATCCAGAATATATGACTTATTTGCCCTTAGCGTCATTATTTATAAACTATAGATTCAAAGAAAACTCTGTGTGCCAGTGCACGGGTGCTTGACCTGAGTGTCCCTCCTTTATCTGATTGCTTTAGAGGAATGAAGTCATGCTTCTCCTCCATGGACACTTTCCCTGTAATGGTTCTTCACAAAAAAAAGGAAAGACAAGAGGCAGACATGATTAGTAGTTATTTTGTTTCTCTGAATGTAAGAGCGGGGGCAGACTATTGAGATTCAGCCATCTTGCTGATGGCCAGCAGATTTTCAGTGAAGCAGCTATCACACTGCTATTGATTCTGCAGAAACAGAGTCCATTCTGGAGTTAAGTCAGCTTAGGCTAAAAAGTAAACTACGTTTTTAGGTTAAAAAGAATCAGTGCTGACTATTGGTTTCACAAGGGAAACGATCACCGGTCTCCTGGATAAAAGTCTGGTGATTCACTATGTTTTTCAGTCATTTATACCAGCCCTACTGGTAGTGTTCAAGAGTGACTCTGAAGAGGTACCTAATGCATTAAAAAGTGACACCTAGAGGTCTTGACTGAGCGCCCATATGTGACAACTTGTGAGAATTGATTGCCTCATTGTCTGTGTATCAACAACATTGCCCATTGGTGCTTTATTTTTATTTACTTAAGGCTTACACATGCAGAAGTGTGTTTTCCATGTTGCACAGGAATAGACTGAATTAGAGATTTGCATGTACTTCACATCACAGATACTGACACATTTAAGTAACATTAAGTCGCTGAAAATATAAAAACATACTGAGGCAGTGATATTCAGGTTCAGTGGTGTACAAAAGTTCAGACCAGTGTCAATATAGTTTTCAATTCATTTTAAAAACTTATATGATTTCCTGTACCTCCTGTACATAAAAAGCAAAAGGGATTTTGCTACAGAAGATGCTCTTCCTATTCATTAAAATGAAATAAAATGTGGTCCTAATTTCTTCAAATGGATTTCAAGGGTTTCTAGAAGAGTGTAATTCAGGAAGTACTTTTGTATAACACTGGAAGGTCCCAGGTAAAGAACCCTACGCAAGCTGTTCCATCGTTGCTCTTATTAGATCATAATGCACTTTAGAGTCCCATTGGGCTAAAGTGATCCAAACAGCCATTCATAGTTTAGTGTATTATATGATTTTTCTTAAAAGGGCCAAGGGGGAAACTCCAACCCGATCTCTAATTGAATCTTTGATTACCATTCGTTATATGCCCAAGCAGCAATAGATAGAAGGCCAGATTCCTTTTGTATTCCTTTTGTAACATTTTGATCATGTCATTTTTTTTCATGTAAGTAAGTAAAGTTTATTTCTATAGCACCTTTCACAGATAAAAATCACAACGTGCTTCACAATGTAATGCAATACAACAAAGTAAAATACAATGCATAAGAAAATTTAAATACAAATGGGAAACATAGAACAAAAACCATAAAAATCCCATGTCTCACTAAAAGCCTGCTTGAATAGCAGCATCTTCAGTTGCTTTTTAAAAGAATCAACAGAATTCACACACTGCTTGGAATGAACGATCCCCTCTGGTTTTAAAATGAGTTTAGGGGACCGCTAACAACCTCTGACCTGATAACATCAGACTTTGGGTCGGAGTATGAAGCTGTATCAACTCAGATATGTAGGGAGGAACTTGACCGTGCAGGGCTCTAAAATAAGAACCAGGATTTTAAATTGAATTCTATACTGGACTGGTAACCAGTGAAGTGCTGATAAAACAGTTGTGATGTGTGCTCTTTTGTTAATGTGAGTTGAAAGCCTTTCAGCAGAGTTTTGAACAGCCTGGAGACGGTAAAGCTCCTTCTTGCTCAAACATGTAAAAAGACTGTTACAGTAATCTAAATGAGAGGAAATAAAAGCATGAATGATCATCTCCAAGTCACCCTTTGACTCCAGTGTTCTTAATTTGGATTCCTTAGTTGGAAGAAACAGTTTCTAACTAATTGATTAGAGTGGTACTCTAAGGACATCGCGGAATCAAAAACAACACCTAAGCTCCTGAGGCTCGGCTGGACAGTCAAGCCTAAGTCTCCAATATGCTGTTTAATCTGAGGGATTCTACTTTCAGGGGCTATAATCAGTGTTTCTTTTTTCTCTGAGTTCAGAAGCAGGAAGTTGTCACATAACCACTGTTTAATACTGGTCAAGCAGTTAGTTAAAGAACTCAGTATCCTTGAACGAGCAGTACATTTGAATATCATCTGCATACAGATGGTATCTGTCCTAGAGGAAATATATACAAAAGGAACAGGATGGGTCTCAAGACAGAACCCTGAGATACCCCCCACGACAACCCTGCAGTTTCAGACATGATCTGATTTACATAGACACTAAAACTTCTATCAAAAAGGTAGTATGAAAACCATTTTAAAACTGATCCAGACATCCCAGCCAGATCATTGAGCATATTTATCATACTATTATGATCGACAGAACCAAAACTGTGTATTCCTTAGAGTCAGCTGACATCAGAATATCACTAGAAACTTTAAGTAATGCAGTTTCTGTGGAATGCTTTTAGGAAAACATTACTGCACCCCTGTCCATTTTTAAGGAAAGGGTATGTTTTGTTCTGTCTAATTGTTAGTATTAGTTTTATTCGTTTCCAACACGATGGTATTGTTGCTATTATTGAATAAAATATTAGCACACACAAACACTATTAATTTAAAATATAAGGCTCACACTTAAATCCATTTGGGACCAGCATCTTACTTATTTGCTTACTTACTTATTTTTAGCCATTTCAGCAGCATGGGATTTTGTACAAACATTCATGAACCCCAGATGATTAAACCTAATAGTTTTGGTATTACCATGTCTTTTCCACCAGCAGATAAAAATGTTCACTTATCACTTATATTAGATGGAGTGTCTTATACAGACATTCATTGTTCCCAGTGGATGAATCCGGCTGACTTTGATGATCCCTGAATCTTCCTTTAGCACCACCATGAGGTTGACATTTGTGGTTTTGAGTGAAATGTCAAGTATTAGATGAATATCCACAACATACGGTGCAGACATTCACGTCCATCTCAGGATTAATTGTATTAACTGTGGTATTTCCCACGACATTTCCTCCAACCAGCAGGTTGACATTTTTGACTTTTACTTACATATCTTTACAACTGTCTGATAGGAATGAAATCTGTTACAGTAATCTGTTAATTCTGATGTCTTTGATGATCCCCTGATTTTTCCTCTTGCACCACCAACATGCCAAAACTTTTTACTAATCCTGGGTCTGAACTTTATCTGCATGGATTGGCACAACATTTTGTAGAGCCATTTAAGTCGCGAGCAATAAGAAAGGGACTTCTCTGTTTCAGTAGTGGAACGTAACATGACAGACAGGCAGAAGGATAACAGAGCAGGAGGGTTTCCTTCTATCTTATTCAAATCGCCCTGTCTTAATAGTGTAACCTGTAAAATTTCTCCACTATAGACTTGCACTGAATTCATTCGCAAAAAGTGCATGTGTTAGCTGCAATATCATTAGCGCAGTATCTTTTGTGAATCGGACATTGAGACGGGGCAGATAGGGGTTGTGATCCATTCTTTGTGAATTTGCCTCTTGTTTCATTTCTCTACCTTGACCGTTACAAAACAAATGAAGAGGTAAAGGCAACATAGAGGCAGAGAGATGTGGACAGCAATGGTTTTATCCTCATCTTGTTTCTTTTGATGACAATAGGTTTTCTCCAGCAGGATGGCAGTACCAAAAAGGAAAAGAATACAAGGTACAATACCTTCCCCTGTCACAGCTCACCAGGTTTAACAGCTTTACCATCATTGCTGTCACCTTGGCATGGTTTCTAGTTGTCTGCTTGATTACGTTGTGGGATGGAGCAGGTTGAGGGTCCTCCCCAACAAGGGAGATGAAAATATTTTTCATACTGTACAGAAATACTTCCCTACCATGCTGTATCTGTAAAAGAGAGCAAGTATCCATACAGGGTAGTAGTAAAAGTAATGACATCATGTTGATGGTTGCTGTATAATCCTGGACTACTACAGAGATGAGACATGGTCTGTGATCATATGAGCTCAGCGAAAAAAGTGAAATTACCTGGAAAAATAGCAGAGTTCAGTCATTTGATTACTTTAAATTGCTTTTATTTTAGGTAGTAAGACTGAGTACATACCATTATCTCTCTAAAATACATAAACAAGGCTAGTATAAGAGCAGAGTACAATTTTCAACAGCAGATTCGGGGCAGCCTGTGTGTCTACGCTGCGGTCTTCTCTCTCTCTCTCTCTCGCTCTCTCTCTCTCTCCTTTCAGATAGAAGTGCTGCTGATTGCTAATGCATTTCCTTGTCGGATGAGTAGTACTCTGCACTGAATAAAACTTTCATACAGAGAACAGAGACACACTAAAGCATATGCTGCAGCACAGATGTGGACAGGGTCTGCTGTTGTGATGATAAGGGTCATGCCGGCTGTGTTGAGGGTTTGGCCACAATGTCAGGAGAGGCTTCAGGAGTGGAGGTTAAGAGATAAACAGCAGGCAGGAAGCCAGAAGAGAGAGGCAGTACAACACAGAATGCCCAAGAAGAATACATATACATACTGTTTGTATTTGTGCTGGAGTGTATTGAATGCTATTATTTTGTCTTTTGGGTGATGGGTGTTTATTTTTATCCTCTCTGGTGAGAATAAAGAGCTTGCTTTTTGTGAAGACTTTATGTTACTAACAGTGGCAGTCAGTTCACACAACTTTAGTCTGCCTGAAGGTATGCAGCAGTGTGATGGCTATGGGCTATTAAAAAGGCTTTTGGACTCAGTTTAGTTTGTTTTACAACCGGTGCTGTTGTTTACGGGAAACTTGACAAAGTCACACAGTGTTTCATGAAAAATAGTATGCCATTCTACTGTATAATACACAATGTAATATTTTATTATCTATAGCATTTTTTTCTTGATTACAGATACTTGTAAACAGGGGCAGAAAAAGTACTCAGGTCCTTTACTTAAGTAATTTAGCAATATTACATTGCAAAAATATTACATTGCAAGTCAAAGTCCTGTAATCAAAAGGACCCTAATTTGATTTGATTTTAACAATTCTTGGATTCCTGCTGTTTCACATTAAAAGCCTTCCAGTAGCTCAAACGGTGTGCTTGACCTGGGTGTTATCCTGTTCTCAGCAAACATGGCAGCAGTGGCTTGTGTTATGTTTTTGTATTATATGATTAGATTATTTTTATTGATGCACTAACATTTAAGCAGTAGTAAGATGCACAGATTGCAATTTTCTTTGCCTTGACGATTCCAATTGCATTTAGGATTTTTCTACCCATGATTCCGTTCTCAGTAGCAAGTGAGCCGCGTGTCTGTGTTTCTTTGCAAGATGCTAAAATGGGCCACCTGGGCAGTCCGCCCAAGTAAAGTCTATATGGGAAACAGTATTACAAATTGCAACTTCCATGCAGAGTTTAACTATGTGTGTGTGTGTGTGTGTGTGACAATAGCTGGTGGCTGTGTTTTTCATAACTGTACCTAAGTACGGTTTTTGAGTAAATGGGATCAGTTACATCCCTTCAGTGAGGGTGAATGATGAATGTGTGATGATCATTCCATGATTTATGCTCTATCACCATAAAGTTTTTGCATGCCAGTGAGCAGTGTGCAGGACTTTTGGGGGGATTTGCTAGAAACTGATGTATGTGGATGTGCACTGCAGGAGACTTTGAATGCGTGTGTGTGTGTGTATGCTTGCTGTGCATCTTAACACGGGTATCTATGTATCTTTTTAGTTTGCTATGTCAATTGCCTCCAGTGTGTTTGTGGCCTTGTTGCCCTGTGTCACTTCTCCAGTGACCTTCAGTGGCTTTCTGTGAGGCCAAGTGCTCAAGTATTTTAGGTATCTACTGGCTATTTGATTTACTCACAGGATGCTTGATACTCATAGAAGTGGAGCTGTACACCAATTTGGTGCCTGTTTTGTACCATGCTGTTCTCAGCATTTCAATGTACGCCAGTAGACAAACAGCGAGCCTCATGGAAAAAATTATAAGTACTGCGCAGGTGGGTCATTATAAGATGACCCATTAGCACTTTGATGCCTCAATTTTTAAAGCAAAGAAACCCCAACATAGTAGCCATATAATCAGTTTGCAAACAAGCCTTTTCTATGAAATTTCAACTGAATTTAGACCATTTAGAAGGAAACCACAGGTACAGCTAAAAACATAAATGATGGCTGAAGTCGATTTAGATGTGTCAGTCCCGTGGCTCTGATATGGTGCATTCTGGCTTATAGGCAACAATGCTTAACACTTTAAAGGAACAGAGTCATCGTTGGGATTATTTGTCACATTTGTGCTTGCCATGACTGCTCAGTGTAGCAAGTGATTTATTTATTATGTTGTGAGTATCATATGTTATTTTGTGCATTCTCGATAAGTGATACCCAGAAAAGCCTGTGTGAAGATGAAAGCCACATTGCATTCTTGCCGTGGTAATTGAGGGAAACAAGTTTGATGTTTTAAAATTATGTAAGACTATAATCAGATACAAAGTGAAACCGGACTTGATTCTATTTTCTAAAAGAAAACCTCATTGCCTCGTTGCCTCAATTGAGGATACTGTACATTCATAGCTAATCAGATTAGGATTCAGGATTAAGAAGTCTACATAGACAGTGTCTTTTTCATCTCAACCCACACACTTCCCCCATGGATATTGCAATTTTCTGTATGTGTTGACACATAGACCTTTATGCAGAGGAAAAGGATGGCAGTCTCACTGTGAACCATCTGCTCCTTTTAACTGGTGCTTGCCTTTGATAGGACAGCAGAAAGTCACACTCATCCATGGGGAACAATGAAAGACACAGGGCAGCATGACAGTAATCTGAGAGACAAAAGCCCTTTCACAAATGGAATCTGCACATTGGGTTCACTTATCCCTGCAAGATGGTTGGTTTTTGACACACATCTCGTCTTCACATGTTTCCTCTGAGGTTGCATTCACTATTGAGTCTATTCCCTTGTGACATGAAAATTCTGGATAGATTTGCTTTTTCTACTCACTGTGGGTGGCAGCACTGCTGGAGAACAGCAGCCAGTTGAAAAAAAAAACAAGGCCACCACAGGAGAAGCATCAGGATGAAGAATGACGTAAGTGAGCTTTTTCAGGCCATATAAATGATGGATTTTGAAAACTTATTTTTCAGGTGAATGCTTTAGCAAACCCAGTAGCAGCTCAGCATTGTCCCATTACTATTGACATATGGTATAATAGTTAGGAAATCTGCTGGTTATGCCACTTTACTTATGACAGTACCCTCTTGGTTTTAACGTTGCTTGTCCTTTCAAAGAGTGACACTGGTTTTTGCTGGCTCTCTTTGAGATGTAGAAATGCAATGAGACATGGCAGTGGGTTCTGATGTATGGTACTAATTTGCCACATACATTTTTAAGACCCCCTCCCCCTAACCTATACTAATGCTTATTTTATTTTCCATTCCTTGTTTTTTGCGATGTTTCATTTTCGCCAGCTGATTTTCCCTCATATGATTTCTAATAATGTCATTATTGTACGTTGAGCACTTGTGCATGCCTCAAAGACAGTGGGGTTGCTTTTGGTCACATTATAGCTGTAGCAGAAGGATTACAGAAGTCAGGTCGTAGGTTTGCAAATCGCTGAAGTGACATTGATGTGAAATTGACTCTTGCTCTTGTTCACAGATGACTTGCACTTGTACATTTTCCAGATCGTTAATTCATTTAAGTACATGTCTGGAAGGATCTGAGGTGGAGAGGTGGAGGATATACCTTATTAAAAGACATAAAACTCAGTTCAAAAGTACTGTGTATAGACAACTAGCTCATCCTGCACTTCTCTAATGTCTAATTAATGTGTTATCGTACTTTGCAGGAGAACACGAGTGTCTGATGTCTTTTAGGACCATCTTTACTCTGTGAAAGACAGTTGAGACACAGCTCACTCAATAAAACACAGAGCGGCCATCTGCTATATAGCATATTTTACAGTCTATATCTCTAGATTGGAAGACACTCTTATGTTGAAGTGCTGCAGTTCGTGGTTGGAATGTCTGAAATTTTCTGCATCTCTCGGTCTGAAGAGACAATCCGCTAGGTAGCTTGAGGTATGTAGTCATCTGGGGAAACAGACTTCTTATCTAAAATGGATCTGACTATAATTGGAGGGATAAGGAGCGTTTTTCTCCATGTCTGATACTGTATGGCAGGGGCCTGCCAAGGACCTTTTGATGTTTTACGAAGAATAAAAAGGGGATATTACACAGACATCACCTAAGCCAACATAGTTGAATGAAGGGATCAGAGAATAAAGTGCTAAAGAAAGGGCTGCTTCTGAACTGAGGGAAGATGCAGACAGGGTTGCACTTCAAATTGGGGTTCCTTCAATAACCGTGAACTTGATGTTCACACAAGAGGAAAAGAGAATCATTGTTTCAGTTTGAGCTGCATTTCTGGAGAGGTTAATTGTTTAGTCAGAATCTTGTACTGGTAAGGCGAGATTGCGTACATACCTTATTGGTTTGGATGGAATTCTTCTGGTAAGTTAAAATAAAGTCAAACTAAATTACTGTATGTGCAGCAACTCTGTACCTGCTGGTTAGATAAATTTAGAATGTAAACGATTTTTAAAAATGGGGAAGGGATCCTACTAATTGTGGGTATAGATGCAAAACTGGCCAGTGGGCATTTCATGTAGCTGTCCTTCATTCTAAGCAGTGACTGACTGTCGCCATGTGGAGCACTTTCCTCAGTAACTTATTGAGTGTTTTATGAACCAAAACAAAGTCAATCACCGTACCCTCAGGGATCCAGTTGTCTCTCTCTCTCTGCATCTCTAGGGTTAAAAGGGCAAAGCAACCCCTTTTAGACTGTCTATACAGAAGTCGAGGCCCGGCAGCAGCACAGATAATCAATACAGTATGTTGATTCAACCCACTTTACTAAATGAGTGGCCTCCTATAGATGGACATTATAATCACGGCAGTTAAAAGCTTGGAAAGATGTATACTGGATGGATCTTTTGCAGAGCTGTCCTTGTTTGTTTTCCTACTCTCACTTACACATTTTTACAAGTACAGTATTTTTATCTTGGGTATTTGTCATGTCTTGAGAAAAATTGTGTTGTCAGGGTTTGAATTGTACATCATGAAGGCCATGGGTAATTGTTTAACTCGTGTGACTAAGTATGCCCTTAAATCTTTGAGAGGACACTGAGCTGATTGGCTGACTATGTACAGTTTGAAAAAGGAGCTCAAACCACCTCTGATCCCTGTCAGACTAGTGGAGCTGTGACAAGGAGCATTTACATTCTTTATGCAATTAATTTAATTTAATTAGCAGCTGAATTAATTTTCCCGCCAGCGTCACTCGGTTTCCGATGTCATAGATTGTTGGAGAGTCGATGCTTGTGGTATTGAGCTAGCAGTATGAGATAATCAACAACAATTTATGGTTTAAACTCTCACAGATGTTATGGAAGTTGTGTGTGTGTATCTTTGCTTGTTGCTGGGAGGTGTGTGTGGGTTGGGGGCGACGCTTGTGATAGAGACAGCACACTCATAGGTCAGAAGAAAGATTTACTACTTGATTGGACAAGGAACATCATATTAAACTGAAGCACGGAGTGAGCAAGGACACTGTTCTCATCTGTTGTCATTCCTGTTTTATTTTCCATCCTCCACCCTTTTCTACGCTTCTTATTGTTATTTTTTGACATTTGCATTGAGGATATTGCTCACACTTAGGCAATTAACTGCTTGACTGACAGAAAACCACAGAGTGTACAGTATATGTATAAATGGGTTTTATGGCAGCTGGTCAGACTAATTTGAAGAAATCCTTTGGTTTTTAGTTTTGTTTTATTCTAATTTAATTATTTTTGACAAAGGAAAATGCAAAATATTACGTTAACAAATATTTGTTTTTTTTTTGGCATCTGGTCAGACTAATTTTAAGATTTCACTTTGGTTTTGATGCCATATGTTATTGTTTTTAGTGCAGCGGAAGTTCAGGACATTTCTGTTTATTATTATGGACAGACATGCTCTGACTGATTATTCTCTGACTGATCAAATTCACTTTGTAAAGGAATGTGGATATCATCCAGAGATAGAGAGAAAGCAGTACCAGCAATCTTTTAAAAGAAGTGCACAAATGGACCCTAACCCTAACCCAGCCTGCACCTGTTCAGGGGTTAATATGGAAAGAAATCGATTTAAGGAGTTTTAAATTAAGTAGGTTAGGTATTGCATCTAATGTTATTAGTTGTTAAACCGTGGACAACGAGGAAACAAGGCATACAAATTTGACAATAAAGGGTAGAGACCTGCGTGGGACTGTTTTCTTGATCCCGCTCCTGCTGATTTTCTGACCATTACCGCCTGCTCCCGTAACATGTGTATCCACTCCCGCCTGCACCCGCAAACATTGTGACATTCAGAGTAAAAAAAGGACACAAATGTTTGGGCTATGCTCAACGTTCAGAATAACCGACATAAATCATTGCATTAATTTTTGTCAGTAACAACTGAGAAGTTTTCCAAATTTCAGACTTTCCTTGCTTTGGTCTTGTATTGTATAAGCCCATGTGATGGAAGCCAGCGAGACTGTACAGTGAGTAACCATCACTCGCCGACACCTTAAGAGACGCACTGGCGACTAGTACCAGTGCCCATGGGGTTCTCGCCGATTTGTGTTGGGTCCCAAGGGATCCCAATCCCAATGCAGCTCTCTAATATAGCGTTCACTTCTAGACTTGAACGCAGTGTGTGTGTGCGCGTGTGCTTCGTAACTGTATAGCCCAAGGGCCCATCATAACAGCCTGCACTGGGGCCCGTTGTTACTACGTTTCTGCACCTGTTTGTCCTGCAGCAACTTGGTTGTCACTTAGCATGTTCTGTGGGTGCTGCATTAAATCAGTGATTAATTAAGGTAGATGCAAACTTTTTTGTTGTGACATGATGTATTTTTCAGACCCATGTGCAAAAGCCCAATTTATTTACAAAGCAAAAGAATGTGCAAAATATTGCTTGTAGTAGATCAGTGAGAGCTGGGCAGGCAGCTAAGCAAACAGCAATAGACACCGAGACAGACTGGCAGGATTCTCCAAGGATGGTGAGAATTTGGAGCACACAAGAAACACGATCAAAAAGAAGAATATTTCAGGGAGGCAAAAATCATTCACTGGTATGTTGTAGCCATAACACTGTACCACGGGCGATAACTGATGATCTGGCGAAGAATGGAGTGAAGGTCCGAGGTTTATATGCAGGAGCAACACGCACACGCGCACGCACACACACACACACACACACACACACACACACACACACACACACACACAGGGCTCTTCTCATTTCTCTATTTTGTGCCTTCTCGTCTCTACCCTCGTCCATCCCCCCTTCCCCTAGTACAGTGAAACTGGAGTAAAGCAGCCGTCCTCCTGATCAATCCTGAGCCCCATGAGAGCATCTAAACATGTAACTAATGTCTAAACATTTTGTTTCCTCTGGAGAGTTCCCTCTGTCTGTTCTGTCAAGTTTATAACTACAGTTTTTTATTTTTATTTTGCTGCATAAATGTCCCACGGTGTTTGCTGTGACATTGCTGCACATTGAAACATTTAAAAATGACTGACAGCAAACTCTCTAATCATTAAAGTAAATTGTTAAAGAAAACACTCATACTTCAATACATGCGGGTGAAGGTCCTTAAATCTGAGAAAATAATTAGTCCAGGTGGATGGCGTATTCAGAACATCCTATGCATTCAGCACTAATCTGCTGTATTTCATGTTGTCACATAGTGATAATAGTGCCCTTTATATAGTCTGCACGTGCAAAACCATGGTCCTGTGACGACAGTTGCAATTGGGGCTGTAGATAAAAGTAATTTCTTAAGGGACTGACAAAGAACCGGATTGAAGTGATCTCCAGTTTACAGGCAAAAGTTGCACCGCCAAAATTTTTTTTACTGGATCTCTGTAGAGCGTGATAGCTACTGTAATCTATGACTGTGCTTTCAACAGATGCCATAATGTTTATTGCACCTTTGAGATATTTCTTCACGTCATAATGTTGACACATGTTTATGAATGTTGAAGATACTATGTGTAGCCTTTATATATTAGTGTCGACAGTTGGTCTGCTCATTGCAACAAAACAACAGACAGATGATGCAGCTGTGCTACGAGTCATATTTAATTGACGTTGCTTTAAAAGGACGGCTCTGAGGCAAGGACTTCTCATTTCATTAAATACCCGTTGCCTCCGCTCCACCCTCCTTGCATCTCTTCCTTGACTCCTCTACACGCATCTCGGGTGGGAGGGACTAATACGCGAAGGTACAAACTAAGAAATGAGAAGGCCTACAGAGAAGACATTCATGGAAAACAAAACAAAAACACCAGGGAGGGGGAGAGTACAGCAGAAACAAAAGGTAGAGCGGTACAGCTGACCAAAAATACCCATAATGACGTAAACCTTAAATTTGCAATATTGTGCATTGTTGTAGCTACTGTTGTACACAAATCGCCTCTCCCTCATACTCTGTAAAGTTCTGTGGAGTACAGCTACTGACACCTTTCTGTAGTTGCATTCACACACGGTTTATCACATTCCTAAACTAACATTTTTTTTTTTCCTGAATAATTATGAGCAACTTTGGTTAGACAAAACATCCATTTCCATCCATTATTTGTGATTTTCAAAATAATGTCTTTGAATTTGGCTACATCCCTAGCAAATATATATATTTGAGAATCTTTTTAACTGTTCATGATGTGCGGGACTTCAATGTATGCGCACACACACACACTTTGCTACATGCTGCTCAGAGGCAGCAGGCAGCAGGTAAAGCGTCTTTTTAGCCACACACAAAGTATATTTACAGTGTACTGCTATACACCCAGACAGTCAACAACAGAATGACAGGAAGCCAAGCAGTGTGTTAACAGTTGCTAGCTGCCAGACAGCTACAAACAAATCCCAGACAATACCAAATACCGGGTCAGTCTGGTAGGATAAATTGTTATAGCTACCTGACAGATTGCCTCCATGCACTGCTGTCAGGGGATAAAAACGATGTTGGCGTTAGAATTTATCCCCATTAATTCAGCATTATGGTGCCATTTACTGTCATGGTGAACATCCACAGACAGTGCAATTTGCATTTTAAGTTATGCCCCTTATTCATTTGAGCGAAGACACTTGTGGAAATATTTTGGAGGATTATGAGATGGTAAGTGTCAGAAAAGTACAACCATAGCAACACAGTAGTCTGGCACTGACTATTAACTTTGTTCAGGCGAGCCTTACTAGATCTTGTTTGCATTCACTGCAGATAAAAAAAGAGGTTTAGCCCTGGCATGTTGGATATCCCCATTTTGAATCTGACACATTGCATAATTAAGCACTGCACTACGAATCCACTGCATCCCTGTGTCGTTCGCCTATCCCTGTTTACAGCTGAAATTAATTGGTAGGCAAGGGACACTGCACATTCAAGTGTTGAAAGCCTTGCACAGTGACTGAGTGCTTGATAAATAAAGACTTCCGAGAGTGTGCAGCTATATCAGATACCATGCTGATGGCATTACCCAGACTAGCAAGAGAGAAATATCAAAAGTGCAGCTGAAGTCAAATTTAAGCTTATTTTAATTGATCTACAGCAGACCCTAGCCCTATAGCATGCCATACAGCTTATGGGTCATGATAAAGCATACCCTAAAATCAAAGGAAGCCACAACCTGACCTTCTGCACAAGCTGACACAGATCACACCCTGTCTAGGTGACTTGGCAAACACTAATCCAAAATCTTTGACACAACTTCAGGACAACTAAAATTCATCTTCTGTTCTTTGCAGTAGTGAAATTATCAGTAATATGCATGGCAATGTGACAATGTCAAATTTGAGCTGCTATCCACCACCTACTGTTAAGCAGACTTGTAAAAGAACAGTAGCTTATATACAGTAATTATTAGCAAGGGTGAGGCCAGGGTGTGTCCTTTACTATAGGATATGGATATACTAAGGATAATTGGGTCAAATGCTGTTGATTCACAAGCAGTTGTGTTTGAAGAGTAGCAATATGTGACATTTTTCCTGCACTTCACCGTGGCACTTTCCATTTAAAATAAAAAAAATCATTTGAACATTAAACAGGGGAGGTTTTCCAATTGGGGGGTAAACAAGACCATTAGTGAATTGTTCAAAGTTTAAAATGACAACTTAAAATATCCCAAGTAGACATTCAGTGTGACGTTGTTATACATCAGTGTCCTCCCAGTTGGTCTCTTTCACCATATAAAGACAATCTTTCTCAAAACCTTTACCACTATGTCTTCCTAACCTTAAAACACAAGAGTGGCGGATGAAAAACACTCCTGTAAGTTAACTGACCAACAACCTACTTTCTCTTTAAGGTATTAGGACTTTTTGAACAGGGGTTAGTTATGCTCTGATCAGCATCGTCCAGTTTGCCACACTGTTCTGATAACAAGCTGGCATTGTGTCCAAAGTAGAACACACAAGCAATGAGCTATTAAAGGAATATTGATCTTTTCAGAGGCAATGCCATAGAAGTCAGATGGTAGATTCAAAAGCCAAAGTGTGTGGCCATAGTAGTCTATAATGTGACTGAGAGTAGAGCTATGACACAGTTGTTGTCTGGCAATTAGTTATACTGTAATTACACATTTTAAATGTCTGTTAGAAGAGACATCAAATACAAAGCAGTCAACAGAGATGAATTTTCAGTGTATATTTGATTTGCACTGGGGTACCCAAGGTACAGGTACAGGTGATCATGAAACATGATACCTTTTCCTTAGATCCTTGGCCTCTAGAAAAACCCAAATCTTTCCTGTCATTTTCACAGCAGGGTTATGCATGTTTAATGAGGTTGAATTGCAGCAAAACAGCCAAATCTCCTGCAGGTTTCTGCCTCTGGTGACTTTGTTTCATTCTCTATTAGTTTCTTCTTCCCCACTGAGAAACAACAGCAATGCAGGCCTATTTCTATAGAAATGCATTTATCTCTGAATCAGTACATCAAGCCGTGTTTGTTTTTACACATAAGTGTGGGCCTCCCAGTAAGTACAACATTATCCTCTCCAAGCTTTTCAGGAGGTTAATATTGGCAAATGGTCTGATTCACTGGTTCCACTCTGTCTAATTTCATGCTGCATTTCGGTTTGGAAACAACAAACATCAAGGAAATGCGGAAACAGTCAGACAGCAGCTCATACTCTGTGTGTCTTTGGGCTGTGGAAACTGTTAGCAGTGATCCACTTAGATCACAGCCACACACACACACCCACTCCTCTCATTAACATGGTTGCAGCTGTGCCTAGAAATCTGTGTGGGGAGATTAATGGGGATTTGACGCAATAGAACTGTTTGTCCCTAACATGATTATTATCATTATTTAATCAACTGTGATTGCATTAATCACCAATGAAATAATGACCAATGAACTGCAATCCATTTCAGTTTGAATGATTATTTTCAGCTCTCAGTCTGCTCACATTAGTTAGTTTTGACAACACATATCAACAATCACCCTGTGCTAAAGGTGTTTAGTTTATGCCAAGTATACAGAATATAAATGGTGCATCCTTTTCAGAATTCAATTATTCAGGTATTATCATTATAGCATAGCTGGTGTTTCTGTCACCTTTAGATGGAAAATGTAGTGTATTAATGTCCTCAGGGTCCTAAATTACATAATCCCCCAATCCTAACCCAAGAACTGGGAAACATACGTCCCTTGGAATGTAGAAGTGCCTTTTTTACTTGATCAAGCAGTATTTGTTGAAGGTGCCCTCTTTTAATTGTGTCAGTGTGATGATAAGCACAAATGGCATATGGGTCTTGGGTGCACAGACTGTGTGGGCATCTCCGAGCTGCTATTTTGGTTCATGTATGTGCAGCAGTGGATAGTGCATGGCATAAATGGAATAATACATTTGCGAATGTTGCTCTCAGCTAATCTCATTACTGGCCTTATAGCGTAGAAGCTGCTGTGCCAGTCACACTGAAGTGAGGAAACAACAGCTTAACAAATAAACAATCAGCTTCTTCGGGAAATGATGTTGTTGGATGGATGGTGGATGATGCACCCAGCGCTACATGCGGTGAACAGACAGCACCAGTGTTTTTGGAACAGTTGATCACTAAGTAATGTACAGACGGCCTAAACAAAAGAAAGGATTGGTCAGTGAGACCATTTAGCAAAAATGTGATTGCATACTGAAAACAAAAATGGCCGACTTCCTGTTCTGAGTCAAAGAGCATGTCAAACTAAAAGAAAATTTAAGGACGACCGCATCAGTCCGATCCTTCTAAGGACAGGAAGCCATGATACACATAAAATACGAGCTATGGTAATCCAATGTCTCCCACATTAACTGGCTGAATCCCAGTGTTCCCCCTCAAGCCTGTGAGGGCCTAGGGCTATCCCACTGTCAAATCGTGAGGGCATGAGGGCTCCCTTGCAGAAGTTTTGAGCCCTCTTTGCCCTCTGTAGACTTTGCCTGAAGGAAGAACCCACAGTTCATAGCTTTGTGACATTAAAAGATTTACCAGGGGAAGGTGGCGTAAAAAAAAAGGTAAACAAACATTGAAGAAGCAGCAAAAAAAAACTTTTGAACTTTACAAGTACAAGATGCTGTTTTGATGAAAAGATAAGTAAATTTTTTATTTGAAATTGATAATTTTAAAAATGACCTCTCTTTCACTCTGTAAGTCCAGAGCCTAGCTTTAGGGTAGAGACTGGGATTAGGCAACTGTCAGAATACGTAGTTCTAAAAGAGCCGCCTGATGTGTGTAGAGGTGTGTGGTAACTTTATGGCAGACAGGTGTCATTTGCATGTGATTTAATCAAGCTAAACACTGTAGACAGCTGCGCTTAATGACACTGTGTTCTGGTGCAGTGCTTCTTTATTGAATTGACGGAGAAGTTTTTCACACATTGGATTGCAGATGTTGTAATAATAATCCATATTCATTATAATGTAGCAGTCTTTCCTGCTTTATCCACATTAGATGTTAAATTTTTATGCTGATTTAAACACATATACTGGTTCAAGAGCGCGTTATTTTGTATATTGTTTACAGATGTAAACAAAGTGGCAGCTGAGTGACGTCATACCAGTAGGAGACGTGGGTCTGAGACATCCATTCTCAGCTCAAAAACATGCTTTTCGCTGCCTCATATGAATGAGCATCTCCTCCCATCGGTGCACTGTGCGCCCCGTGCTGGGCATGAAAATACCACACAGATGGCAAAGCCAATTTCAAGGTCAGAATAATACCAAACTGTTGGAGAGCTGCTTGTCATTGTGCCGCCACCAAAATAGGGCCCATCAAGTTCTGTTTACTCAGCATGAGATGTACTACTCAGCAAGTTTAGACTTTGAAGGTGGTACAAATGAATAGGAGAAAATGATTCGGAACAACAATCTGTCAGCATAGATCATGAGATATGATGAGATTCTGGTCAATGCTCTCGCTCAGCAAGAGTGGTATGGCTCTCTAGCATTGAACATCAAGTCTTAGCATCATGTACCTGTCTCTTGGTAGCGTATTAATGTGCACACACGCAGATTGTTTAGAGAGTGTTAACTGGCTGCAACTACATTTGGAGGAGAATTTGGTTGGTAAATGTGGGCAACTGCCAATTAAAACTCTCACTGCTTCTTTCCATCTCCCTGTCTCCATTGCTCTCCCTCATTTGCAGCAAATAATTGCTATTCAGATGTTGCATTGAATAATTTCCATGACCAGGGATGTGGGAGTAGAAAGCCTCCACTGGCCTCCCTCACACTTCTCTCCTTCCTTCCTATCTCAGAACTCCCCATAAATATTTATGAAGGTATTTGAATAATGTGTATTAAAATGACAAAACATCATTTTGAGACGAGACGAGTGGAAATAGCAGGAAGGTGAGGAATGGCAAACAGCAGTGGTGGAAAAATTTTCCAGACCTGATATGTGAGTCCTCTAGGGGTTGAGCATTTGAGACAAGTGTAATGTGACCCCTGAAAAGGAGGTGTAAATAAATAATGGCAATGTTCATCATACTCTTAGTCTTCATTCAGACTGCAGGCCTTAATGCTCAATTCTGATTTTCGTTCCCCAGATCCGTTTTTTGTTTTGTTTTGTTTGACAGTTCACATTATTGCTTAAATGTGGCCCATATCAGACTCCAGTGTGAACTGTGAAATGTGACCCGCATGTGCAGAAGAACACGTCACACGCAGCAGCACGCTATCATACAGAGCCACAGAAGTTAGTCCAGTTAGCTTCTACTTGCTAACCCTCTCAGTTTTCACAGGCAACTTCTGTTTTTCATTGTCCTCTCACAGGTCACATTTCTCCCGAATTATGACAAGTATTCACAACTTTCTGTCCTTTTCTTTACGGTTTGCGGCGTTCTCAATTCTGTCTACTCAGAATTCTGTCTGGATTTCAGGTACAAGAAAGGGAATTTGTGAGCAGATGAAAGCAAGGTGAAGGAGACGGAGAGCTTTTTCTTTCACCGCGGCTCCGTGTTCAGCGGAACTGTGACAACAGCTTCTCTGCACCGTCGCGGTGGAATAACGTTAGGCTGAGGTTTAAGTTAGCTCTTTACTGTAAGTATGTGCAATAAAACCTTTGCAAGTAAAAAGACAATAGTTTATCAATACACCTGTCTTTAAGGTAACGTTAAACATGTAGAAATGGTTAATTTAATCATCTCTGTCCTCAGTATCTCATCCTGTATGTTTTATGCAAGCACAGCTAACGCTAGCTTGGCATTAGCCAAATGTTAAAAACAAGCTAAATAGAAAGCTGTCTGTCTGGAGCACAGACTGGTCTGTAGTCTAAAAAACTCAGCTGCTGGCTGAGACACACCAGATGCTCCTCCTTCTACCTGGTAACGTTACCTGCAGCCAGCGAGAGAGGAGGAGGGACTGATACAGACTGATGTTATTCTTTCTAAACGTCACTCACTACTTGTGATGTCAGATAAAGTTATTGAGTTTCTTTGCTGTTGTAAACATTGGTGTTGCTGCTCTAGAAACAGCATTCAGCATTTAAAATATTAAATTAAAAACAACCAGGCAGTTAATATGTACACTTCAATATATGTTTATTTATCACAAGTGATATGTCATCTCAATATATAACGTTATCGCACATTGAATATTTCCCTCATACCGTGCAGGCCTACCTCATGCCCGTTGGGTCTGGTCTTACCAAATAACCATCACTAAATAATAGTAAAGTATCGATAGTGGTATCGATGAAGAATCAGATCGTTAAGCAGTCTCAATCAGGGTATCAATATCAATAAAAATTAACATCCCTAGACCTGAGTGTCCAGACTAAGATCTGTATTGGATTTGGACCGCATATGAAAGTGGCCCCAATCCGAACTGGAGAAGATCAGATTCCATATGATTTGGCCTGTTCACACTGTCATAAAAACATCAGATCTGGGTCACATATGAGCAAAAAAATCGGATTTGGGTCACTTTGGCCTGCAGTCTGAACGTAGCCTTAGATAAGTCTCAGATCTGGCCATTACTACAATGTATTAACTCAATGACATGGCTATTTGGACATGTCAGTTATCTGCAGTAATTCAACTGAATCACACAGTCCATCTGTAGGTACTTCAGAGTGGTGTGTCACACTGCTCTCCGAAGGAAGTCTCTGCAACAAAAGAGGCTGTAGCATATGAAACAACTGACGACAAAGGAGAAAAAAGCTGTTGGTAAATTGGGTATAGGATCGACAGTCTCAGAGGAACAGAGAAGAGAAAATGAGCTTAGGTGCAGGTAGAAAGGTGAGTGCTGCTCTCAGAGAGAGAGAAGACAGCATGGAAGATGAAAAAAAAGACAAGCACTGAGGGAGTGAGGTGAGGACATCTCTCAAGAGGGAAAATGTGAGAAGAGAGAGAGAGGTGTGTGGTCCTGCAGTGTGTCACTGCTGTCTTCTTTGTGGATCCGATAGACAAAAAAGGTGATTCTCTAGTTGTGCAGGTGACAGGCCTGCCTTGATGTCTTCCACAGGGATAGACATCTCATGTTGCAGGAACAAGAAATCCAAGCTTTCTTTTGACACTGCCTCACCTCTGCCTAACAAAACGAGAACAGACACGAATCATTAATAATACAGTAAAAACTGAATAATAACATTGGAACAATCCTTGCATGATTTTATGGCCCAGTGTCACCTTTAATAGTTGTATGCTCGCTGACCATAGCCACTGTGAAAATAATGAACACTTAATGATAAATGTAATGATAAATGTATCAATGTAATGTTGCTTTAAAGTTCAGTTCCACCATACATATTAGGTAGTATTGAAATGATTCATAAAAGGTTGTACTATGTATGTGATTACCATACATTGGTCACATACAACCAGTGGTGATTAAGCACGGAAGTTCATTCTTGAAACAGTAATTTGTCTCAAAACTCAAGGTCTGCTTACTAACCGTTTCAAATGCATCTCACTGTCTTCATTGAATCTTCAACTGAATCTGCTCACCACTACATGTGAGATGTGTACATCTGTACATATGAGTTGATGAGTAACCACTGACAGCCATTGAACGTTTTATTTAAAGAGTAAGAGACAGTAAACTATGACAGTAATTAAAATTTTAGTAGAAGTTAAAAGTGCCAGAAATACTGGAAATAGTTGTAAGTCAGTTGTAAGCAGTGACAACAATTAAAATGGATCTTGGTTTCAGTTTTCTTGACTGAGAAACCAGTGATAATCACATTTTGTTGTAATAATTAGTGTATAAATAGGGTAAAGCTCACCAGATCCGCTTCTCAGACATTTTCAATATATACTGCCCCAATTTAAGTGAGAACATTTTAGTTAAAATGAAAGTCTGACCTCTCAATTATCAATATATACCAATTTCTAATGATATTATTGTTTAATTTGTGAAAATATGTCAAAGGTCTGGCATGGGTGTTCTAAATAAGCCCACTACATGATATGTAAATGTCATGTAAATTTAAATAATCTTAACATTAAAAACTTTTCTACTGAAATTTGTAGAGCCTTTGCTCTCAATAGTTATCCTACAGCCTTAAAAATGGATTCTTTTGAATGTAGCGACAAAAAACAAAATCAAAACTATAGTGGAAATTACTATTATTATCACACTCACCAGTCACACACATTCATACTGTAGCAGGTCTAAAGCAACGTGTAATTTTAATACAGTTATGAAAATGAATATTTCCAGGTATATTAATTCATACCTCGAAACTAGGGGCACCACACGAGATTCCGTTCGCCCAGGGTCTCGGGATTCCCTGGGTATGGTTAATAATTATACAATTATTCACTAGTGATCGGTTGCTTACAGCAACGGCAGTCCGCCCGGGCTTGCACTCTGAGTTTGTTTGGTGTCGCTATAGCTCAGCGGAACACACTCCAGACTCTGTCGTTGGAGCTGTAACTTTGTTCATTCAAGGCAAAAAGTGAACGGGCTTCTGAGTTTCGGGGTCCAAAGTTGCTTAGAACGATCGGATGGTGTTAAAACAACAAAATCAAATAAGACACATACATTCGCCGTAGGTTCGCGAGGCCCCGGGAATATAGGCTATTTAATGTTTAAACAAGTCTGGGGAAAGTTTCATCCCAGGCAGCTCCAAACAAAAATCAAAATCAAATCTCCCGCTAAGAAAATTGGGGATTCAAGGGCAGTAGCTTTCTCAGCTCGTCTGAAGGAAATTTTAAAGTAGAGTTTTTTTTTAGAAGAGAGTGAGACAAAAGACAATGAGGCCTTTTATCTACCTCCTTTAGGACGTGGTGACATCAATTTGGGGAGTGGGTTTCTCTAGGGGAAGTTACCCCAAAAGTGTTAACTTTTTAGTGGGATAACGAAAATATACATATATGCTCTCCACAATTTCGACATTTGAAAAATACTTAGTTCTTATGGTTCTCCTAGTTTTCAAACAGGTCATTACTACTAAACTAAGAGGCAAACACCACTACTCACTTAGCAAGGATATTATTTAAACAGAATAAACACAGTTTATAATGGAACCTTTGTTGGTTTGAGAAAAACAGGGGTTGTTTGGGTCATCTCTTTTGCATACCTGGCTTATCACATTTGCACATCTGCTAAAGAGAGAAGGGAGTGGTGTTTTATGGCTCAGCGTTCTGTGGGAAAAAGAGTCAGGTTGAGACCGGACGGGTGGTACTTTTGATGTTCGGAGGTGACCTGTGGAGAAAGAGGGGTGGGACAGGCCCTTTGCTGTCCTGTTAAGTGTCTCCAGTGACACCTTTACGGTGAGAGAGGTTACTAAGACTCTTTGAATACACAATCCCTTAAGCGTGCATGTCTGATTGAGTCTCTGCAGATCCTTACCAAATATCAGGCGATGTCTCTGGTTTTTGCATGTCAAAAGGCCAACTCCAGGGGAGGAAACTCCCTTGAACAGCCAACCTTCCGATTAACGGGCAACCCACTCTACCTCCTGAGCCACAGCTGCTGTTCAATAATCTGATATAAAATTATTAATCTGTTTTTCACATGTTCTATTCCATAAGACTCATGAATGTCTTATGAATATTCTAACAATTACTACTTTTATGAACCATTGTTTCTCTGCATTTACTAATGTTGTATTGATAATATTATAGAAAAGCAACGAGTAGCATTCCATACTTCATTTTAGCGCAAACTTTTTTTTTTTTACAGCTATAAACAACATCAATAGTACTTTCTCATTTAGAAAAGAGTCATTCAAGAAGGGCTGCACTGGCCATCTGGCAGACCAGGCACTTTCCCGGTGAGCCGTCGTACCTTTTGGGCCGGCACCACTCAGCCTAGTGAGAGGAGAGAGAGCAGCTCTATTGGGTGCCTTTTGTTGAAACATGTTCAACTTTTCATAACGTCAATGTGTACGTCAATGTCACTTTTTGTGAACGCCTGATGTGCGACAGCTCACTTTGTAAATGTTGAACTCATTGTTATGAGTTATTTTCGTCCAAATTGGAATTAACATTAATATATTAATGCTATACTAACATTATACCTTTATATGTTCATGATGTATGACCCCACGAGTCACATATTATGTAAGGATTCAACTAACCATTCTGTCACCTCAATAGGAATCAGTCACTATTCATCTTTTTGTCAGAAAAAAACACACACCTGCAACACAATGCGAGATGCATAATAAGTTGTTTGGATCCCTATCAGATTGACCACAGCGTTATCCACAGACACTACGTGCTTGCTCCAATCCTCCGAAAGGAGCTGAATGTTTTTTCTTTATCACTGAGAGCAGAAAACAATGAGTTGAGGGGAAGAAAAGCCCTTAATGAATGGAGGAGAGGGAGAAAAAAAACATAATAGATAGTAGTGGAAATTGATTTTGAACAAGTGCTTTTATTCGACAAAAGCTTGGCATCTGAAGAGAAAATGGTCCCCCTGAATAAGTACTGTGGCGGAAATGTGGTTTAGACCTGATAAAAGTAAGCCAGGGGGGAGGTAGACGGAGACGATGGGTTGAGAAAGGAAGATAAAGAGTGATTAAAGAAAATGAGAAAAGAGGCAAAAGAGAAGCAACAACAACAACCTGAAAATCAAGATTGAGTAAAACAGGAGGGAAGGAGATATTTGAGAGAAAATGTGGGTGGGACAAGAAGAGGAACAATGGGTCTCTGTCCTTTGGGTTTAAATCGCCAACAAAGAGGAGACTTACTGATAAATTCAAGATGTCTCTCTTCTATTTGGGCACAGCAGAAACACGCTGTACAAACACCACATATATAATCCCTTTACAAAGCTGCCATGGCAAACAAAAAAAGTTGTGTTCTTGGTCACCTGTCAATGTAAGTCATATATTTACTATTGTTTTAGTTCTGTTTTGCTCTCCATCAGTTAATGTTAAATGTTCCACTATGTTCACCAGCTGGCACGATATCTGTGTGTGCTGTTTGGTGCTGAGAAGGTAGTGTACAATATACAATGTGTATTATAGAAGCTTTAACTTCTATGTTAAGGTAATTGAACTTTGTTAAAGAAATTGTCTTATAGCAGCTCCTCTTTCATAATGGGAACGTCTAAAATCGTCTACAGATGTTTGCACGGCCTAGTCATAAATTTCATTTCTTCTTATGAGTCCATCTTTCTTCCCCTGCCAACTTTATTTTTGTACATGCTACCTTTTATATGCTGGGCTGACAATGACAGACTGACTGGGCTATGTATAGCCTACTGCAAACTGTGACTAAGTCCTATTAAATTAATTAGAATTTTCTTCTTTTCAAATTTCAAATTCTTCTCCTTTGCCACACATAACTTAAACCACAAAAGCTCTTACAGACTGGCGCTTCAGGCCTCCAAGCTTGACACACAGTGACTGATAAGATCTACATCCAAATATTATGTTCATCGCCACTATGCTATTTTAAGGTTTTCACAGGCAGGTGGGAAAGTGGCACAGGTAAGGGACTCATGTCAGTTTAAATAGTGACTTTATCTTGGCTTTGTATGTTTGTGCAAATCATAGTACAAATATATAACATATTTTCCTCTGTTGTTTATGCACTGCGTAAAATCGCCTATTAATCAGTGTCTGTGTGGGAGAGGCGAACGCTGTGACATTGCGGCTGATGTATTAAATGAAGGTGTAGAGGGATGGAGAAAGGATCCATGAATCAGGTTATTGTCTTTCTCTGCAGTCTGGCCACATAAAAACCTTGTTACCCGTTCCTCTTCTGCTTTAGTTGTCATCTTCCATTTGGCTTTCACCTTGGAAGGCCGACGTCTTTTTTCAGTCTGCCAAGATTTTCTACATTGGTTCACTAAGAAGGCCCCACTTGAATATCAATTCTCTCTCTCTCTCTCTCTCTCTCACTCTCAAAGAGGTAATAATGTCAACAATTACTCCTCATTGTCATTTATTAAAACTGCAGTAAATAAAAAGAGGATGTCCTGTTTCCCTGCTGTTCACATGATTTGTTGTGCCACTTTGCGTGATGCACATTATGCATTCCCATGCACTTCAGGCAATGTGTGTTCTTTTTGTTGCTGTTTGCTCGTGCTTATGCCATATGGATACCTTGTCCTAGAAATATTTTCAAAATTACTCTATAAGAAAAAGCAATCCTTCAACCAGTTATTGAACGCTATTCATCCATAAAGAGCTGTTATTAAGAAAACTATTGTGTTTGTGCGTGTGTGGGTGATTGCTCTGAGCCGTATGGTCATTCAGATTACTTGAAGGTCACATGCTGGCAGCTGTCACTGTTCCGCAAGCTTGGCACAGTTTGCAGCTAAATATACATTATTTCAATAATAAACATTTTCTTAAAATATAAAGTAGTGCCTGTACCTGTGGGTCACACAGAAAGTTCTGTTATAGATAGTTCATTATAATCATAATGTTACATTTACTTACCTCAATGAAGAAATACATTAGAAATAAATATGGCAGAACTACTTTTACTCACACTGCCATTGATTCAACTGCACGATAGTCTTTTAAATGCTTTTGAGATAACCAGTGATTATCCAAAAAGTCACATATTTGTTCTTTTGTTGGAGCAGTATTTTTGCTCCGGATTCAGTGTTTCCTGATCCGTTTCCATGGACACCATGTATTTCCAAGTCAACATATTGTTGAACAACCAAACGCAGCTGCACAAATGCCAGTTAAAGTAAGCAAAACATGAGCAGCTTATTCAAAAAAAAAAAAAAAAAAAAACCCACAGAGACAAAACATACTCTGACAAATGCTCATATGTAGATTGCTTGCAAAGGAGAATGTGTTTGCTCATTATACTTGTAGATTAGCAACTCTTTACCACATTTGATTATTATTTTTAACTGACCACAAGTACAAATGTGTAACATACTAAGATATCAGCATACAGTCCACACAACATTGACCTGTCAAGAATATTGTAGATACAAGAAGATTTTAAAGACACAGTAAACGATTTTCTAATATATACAAATACACATGCCCCTTGGCAGAAATCATGGCAGTGTTTCAATTTGAAGCTGTCAATCAAGGCAGCCACATTTTAACAACACAGGTGGATGACATTAGGCTATATAATATCTGTCTAACCAACAATAAATCACAGAAGTATATACAGTAGTACACTATGCAACAAAATAATACAAAGAAAGTAACTGTAGAAACATATCTCAATGTAATGCAATGAAATTCAACAACACCATAAACCACAACTGAAAATGGGCATGACCACTATAATCAAAGCTAAACAAAAACGTTTTGTGGTTTTATGTGGTTGATTTATTAGACTGCATAGTTGTATCTAGGTGTACTTAAAGTATGTAGAGTGATGAAAAGTATTTTAACTGTAGTAATACTACAGTGTACTAAATTGTTACATTACATTTATTCATTTAGCTGACGCTTTTTATCCAAAGAGACTTACAATTGCTATACATGTCAGAGGTCACACGCCTCTGGAGCAACTAGGGGTTAAGTGTCTTGGTCAGGGACAAAATGGTGGATGGGTCACAGTGGAGGATTGAACCCGGGTCTCTCACCCCAAAGGCATACTCTTATCCATTGCACCATCGCCACCCCCGCAAATCAGTGAAAGCTGTGATCAAAGAGACTAAAGCCTAGTTCACACTACACGATTTTAAGCCAGATTTCACTGAGCTCGCCAACTATCAGGCTGTGATCAGGGGTAAATCAGCGATCGATTGGCGCCTGCCAATCGTTTTGTGTGAGATACTCAACGACGCATCAAAACAGCTCCGCTGACGCATCGCTGACAAATCGCCACGCCAGCCAGATATTCAGCATGCTAAATATCTGGAGGAGTCAACATCCACATCCAGCCAATTAGAACTGAACTACTTTTTCACATCCAGCTCTCTCTATAGTACAGACTACCTCTGCTGACCGCATGTGCTAATCCATTCTTTCACCATTATCCGTTGTCTTTATAATTGCTATCTTTTTAATAATAAATAATGTTTCATGTGTAGTTTCGAGTCAATTCCCGCGCAAATTTTCACGTGTGATTTCTGGACAAAATGTTTGGAAACGTTTGAGGCCAGTCGTCCGCCGACAGAGTCGTTGTCAGCTTGTGTAATGTGTGACATCCTGACGCTGATCAGTCATGTAGCGTGAACGCAACAATGACTTCAAGTCTCCCGTCACAAGACAGCAAACTGCGTAGTCTGAACAACGCAGTGATCTGCCGACGCTGAAAGTCATGTTGTCTGTATGAGCCTTAAGAGTCCGTGATCCTAATGCTAACGTCAGCATGCTAACGTATTCATGATGACAAAGCTAACATGCCAACATGCTGCACAGTGCTCTCAAGTCTCACACATTCATCGCGAAACACACGCATTTCAGCAAGTTCACACACTCAAACGAAATCCAAGGTGTGGCCTTGTATTTCTCACACTGAGAAGTAAGTTAAGAGATAACGTCCTCGAAGTCGTCTCGCTGTATTCAGTTAATGGACGATCATTTTTCTGCTGTTCATAGCTGTTGCCTACTAAATGCCAGAGCCATTGAGCTGATCAGAAATTTAAATGTTTTGTTTCCTGGTAAACTCTGTGATCCTGCTGCAAGCACGTTCGTTACCAGGCAACATTGATGCACGTGCACAGAGTGGAAGTTGGAAGGGCAAGACCCGATGGATGCGGTAACATAACATGCGTTTTTTTTTAGCATTTTGATTTTACGATTCCATGTTTACGATTAAAACACTTGCCTGTGAGGCTGTGATCAAAGATAGTGAGAGCAGCTGATGTTGGGAGAACAGCCAAATTGCTGAATTGCTAAATTATCACTGATCAAAAACTCTCCAACATCTTTGCAACCAGAAGCTTTTGCTTTTTTAGCCAGTGGTGGAGAAAGTAACTTGGGCCTTTTTTAGATCCATTAAAAAAAATAAAATACTAATACCTCACTGAAAGTAGCCTATTAAAGATAAAAGTAGCCTACTCAAAGCAGAAAGAAAAATGGCTATGGTTATACTATTTTATATTATATCATTACATTATTATTCCTTATGCATTAATGTAGGCTAGTTGGTTTAGGTTTAACTATTTTGTATGTGTAATTAATGATTATTTTATTTGTATTAATGAGCTGATTATTTTCTCCATTAATCGATTGTAATAGATTCTGAAAATATTGAGAAATATATATTATGACACCTTCACAATGCTTGTTTTGTCAGTCCAAACCCCAAAATGATATACATACATTAAAATAATCAAGTAAAAGCAGCAAATCTTCACATTTGTGAAGCTGGAACCATGAAATGTTTTTACATGAAAAATGACTAATACCAAAACAGTTGCCAATTACATTTCCTTCAATTAGCCTAACTGACATAGTTCTACAAGATGGACTTCTATAAATTGTTAAGTAATTTAATTTATCAAAACATCCTATTTTTTAAACTCTTCATATGTTTTGTGTGTAAAAAGCTTATTTTTTAAAGTAACTAGTAACTGCAGCTGTCAGATAAAATAAAAAAGTACAATATTTCCCTTTGAGATGTGGTGAAGTAGAAGTAGAAAGTGGCATGGAAAGAAGTTCAGCACAAATACCTTGTGTATTTAAGTACAGTACTACTATGCCACTGTCCACCACTGGGCTTAGCTTTGGCTACCTGAAACTAAGGAAAGGACTAGAGATGTTTTTCTATATTCGGGCTCTGGACAGAAAGCTATCATCTATCATGATGGTTTAAATGGCTGGCCTTGAGCCACAGCGCTCTCAGTGGGAGCCCCCTACCCCTGTCATCATCACCTGGCATTAAAATGTGCAACAAACAATTACAACACAAAACACCATTCATAAGCTGAAACGTGGAGCCTACTCATACACAGCTAGGGCAAGTTCCGCAATCCAGGCCTTTGTGTGCAGAATACACTGAGCACTGCTGTTCAGTGGGCTTGTTTGTAAATGTAATGTAATGTAAATGCGCCGCATTTGTATAGCGCCTTTCTAGTCTTTTTGACCACTCAAAGCGCCTTTACACTACATCTGCATTCACCATTCACTCACATTCATACACTGAGCCTAAGTGCTCAAACAGAAACTAACATTCACACACATTCACACACTGGTGGAACAGCCGCCAGGGGCAGTTCAGGGTTCAGTATCTTGCCCAAGGACACTTCGACATGCAGCCTGGGGGAGCCGTGATTGAACTGCCGACCTTCAGATTAACCAATTGTTATAATTTCTATTTGTTCGGGACAGCTAGTAAAAACTGAGGATGTCTTTTGTTTTGCAGGTTTTTGGATGTAAACTTTTGAACTATAGTAATTCCGACAGGATTTTGGGGCTAGCTGAAAAGTCAGGGGATCACTAAAGTTAATATAATTCATGAATCAGCAGCCCATCTAAAAGTTGTTGATCTATATCCAACTGGACCAACGTGGTGGACCAACGTGGTGGACCACGCGGCCGACAGACCGACATTGCTATCCCTAGAGCCATGTTCCTCATAAGGCTAAAAATCACCATTGCAACCCACACAGACAATGTCAGCTTACTATAAAGTCTTTACCAATTTTAAGTCAATCAAAAAGCCTTTATTATCTACTTTAACCTTGTCTTGCAATTTCATGCTTCAGCTGAATCTACATTAAAGTCCAGACTTTGGTTAGTTTGTGAGGCTTAGGCTATGTACTTTTTTGTAATTGTCAGTTAAAGGTTGGAATCATGCCAAATTAAAAAGAAGCATACATCTTTCTCTGCAAAGTCCTTCTGCTTTACCAAGTACAACTTACTGCAGCGTGCTTATCTGCACTGACCCTTAACCTTTATCTCGACTCTGTAGCTGGCAGCCTCCTTTCATTTCGACACATTTAAAACCCTCTACCTCGTTAATGATGTGTAATTATCTTGGAGTGTGTGTGAGGTGAAAACTGATTTCTCTGTGTCAGGGCTGCTGACAGGCTTGACATTAGTTCAGTTGTCCAGGGCCGACCGTCTGTCATTCCAGTGAAACCCTCTGGGTAGACATTCGTCCATGGGGGACACTCAGTGACAGAGTTCAGGAGGTAAAATTACTTTGTGGCTTTTTCTCTCCTTACACCCTCCAAAGGAATTCAGTCACAACGCTCTTTAAATGCAAATTGGACGCTGGACTTTTATGTGCTGCACTGACCGAACATTGGCACTCCACCGTGAGGCTGGCTGGGTGGGTAGGGACTGTTGAAAGTGCAGGCTCTGGGTGAATGTCATCAACTCTTGTAGGTCCTCAATCATCCTCACTATTGAACAGCTCTTACAGCAGAATAGATGTCCTTGTTTAAAGTACAAAACTGAAATCATTATTTCTTAGGCGATACATACTCTGTGACTGCATTTCTAAAGAGAAGTAATCCCTCTGTACTTTAGTTTGATACAGAAAGATTATTGGCTTGTAATTGGTGCCACTATAATTAGCTTCACAATAAATAATTTATTAAACATTATAAACAATGATATTTTCACCTTTTTCACATCTTCTGTCGCTGAATTACAAAAACTGACATCTTTCACCATTCCTTATTTATTGACATCACTGCTCTGATTAACTGAATATACATAAGAGACTGAATAAATGGCTCTGGAGTATTTTGATGAGCAGATAAAAGTATCTCTACCGGTCTAACAGCTCTGTCTGCGTCTGATGAACCATTGCCTGAAAGTGATAAAAGAATATATGGAGTATGAACTGTGAAATGAATGCTTTGTCTGCTATTTTCCCTGTGCACTGGGCTAAAAAATTATATGAAATTACTCATTTACCAGGCTCAGTTCAGATTATTGAGATTCACCAGTTTCCTCACTTTGCCAGTGTCATTGTATGAACTTTGGTGGAGCAAAATTATATCCTTATCTTTTCCTTATCACTGTACACTGGTCGCAGATATAGATCAGCAGCCATGATGAGATTAGATCCCCCCCCCCCCAAAAAAAAAAAACCCAGACAGTTTTTGGGCTTTTAAAAAACATAGCCTCTGTCACTTCCTTTTGGTGTCTAAAGTAGGATAGCCAGGCTGACTCATGAACACAAAGATGTGGCTACAATGTGATAAGATGTTCCTAAAAGACTCCTGCAGTATAATCACTGACTGAAGAGAACCTTTGTTAGGGATGTATAGTCTGCTCATTGGTTGACATGAAAAGTTTAAAATGAATGGAGTGGGAACGGTTTTACTCTCGAATGCAGTTTTGAATGCTGAAGTGCAGCATTATGGGAAGAGTAGAGGCCTGCGAGACAATTCAAGCAGCCCGCTTGTGATGTAGTGTAGTGTGGCAGCACACTCACATAACATACTTCTCTCACTACAAAACATATCCAACACACCCTTTTAATCATGTCAGTCTATTTAAGTGCTCTGCTCATTCTTTTGCTCCCATGCTTGCAGCCACACAGCTCACCTGAAAGCTGTGCTGCGACTTGCTGCTGCCGTTATTGTCGCAATTTCAAAAGCATTTAGGATGATCATGTTATCTACATATATGCTACATATAATTACGGAGGTCCGGGCCTCGGAGACGTCATAGCTTGTTACGGCCAGTGGTTACGGGTTGGTTGCCACTGGGCACTTGTGTTTGCAAGTCCAAAATGAGGGCATTATTTGGACTCATTTAGAATAAATTAAGGCCTATGTTTTCAGGTTGCAGCTGCAGGAATAAACAAAGTGAATAAAATAATATATTCAGCTGCCACTCAAAACTAGTTTTCCTGCCAAAAACTGATTCAGATTCAAAAGCAGATTTCATTCTGAAATCCCATTGGATAAAATGTTATTAAACCCCAACCGCAATTTCAAAGCCTCAAATAATTTAACAGGCTCAGTGCTGTTTGTGATTGATAATCCGCATTTAAAATGGGTGCATGTATGAAGCACAGTGCTTTCCAGTCCTTTGTAAGGTTCCAAGTACGTCCCATGTCTCAGAATTCTTTCTTTTTGCTGCATGCTCGGCCCTGCATCTTATGCATACTTCCCTGTGCTCCTACGTTTTTGCTTCTTCCTTAAAGTAAGCTTGGGCCCTAGAGGCTGCTGTTGTTGTTCTTGCGCAGATCTGCTCATGGATGTTTTTAAGGCTGCTCTCAGCTACCTTCCAAGCTTAACTGAGATTAATCAGGAATTTAGTCCTTGTGGTGGCTGAGGTCATTTCTGATTCGATTGCCACATGCATTATGATGCTTAAATACTACTGTAGTGGTTCACAGCTGTTACAGTCTATGTACTTGCACACCTGCTATCACGCTAAAATAGTGACTAATAAGATGACAATTTCTGCTTCAAGTTATTCACTTGTAATTACTTTTTTATTTTCTGTTTTCTTGTGGGGAGCAATGAGGTCAGAGCCTAGACCACAAACATTCATACTATACATATTCCACATTTACATAATAATCTATTCCACTTGAGTTGGTTGACTAAATTACAGATACATCACAGAATTACAGTAACTCCAAATCAGATGCATCATCTTGGTCTAACATTTTGTTTTCTTCTTTTCTCTTTTCTCTCTTATAGGTAAGTGCTCCCAATGACCTCCAACAGGACAGGGAGAAAGAAAACAAGGATGAGAGAATGACTTAACAGTCACTGCAATCTTCAGTGCCATTCATATCTCAGTGGGTACAGTACTCTATCTCCATATTCAGTGGAAAGAATAAAATCGGAGGGGCCAATGGGCCATGACAAAAAACCAATGGAGAATAAACAAAAATACACACTCTTCAATGTCAAAAAGTCTCATCTGGAAGTTATGAGTCTGTTGGAGTATTTCATGTTAGTCACAATATCATCATATTATTTCACTTTTCCATATTGATGCCTGTTTCCTATAACCAATTCTGGGTATATGGCGAGACAACATGCCTCAGCACCTGAAAATTCTTTTTTCTTGTTGCCAAAACAGTAATCCAGCAGTCAAGGGAACATTGGTGTGAGCAGCAGCCTGAAGCTAAGCAAATGTGCTACATTTAAAAAAATGTTAAAGTCTATTTGTCTTTTCATAATGAGGACATAACTTGTGAAATTGTGTGAAAATATCATTTTATGGAACAGCGTGATGGCACACATGCAGGTGGAAACATGCAGTAAAGTGCAATCACCAGTCGCTCCAAAACACAGACTGCACATTTTCCAAAGTGAGAGCATAATTTAACAGGTGCGTATATAGATGTGTTCTATGTATGTTGCCTTGTAAAAGTTTGTGAGTTATTGAAGGTGCTGGCAGAAGAACAGAAACGTATTGTCACCGTTTAACCGTTGTGTACATCACCAAGCCCATTTTACAGATGGCCTTCCGTTTGTGTCTTGCTATGTGTTTGATTTTAGATTGGAAATTGGGAAACCAACATATTGAAATTCCCACATGTGTTGGCGATTTCATCATAATCTCCGTTTGTGAGTGAGTGAGTGATATGTGAGTGATATGTGTAATGCCACTGGGCCCACTTTCATCACACAATGTAATTTGTTCCTCAGAATTGTTCACTGTCACAATTGAGGCTGAGCTGGATTGCATCTCATTGTCAGAGCGAGGTGAAGAGGCCTTCTGATGAGTGTTTGTCTGCTGGCTGCTGGTAGAAATGACTGTGAAGTGCCTTTGTGTTCCCATCAGTCCATAATAAGTCCTCTCACATTCACTAAAACCTCCACATGGAACTTTTTGAAGGACACAGATTCAAGTGGAACAGAGATTCATCTGTCAGCCTGTTGACTTGTTTAGCCCAGAGAGGTTTGAAGAATCAGGCTGATAACTCACTGCTTTCGCAGATTGTTGACACTCTCATCTTCTTCTGCTGTACAGTTATCACTGTTTGTCATAATGTGGACTGTTAAAAGCTCCAGCTTCAGTAAATAGATCTCTAACCTCCAACACTTTCTTATGAACAGTCAGTCAGCTGAGTGGAACCAAGCAGAGAAAAGTCACTCATTGGGATGGTTGCTTTCACAACGATGTAACCATTAATGTGTTATGCCTGACACTTGGCTTATCAGCACTGTGATGAAAATGGCGGAAAGTGCTGATAATGAATCTGTGTAATCACGCCGCCTTTAAAAGACACTTATCTCTAAGCCTGCTTCCTACACCTGTGACCTTGCATTAAAATGTACGACACTGGTGCTTTTAGTGTAATTTTCATGCAACAGAACAGTCTGAAGGAGCTGAAGAAGAACCAGGAAATCAATCCCTGCTGCTATTTGCATTTGGTAAATTAAGCTTTTTGCACTCTGAGTCACTATGTGTATGCACAGACTTTATATCATATGCATGTACATCATATCTATGAAAACATTAGCTGATATTGTCTGACAAATTGACTTCTTTGTTTCATACTGAAGCATTGTCTTATTTAAAAGTCTATTTCTGAGACTGTGAATTGGATGACAGGTAATATTCTAATATATTTGTGCTCCTCAGATCTTGATATGCATATGAACAATCAGATATAATTAAGAAATCTGACTTTCAAATGACATTTAATATGTTTTGATGAAATGGGAGCATTTCGAATTCCTGACAGCAGTAAATTAGGATTGAGTGATGAAAGCACAAACATCCTGTTTCCAAAGTTTCAGTGTCATGTGTCACAAGTTTATTAATACTGTAACTGAGTTTGTGTTTTGTGCTTTCAATGAAAGTTACTTATCTGACAAATGATGATGAGCATCCACCACCGTGAATCTTAATACCCATCTAGACAGCACAGTTGGTTGATTATTGACAGCAGCTTGTCAGTTAATATACACATCAGAGATTCATATTAAATAGCAAACCAGTCAAATGTGGCAAATCACCACATCGTTAGATCCCGAAATTAAATGGAATATTTTTTATCAAGATGGAAGTCAGTCATAATTTCCTCAAAGAGCTTATTATTTTCCACATCTAATAGAAGTTTGCATATCAGTCTTCCCAAATGTGCCACTAGTATTAATAACACTGTCAGTAGTTCTATAAACCTCGTCCGTAATGTGCGAATGTGTTTCTTTGACTATGTCTTACTTCTTCTGTCATTAAATGGTGACCAGCCAGCATGTTTTGCCCTGTACATGATGGGACAGCCATACTGTAAGAGTGAAGCTCTGCTGTCCTCCTGCAAGGATTATTAGGATGTCAGCTGAGTGGCTAAGGTTTACCAGTAACTCGTTTGCTAGTCAACCTGGAAATTGGTCCATCAACGGAAAAAAGACATCTACTGTGTGTGTGATGGGGCCATACTGTAAATTAATCATATTTTATTTAATCAATACATAGAATAATTTCCCCATCAGCTTAACTTTGGTACATTCTAGCATTCATACTGCCACTGATGTATTGCTACTGATGGTGTTGCGCAAAAGCTGTGACTTAGATAAGGCAAGGTGAGGCAAGATTATTTGTATAGCACATTTTCACAACAAGGCGATTCAAAGTGCTTGAAACATAAAAGCAAGACAAAACAGGAGAGTAAAAGTTACAGTAAAAGCCTCAAATTAGTTGATTTAATGGCCTCATGTGCCTGTTTGGAATATTAAAATTACGGCCAGAGAATGCAGGAACCAAATAAATTTTTTTTTTGATTTTAATATTAAATCGATTGGAAAACCGATTAATTTTATAAGTCAAGTGTCAAGTAGAATTGTTGTCGGATATATATCATTTTAAACCAAATGTCTTCGGGTTTTGGATCAGCGTGTTGATAAAACAAGGAATAGGAGGGCTTCACCACGAGTTTTGGGAAATAGGGAAATGGGGATTTTTATTTTATTTATTTTTCCACAATTTCTGGTATTAAATATGAAAATAATTGACAGATTAATCAACAATAAAACGAATTGTTAGTTTTATCCAGAATATCAACGATGGGTGAATTACTGTATGACAGCTATGTGATAAATTAAATTGTTTGTGCCCATGGTGGTCCGTCAAGTATCTGTGATTAAGTTGCTAAAAGCCACGACTGCTAGTTTTTCACATTAACTGAATAATGTGAAACAAGCCACTTTTCCTTAAACATTGTATTCTTGTTTTATGATCATCAGTAAGCAGTTGTGTAAAAACAATATGTACACCCCATAGAGAGTGGCTGTGGTTACTTTTCTTGTTGATAAACTAAGAAAATTCTTAGTCAAGTCAACAGCAAAGCATTTTTAAAAGCTTCTCTTTGTTTAAATCTTGTAAATACATTGTAGGGAAAAAACTACAAAGCCACTGTATTTAAACTCCCTCAGTGTGTTAGTGACTGAAACCATCTCAGTCAGGTTTACACATGAAACTCTGGTACTCAGCAGCCAGACAGCCATGCTCTTTTTTTTATCTGGTTTGAGAAGACAAGTTTATGCTGTGTTCATTCCTTTCTCATGATCACATAATGCAGCTTCAAAGGGAATCTACAAGAGGAACAGTGAGGTGTATCATAAGAACGACTCTCTCACTGAATTAGTTCTGAATTACATTCTCTTTGTGGTGAACTTTGTCTTGTCAAAATAACATAAGATGTAAGATGTGCCTTTATTGATCGCCCGGAGGGGAAATTCAAATTTCCCCCTCGCAACCCTTAGATTATGCTGTCATCGTTTTTTGTCAAATCATGCTGAGGTTCTGTTTTCTTATGTAACTTTGATTGATGTAAATTGAATTAACTGATGACTCTGAGCAGCTTATTTCTAGAGCACTGGTCTGCAGTTGCAGGGAAGTCAATGTAACAATCATCTGATGTATTCAGATAATGTAATTTGCTGTTTAGTATTTCTTTCTTCAAAGTCATTTAACTTTTATTTGTCTTTATAGTAGGATTGAGTTAATTAGTATGGCCACAAAATTAATTTCCATTTCCAGAATACAGTACAATATAAAATATATAGGATTCAAACAAGGCTAGGAGTTCCTATAAATTGCAGTAATGATTTACAATGTACTGTACATATACCACCATATCACTTTACAGTAATAAAACATTTATACATTTTCATTCCATTTCACATATGTATGTCATTTCCATACTGTCTGTTTTTTAAAAGCAAGGGTAAAATATTCTCCTAAATTGGCCATGACAGCTGAAATGAGATTAGACTTCAAAGTTAGCTGGCTGAGCTCTGTTTAAAAATTTCAGGAGACATAAAACATCTCAAGAGAGAAAGAGATCTCTCTCTTTGTGAAGCTTGTATAATTCAGGTCCAAAGTGACGTAAAAAGCAGAAATGGACTACAAAACGGAGTACCACTATAAAAAATCCTCAACATATGCCATCTAAAGTACTGTAATCAGGGCCTCATAAAACAATTTAAATTTTGCTTTTATAAAATAGTTCTATATCTATTTGATATCTATCTATTTGAACATGATATAATGCATTATGTTTTGCCTGCACAGGTGCATCCGTATCTGTATATTGTAGTATTCACCAATGGGAATTAGTTCTCTATTCCACTGTGGGCCTCCATCATGGAGTTGTTGACTTCACTCCAGTTTCCTTGGTTGGAGCAGAGCTGGGTTTTTTTAATCCTGCATGTCTCACACCTGTCTGATCCTATTAGATCACAACATGCCTGCTGAGCTGATCAACACTGTAGCCCAGCAGATGGTGAGCTGATGACCGTTCATAATGGAGAAAATGAACATTAAATCACCTGATAATAGAAATTAGATTGGCTCTTACTTGTATCAAGGGAGCCTACAGTCTGGGCCTGTATTTGAAGTCTGGATATACAGAACAGTCAACTGAATTTTATGGAGACCAGTACCCTGAAGTCTTCAGTTTAAATTAAGACCACATCCTCATGATGTGAACTTTGTGACACTGTGAAGTCAGTGTTTCAGTTCTCTTCGTCAGCTAGAGGGAGGATGTCCTTGGTCCTGTCCTCTCATTTCTCCTATATGTCCTCTTATAGCTGATCCACAGCTGGACAGCTGTCCTTCCTCTCAGCCTGTCTTCTCTCAGAGCCAGAGGGCTGGAGCTGCCCTTGTGTCCTGTCAGTGGTTGGACCTCAGCTCTCTCTCTGTCTCTTCGCCATCAGACTCCACAGACAGAGCAGCCACACAGACTGGCCTCCATCTTCTGTCCTTTAAACCAGGACAAAGCTTCACGCCTCCTTCAGTCATGTCATTGTCACGGCCCTGCTGTCTGTTTTGGCCAGTTAGAGAGCTTTAAATAGGATCTTTCACAGCTGCAGGCCCATGATGTATTTCAAACCTTCACTGTATATAATGCTTACATATTTTTCCACATTGTGCTCAAAACCAGGCATCATTAAAACCTTATTTTCTAAACAATATGCACAGGTGGTTTATTAAGCTTAATCTAATTGCTTAAATTAATGCATTTATTTGTATTTATTTTCTTTACATTGCCTGGTAATTTATCTTGAGGACAACATTTTTTCCTCTTTTCCTAATCTTCCTGCATTTCTTCGAGCCCCTGCTCCTATTCCCTGCTCCACACCTTCCAATGAATAGTGGTAGACATGTTGTCAAGTCTTAACCAACTTATTAGTTTTCCTCAGAATATTATAGTAATGAAGCTAAAGCTACAGAAGCAGGGGCTTTAGGCAATCCCTTATCCAGTTCAAAACACTGTTCTCTCTGTCTTTCTCTATATGATGCTGCAAAAGCATTCAACTTAACTAGTTCGCCCAGCTATTGACCTGCCCATGGGGCTGTACATCTGGGTGAAAAGAAAAGGAACAACGATGAAAAAGGCAGGGGAGGAGAAGAGGATAGGCTCTGTCCGTTAACGTTTTGTCTGCTATCGACTGAGTGTGAATTGGATTCAGCCCAGACTTAAGTGGCTGTGTCGTAAATCACAGAGAACGAGCCAGCCACAGCGTTTAAACAGGGATCTATGGGGCAGTGTTTGCGATACGGAGTTCTAGGAAGATAAAACAACAAACGGTACTTTGATAAAATGCTGGACATCTACTATACATGCAGTATAGACTATGAAATACAAAAGCACAGAGAAGGTAGTATTGGTGGATAGAGTATGTGGCAGAGAAAGAGGCACTTAAACCAGGGATAGACGGAGAAACAAGGCTCAGAGAGATAAAAACAGATTAGAGACAAACAGCAGGAGAGATGCCATGCTGTGCTGTCCTACGAACAGAGGAGAGCACTGCCTGTTAATCACATTGTGTTGTTTTTTTTCCATGGGCACAGTGTCTGTGTGTGTATTTGCGTATGACTTGTGACCTGACTTCTGGAGGACACACACAAAAAAAACCATTCCACACTGCGTTTGTTTGCATGCTGAGATTTTGACTCGCCTCACTAAAGCATTATCTGCCTCTGCATTTCAGAGTCTTTGGTCTTCACAAGCAAAGAATGCATAAACTGTTTTTTAATCATCAGTTAATAACACAGATTTTCACTCAGAGCCTCTCAGAAATGTATTGAAATTCCAGCTCAAACACAGTTGAGAAAGACCCCCTACGGCCCTAAGTAGTCCCACATTCACAGCAAACAAAAAAGACACACAAAACACATCCATGCACCGACGTCACACACTACACACAGAGAGTGCCACAGACTGCCACCTGCCATAACGTGAAGTAAAGAGGAGGAATTAAAGGCTTTTAGGCGAGAGTAGTTCCTCTGCTGTTGACAGGTTTCCAAGGAGAGATGTTTGCAATGCATGCTGAACTGCCAGTGGGTGTTTATAGTTGTGCTCTGTCTTCTCTCCTGCACTGTCTTTGCCTCTCACAGTATTCCTGACATGTTTCAAAACTGTCTTTTTTTTTCTTAAATTCCATGAATGCAAAGACACCAGTGGGTTTAGTAATACCACCCCCCAACACCACCACCACACACACACACACACACACACACGCATTCTCTCTTTTTCACTTCAACACAAAGTCATTCCGTCTCTAGAGTTTGTTTTCACCTTCACTCTAAAAGAAGTGCTTTGTGAGTTTTTTCCCCTATTGTTTTTCACCCCTCACAAGAGATGGAGGCATTCCAGCGTAGAGCTTGAGGTCCATTACTCATCACACACACAAGCAGCTGTTGACGCTGAACGACTCATTGACAAAATTGGCTATGATTCAGTTTATCTTGCTGACCTTGTTTCCCTGCCTGTAACCATTCCTCAGATTTGCATTAAATGTACACAGTATAGTCTAGAATAGCAAGTTCTGAATTTTCCTGGTCATCAAGTATGAAGATGTTCACGTACTATCTGCTCACTCCACCTCATGTGTCTCCCATGCTGCTATGCCAGGATGAGCTGGCACACACATTATCTCACCCTGGCACGGGCCAGACCCTGTCATCCTCCCTTCCTACAGGAGGAATCAGCTAATTAGTCTGAAACTGAAGAGACAAGGAGCTTTCAGCAACTGTATTAGCTTTACTGAAATACAACCGGCTTCTCTGTCCCCATCATCCATATTGCTATTCTCTGACTGATGTCTTTGATGACATGTAATCTTACATTTTAATAGACTTTCATTTATTTTGACTTTTTGTTTGGGTACTAATTGTTTCTTTTCTGTCTGTCTCCTTTTCCGGGATGCTTCTGGTCTGCTCCAACCTGGGCCTATCTGTGGATCTTGAAATTGCAGGTAAAACTAGTGTCTATACTGTGCTTATAGGTTGTGAGTGTAAATGTGTACATGAGCACATACACAGACAATGTTGGTATGGTCTACTGTTTGATCTTTAAGAAATGATGTTTTGAATATACATTGTCAAAACCAATACATATTAAACAAAAGAATGGAATCATATCATATGTTACATGCCCGAAGATCATTAGTTGAGTAGATTCCAAAATGTTCTGGAGGAAATAAATTTGTATCAGCTGTGTGATTTGGGAGAAGTGGATGATGAGCTCAGTTTTCCTCAAAGCCCTGAAAAATAACCTTCTGCCTGACATTTTTCTCGTGAAAATGCAGAGTTGCTATTTTGCTAACTTCTTTTTGTTTACTAACTAGTATGTGGATTATCCAGACCTGATACATTGATAGCGCACATCTGAGTTCGACACCAAGGAACAGTGTGTTATGTGCTGTTATTCCGACCAGTCAGTACAACTTACTTACAGCATTCATGTCTGATTATTATTTGTATTCCCTGTTGAGTTTCCAAATCAGTTTAATGCAAGGCTGTGTGGCAGCTGAATGGTAAAGCTCTGTTAAAATTCTAATATTGTGTGACTTTAATGAAAACCACTGCAGACGAGTGCGTGTGTGTGTGTGTGTGTGTGTCTTTAAGATGCATTAGCTGTGTTGAGAAAGTTTGTAAGTTGATAGCCCCTGGAAGGAAGGGGGAAAAAATGCATTCAAAAATGCAAGCGCCACTTGCATTAATTAGGAAATGGTTGTCAATAATGTAAGTAGTAAGCACAAAGGATTTACTGGGCTGCTTGTGCAAAATGCTGGCATCATCCTTTGAGTTTGTGTTTACTCAGCATTCTGAATCTGGCTTATGTGACTTTGTGGTGTTTTGTAAGCCTATGCGGGCTGGACATGATACAATAATAAAAACCACAATCCATTTATTTATCCACTATTATTTGGTCAAATATCCATCACGTCAGCTGCTAAATACAGTATCATTGCCCATACTGTCCAGATCATGAGTAAACTATACGTATTTTCCAAATGCTGATTGCTCCTTTTTTGAATCAACAGAAAATGGAGGAATAATAATTTGTTGTTTGGAGATTGCAGTCTAGACCTGCTCTATATGAATTAGTCTAATGAAATAACCCCTGTTATGCATTGGGGCCATGTAAATAAAATTGAATTGAACTTAATTGAATGGGACTGGGTCTGACTGCTTTGTGGAGGTGCATCAGCATCATGCCTCATCAATAGAACCTTTTCTAGAAATTTAACTTTGACATTGTAGGCATAACCGGTTCAGTGATGTCAGTGGATGCTATGGGACACTTTTCATAACTGAATTAATCTAATTTGACCACATTCGTCTGACAGTGAATTGTGCTGCACTTGTAGCCAGTTTGTGTCATTGCCAGTGTTTTTTTCCACCCCATGCAGTGACAGCCATATGGTTAGAGTGTTTGTGTGATGAATAGTGTTTCACTTTCAGCTGCATCAGGTTGGAGAGCATAATCCTCCGTCCTAGTCATCCAGTCTAAGCTCCAATGTCAGATTTATTTTCATGAACTAGTGGACATGTTATCTGTGTTTGGTTTTCTACTTTGACTAAGCTAGTTGAGTTACTTGCTGGTGTGTAGTTTCTATCTCTTTCACCTTGTCTTTGGGATACTGTCAGGTGCCTTTCACCTTTGTTGAAACAGATAAAACATGACGAGTTCTTATTAAAAAGGTTTTAGCACAATTAGACATGTAGATGTGCTTGTGTTAGTGTATTTTTTGTTGGTAAATGCACGGTTGAAACATCTTGACTTAACAGGAAAAGAACAGGTCTACATAATGACATTAGTGATGGCTCCATTCCATTTAGGTGTGTCCATTAGGCAGCATGCAGGAAATCAGTTCCATAACACAAGAACGCCTACACAATTAGCAATCACTCCACTTTCCATCGCTCTCCAGCAGCTCAATGTTGCTGATGTGCACTTATAGAGTGGCCACAAGCACAACATCCACCCACCTGAACCCCTTTATTCAGGTTTATGAGCCTCCTTGTTCACTACGATCTGCAAATGAATGAGGACCACTTCTACCCTCATAGCGTCGCAGGCAATCTTAATCCAAACTCTTCTCTCCCTCTGGAATGGAAAGTGTTACTGAACTTGATTTGGTAAGGACCCACGGGTACACTTACATGTACTCGCCTAATATGCCCATTCTCTCTCAGTTTATAAAAAAAAAAACCCAGTAATTTGCTATGCATTTATATGTTACCCCATGTGTCAAGTACAGTGTCACATTTCTTGGTCTTCCCCTTGACCGTCTGTGGTTTTGATTCGATCTTAGTGTTATATGTAATGTAATAAAATTTGTTACACATTTGAAAAGTCAAAATGTCTGTCGAGCCTTGTTTTACTATATATAGGGTCTTGTACTTACAAACATGGTTGGGCTAATGAATGAGCTCAACTGTGTTAGAAAAAGTGGATGCTAGCTAGCAGATTTGCTAACATTAGCTCAACCCTACAGCACAAAGACCTCTAATTCCAACATTATCAACCCAGATCAAAAATCATCTTGTGACTTGTGTGTAGGCTAGCTACTATTATGGCTGGTGTCTAATAAAGGCACAGTGAGTTGGTGGCTAAGTGTGGCTTAGGGGAGAGTGGGGTGATTTGAGCCTGTGGGGAAGATGAGCTGCCTCTTGTTTCTCAGCAGCCTTAGACAAAATTGGTCATTGTTTGAAGAGTCATCCATTTTATTCACCCCGTGATGGAGAGAGGCACATATAATAAGTGATAAACACATTAAGAGATAACGTCCTCGAAGTAGTCCCGCTATATTCAATTAATGGACGATCATTTTTCTGCTGAGTTCATAGCTTTCCCTGTTGCCTACTAAATTCCAGAGTCGTTAAGCCAATCAGAATCATTAAAATGTGTTGTTTCCTGGTAAACTTTGTGATCCCGCTGCAAGCCCGTTCGTTACCAGGCAACATCGATGCGCGTGCACACACAGAGTGGAAGTTGGAGGAGCAAGATCCGATGGATGCAGTAACTTTTTAAAAAAAAATTTTTTAGCATTTTGATTTTACGATTCTTGGACGAAATCACTTGCCTGGGATCAAAGATAGTGACAGCAGCAGATGTTAAGGAGTAGCCTTTAGCCAAATGCGTGCTAAAGGATTATTGATAATGTAGTCAACAACCCTCCAACCTCTTTGCAACCAGAAGCTTTGGCTTTTTTAGCCAGTGGTGAGCAAAGTAACTTAGGCCTATTGAGATCCTTTTTTAAAAATTCTCACTGTAAAAATACTATAGTTAAATAAAAGTACGTATAAGCTGGAAAATGTAGAAGTAGCCTATTAAAAATAAAAGTAGCCTACTCAAAGCAGAAAGAGAAATGTCCCATATGACTTTATGCTATTATATATTATATCATTAGATTAGTATTCATCGTGCATTAATGTAGGCTAATTGGTTGAGGTTGAACTATTCATGTTCAGTACAAATACTTTGTGTACTTTGTTTGTCCACCACTGGGCTTAGCTTTGGCTACCTGAAACTAAGGAAAGAACTAGAGATGTTTTTCTATATTTTGCCTCTGGACGGCTACCATTCATAAGCTGAAATGTGTAGCCTACTCTCGCCCACAGCGTGGCATACGTAGGGCAAGCTCTGCCATCCTACTGTTGGCCTATGTGTACAGCACTGCTACACACATAGCCAAACTTCTTTTCAGTTTTGATACCATTTGTATTTTTGAAATACAAGTTTATATTTAAATAGTCTTTTATTAGATTTACCTGTTATAATTTCTATTTATTCGGGTCAATTATGAACTATAGGTCAAATTTAACTACTAGTAAAAACTTGAGAGAATTGGCTGGGGCTGAGTGGTGCGCAAATGCTGCAATATATTTCAGTGCACACAAGTTGACACAAGTTTGTTAAAATGGCAGAGATGGGGTCATTTGAGCCAAAAGACCTGGGGAAAGTTGAGCCAGCTATTTTACTTTAATTCTACATTCTACATTCTTAGATTTTATCAACGAAATGATGTGATGTGAATTTAGGTCCAGGAACCATCAGCTTCTATAAATGGAAGACAGACAGGGCTTAGACACAACAGTGGGAGAAGTACAGAATGGGAAATCCATACGTCAGTTTGCAGTAGACATGAATATTGACTGGATTAGTTTAAAGAGATACACTGATATGAAACAACTAGGACACTAATCAAAAATCTAGCAGCAATGTTTCACGATCTAAGTGCGATGAAATATTGTGAACTGGCATTTTTAGTAACATTGTATGTCCTCTGCCTTTTTTACAATGTTGTAAAAATTGCAGTGGATTGAATATGAAAGGCTCACATGTAGTACCAAACCAAGTATCAGTCTGTAGGTCTGCTTTCAGCTTAAGGATGCTTAAGTGCACCTGAATCATCAACACCCCATATAAAAAAAAATATAGGCAGTTAAGCATAAACCACCACAGAACAAGAGAGAGAGAAGAAAAAGCAGTGGAGCTGTTAAGAACTTTAAGGAATGAGTTAATTAATGTGCTTCAAACTTTTTCCATATGACTGCTTGCCGTAGGGGCAATTTTGGCTGGTGTTGTGTATGTAAATAGTTCCCAGTTGTTAACCATAATTATTGTGTTGTGGAAATATACCTAAAGATGTTGACTGAGGAGGGGAAAGGTCAAACTAATTGAAAGTCAAGCGCCCAGGGGGCTGATGAAGCCTCCAAACTGTCCACGTGGTTCGGTAATGATCCCTCTTCTAATGCTAAACGATGTGCCAGACAACTTCTTCTGGCATCCACTCTCTAGCTTTCTTAATCTGTCTGACGCTTTCACATCACATGCTTGTGTTCACACTGTTAACAATTTATTTTGAGTCTGACCGCTCTATTCTCTTAGTCTGCTTGTTTTATATTCTCGTGTCTGGCTGTGATGTTGCTTGTTTACATTCTGCACAAACGATCAGATGGGCTCTGACTTGCGTTATATACAATAAAACCAGCCCTTTTTAAATCGATGGACCTGCATTAAGGGCTTGGCGCTATTATTGGCCTACAGCTTTGCTTTCTATGGCAGCAGTGTTCTTTTTTATCAGACTCCTCTACTGCTGCAGTAATTGAACAGAGGAAGGTGAGCCTCCCACTGCACCCACTGTGATTCAGACTCTGTAAGAAAGTAGTAAACTTCATGTGGGTGAGTGTGAGCAAAAAGGGAGTAGTTATTCCAAAAATGGAACGAGAATGTGAACATGTCCTCTGTCAAGAGTATAAAAGTTTTATACCACCCTTTTCAATGAGAGTCGAACGAAGTGACATTGACTCAAGATGATTACATAAAGTGTTTTTCCTTTTTCAGGTTACTAGCTGCATGCCTATTGTTCGTTCGTGTTCTGGTGTCTCCTGCATCCCTCAGTGTCCCTGCTTTTCTCATCCATCATATCAAACAGTAGCCCTAGTGATTAGCTTAAGGGCATAGGTTTGGTTCCATTTTTCGTTAGGGACATTGTTTGTCAGATGGCCAATATGGCAACATATATTTGCATATGTGTGCACTTGCTACATAACCACTTTTCTCCAGATGTGCACGTGTGCACACAGATACACACGGGATGTTTGGTGATTTGGGTTACAACTAAAATGCTTCATGACAGAGCAGCAAGAATGTTCTAACATGAAACTATATTTAAACCCTTTCAGAAACCCCAACTGTCTTTTTTATTTTTTATTTGGCCAGACATTTCACTGTGACATCAGAGCTCATCTGTCTGTTGGTCTTTGTCACGCTGCTGCTACCAGGATTTATATAATACAATGAAGAATGACACTCACAAGCTAATCAGTCATGCTGTAGCTAATATATATATATATATATACATCACACACACACACACACACACACACACAGACATACACACTCAGTACCAGTCAAAAATGTGGATGCACTCTCTCGTTCAAGTGTATATAATATCCATAATATAATGTTCCATACAAACATATCATCTCCTGATCTACTCAAGAAAAAAGGAGAGGGGTGGGGATGGTGTAAATTCCATAAATATTAATGCTGCACATGAATAATGTCAAAGACGATTCGATTGATTACAGAATAGAAGCTGTTACCTACACAGTTCAGTTCTTCATAAAATAGGGCCTGATGAAATTACTTCTGGGGGTCATTTTTGCCTAGTAATAAAGTTGTGATGTCTGACCAACACCTTAGTATCCTCAACATCTTAACATCAGAGGACTGTTGTTATTTATATCCAGTGAAGACGTTTTAAATTCACTTAAACTATAATACTAACTTCTTCAAAACACAGTTTATTCATCACGGATGAGACTTTTGTCAGTTGTATCGCAATCCTTCACACTTGATCATAAAAGCCCACTTTTTGCAGAAAACACACAAACCAGGCAACTTGGAAAGACAGAATATTAGTAGGGACAGTTCAGCAGTCTTTTTACATTGGTAATGACTTGTTCCTACCGTCCATACCCAAATCTAAATTAGATTACAGACATGATGAATGTCTAAGCGCTGCATAATCAATGAGAAACAAGGCGACTGGGGAACTCAGTGTTGACTCCGGTACTGTATTAGTGTCCTTAGCCAAGTTAAAGAGTAACATAACACTAAAATCAATTAAGTAAATGGACTCTACAGTAAATTAAGGACACAGTCACTTTATTATACATTCCATTACCGTTGACCCTGGTTACAGTGTGTAGTGTTGATTTCTGGAGTGAATCAAGTAATGGAAAAGAAAAATCTAGGATAAATACAATAATGCCTAATAACGTTTAATAGATGTTTTCCATCACATACCCGTCTTGCATGTGTCCTACTTTCTCCAAAGTCTACTTTTGGTCCTTTGTCTTCTAACTTTTGGGTGCAACTCTGCACATTAATGATAATATAATACATAATTTAGAGATTCTATATTTCCCCAATCTGCCTAGTCATTCTTGCACTTCTATAGTTTATGCCAGCTTGAGTCAGGTTTTTGGAAAACGACCAGCTGTGTCTAATTTGTATTCTTGCCAGTGTTATTGCAGCTCTTTCAGTGACAGCCATATGGTCGGTGTGTTCGTCACCTTTGTCACGTAATAACCTTTGGTTGGGTTATTTTCAGAATTTCTGAGTAGTGAATAATAAACACACTTGGATGTAAAAAAAAAAAAAAAAAAAAGTCAAAAAGAAGGCAAGATAGAGAAAGTTGGCATGTCAGCTTGCTCACTCACAGGAAGGTTACAAACAAGCAGATCAGCTGTTGCGTCTTGTTCCATTTCACTTGGTGCAGGGGCACCAGTTTGACATAGTCACAATCACTTTATATGTGTAGCATATGCTCCTGTGACCCCCCGCCTCCCATCAGCAGACGCTTGACATATGACAAGGCCATGTTGGACATAAACCTGTCTTTCAAATGATCAGTCTACTGAAAAAACACCATGACCGAAGAAGTCAGCATTTCTAACATCAGCTTTTTGAACTGGATGTGCCCTGGAGAAATGCTTGTCATGTTGACACTCTAAAAGATGTTGTTGTACACCGTGCTATTAAAACAACCTTATCAAAGGATTACATCAATTTTGCACACACACACACACACACACAAAAACACAAGCTGGCATTTTGAGTGCCGGGAGAAACATTATCCTTGCTGTGGTTCTCTCTAAAGTGACTTTAGGAAATGTCATGACTACACTCCACTTACAGTATTACTTACAGTAGAAATGCACACACACACTGAATTCCCACTGATACTCTTCCAATCCATTCATATTACTTTACTATTATCCCTGCTATTCCATGAAGCCAAGTTGCTTGCTTCAGTCTGTCAATTTCGCTGTCAATGCAATGTGTGTTGTATGGATTCAAGCTGTGTTCAGCCATGACAGCAAACACAGCCTCCCCTCCTGGCATGTCAGTGAGGTGCTGATGCAACACAGTGGTTAGAATCCTATCCATATTCAAGCTGGCCTCTGCAATGTGCCTTCTCCAAGCCGTGACAGAGGCTCCTAAGGAAGCCCATTCGCACTGCAAAAATCACTCCTTGGGTGCTAGGGTGTGTGTGTCTGCCAGTGCATGTGTGAGAGAGAATCGGCAGAAAATAAAAATGTGGCCATGTGTCTGACGGGTGCACAGTGTGAGGCCTGTTTGCAGGCATGCATATGTGTGTGTGGGTGCGTTTATTCAGCTTGACGACCACACTCATCTTGTCAACACCCTGCAGCACTCACATCTCATTCAATACCGCAACTGGCCTCTTCCTCTCAGCGTCTAACCATGCATAATTTATCTGTTTGGGTTTAGTTTAAATTAATGCATACCTGATTGTTAACGATGCTTTTTATTTTGCGCCATATGTTGTGACTGGCGGTCGCGGCTTTTAAACCTGTAGCACAGAACATGAACAGATCGGAAGGATGCATATCTGTCCACAGCATCTAGTTATCTATTCATCTATGCACATTTTTCTGTCTGACAAATGTTCTTGGTTGTCATTTGGCAGACATTTAGCCACACCAAAGTACACCTGCAAACCTGTACACCTGCTCATGCATATAATGTTATCTCTGTTCGCTTATAGTGATGGTTGTAAATGGAGTTGTTTCCCATATAATTAAAGAGCCCGTCAATATGATGGTTACAGCTGCATAGGGCACACAAAGGAATGAGTTTGCATATGATACCATAAATTGTTGCTGTTGTTCTGAATTATATCATCATTTGGTTTTCTTTTCATATTTTTAGCCATGCTAGCAGCATGGATCTAGGGCTGGCAATTGGTCCAGACTCAAATATCTCATTGCCATTTCCCCATCAGGATGATTTTGTAATACTTTGGTAATTTCCTGAGTTTTAATCTAGCTTCATCATCAGGCCATAATTGTAATTTTTCCATTACTAAGTGATAGGTTTATGACTAAATACCTGAAAAACAAATGACATTGCCATCAGCCTCAGCTTTACTTAGTGTTTATTGCTAAACTAAGATGGTAAACATATTACCTACTAGACATCAGCATGTTAGCATGCACAGCCTCACAGAGCCACTAGCATGGCTGCAGACTCTTAGTTTTGTTACATTAACATTGCATGAAAGCTTTCAAATGTCTACTGGATGTTTAATGTGTGTCTTTATAGCAGTAGACTTAACATCTGCCTTTATTTTTAGTTTTGAATGCAAGTTACTTTTCTTGATAATGTCCAACAGAAACCACTGATCTATTAGTAAGAACCCAGCATTATTTTTTAAAACCTAGAACATAGTTACTAACTAGAAAAAAGGAAAGGATATGAACAATAGAATTCTCTTAAGGTGCTGGAGAGGGAATGCATACCAAGCGTCTACAACAGTGACAGACCCTTTTTTTTTGGTGGCACGAACAACATATTGATCTCTTGATCTTCATTGTCTTCAATCACTGATGTTATTCATATGTACCCTTTAATGTTAATGGGAGCCCGTCAATCTTTTTTTCTACTTTTTTCTTCCCATCTGATATTGAGTTTTTAGCTGATGTGAAGGTTGACTTCCCCTCTCCAACAAACCTTGAGCTCGAGGTTAAAATTTATTGACTGTCAGTTTCTTGGTTTTAAGGATGCTCGCATAAATGAACACATACGTATGCATGCACATCACTTCGATCAGATGAACCTTTCTTATCAGTGAACCTGAGAGGTGCACATTGTTTTAATTTGCCTTTATCACAACGTTGTAGACGAGGCTCTGGGCCATAGATTAAACGACATTATGTAATGAAAGGAGAGCAGGATGGATGCAGCATGTAATTAGAGTGACACATACGCTGCTCTGATATATCCATCATAGACTGAAGGTGGTTGTGTGTGCATGTGTCTGTGTGTGTGCCTGCTGTGGGCTTTTTCACTCAAAGCTCTTATGAGTGTGTGAGTATGCAAACACCCAACACATTAGGTGCTGCTCATCAGTCTTCTGTAAAATCTGGTTTTGTCACACACAAACACACATACACTCACACACACTCAAATGATCTCAATCTTATTTGGAATCCCACTCCTCAAGGTAATATGCCAAGTATCTGAGAGATAGAATTCATGTAGGCGTGCACAGATTGAGCATGTAAGCTCTCGGGTGTTGCTGGTAGAATATGTTAATGATCCTCGGGTTTGGTAATAAGAATGTCTTCCATGACTAATGGAGGTAGTCACTATCTATTTATCTCTGTCTCTCCATCTCTGTTTTTTTTCTGTATCTCACTTTTCTTTTACTCACACACACACACACACACACACACACACACACACACACACACACGCACACAAAGCCAATACAGTACAAATGCGTTTATAGTGAACTAATACTGTAAGTTACAGTAACAAGGCATCACAAGGCACATCTATTATGATCTACTGACATCTAGTGGTCATGATATTTCACTGCGTCCAATAGTGGGTATTTCTACAGGTATTTTACAGATGTACTTCATAACTATAAAGAGTACCACAGTGCTAAGCATTGCCAATACAACATTTACCAACATGTGTAACATATTTGAAATATAAATACATAAATACATTTCTTTGAGGTTTTTGTACCATGTGTTATAATTATTTGCTATAAATGCCTGGAAATAGCCCACTGATGTGTGAAATCAGCTTTCTGTAATCAAAATTCCTTTATTCTGCAGGAACAAGAGTGTGAGGGCTTTAAAAGAGTAGATGCGGAATGGATTGGGTGCAAAAGTGACCAGATATTACATGATGTTGTTATACAGTCAGTTTTGACAAGGACTTGTATTTGCAATAAAGAGGATAAAGTGTGACACTCAGCCTGTTTTCATATGAAAAGTTCGTAATGAAAATAATTTTTGAAGCAGATGTATCCATATTTTTACTTTAGAATACTGGTGCTGAATTAGCGGCAGCATAGTCGCCTCCAACTTGTAATCCACAAATCTGCAAAAGACTGACAGCGGAAGTGCAAAGCAAAGGAGAACTTTTTATGCCAATGTAATTTCTTTATCAGACCAATGCCCTGTGCCTCCTCTCACAAAGACACAGACTCATGTGCGTGTCAGTGTGTCCGCTCACTGTTTGCTGTACTCTTTGCACTGTGTTCAAGTAACTTTTAACAGATGACACAGCGCAGTTGTGTTTGATCAGTCCGCTTTTTGCTGTTGCTGAGGTCAGCTTGTGTGTGTCAGGGCCTTAAGACTTTATGGAGACATGAAAGATGCAGTGCTGTTTAAATTCTTAAATACATGCAAATGACATAAAAAAAATTATTTGTAAATTCAGTTGTTTCAAATGAGAGTCTGCAGCAAAAAGTTCAGTCTCTAAGGCTTCAGATCATAGAGTCAAAAGTTTGACTAGTTTGAATAAATGATGGAAAACAAAAACACCACTCGTGACCTTGCAACCTTCATTAAAAAGTAAACTGTAAACATTTCAGCAACCAAGAAGTTCAAAGTCTTTATGCATCTCTGGCACACATTTCGCAGGTTTATATCTTTAACTTTGCCATGCACCATAACTTTCTTCAAATGGCCATATGCCAAAAGCATTCAGCATGTCTTGAGCCTTGGAATTGGAAAGCAACTTCTCTGGAATATGATTTGAGGCAAACACATGAATATGTATGATTTCTGGTGTGTCTACAAAGGGCAGAGTTGCTTTAAGTGACTTTGAACTGTGATATCAGGATGGCTTGACCTATCATGGCTTTGACACAGTTGATTTAGCCGAAACCAAGGTGGGCATGCACACAACACGCTCAAACAAAACGTTGGAATGTGTTTGTAGCAATAGCTGCACAGATAGTCAACAGTGTTTGTGTATGTGCCTCTCTGCAGTGTTTGTGTGTGCATGCGTACAAACATACACCAAATCAGCTTGGATCAACCCCCTTAAGTCCTTGCCAGTCTAATTGTAGCCTTGGTGTTCAGTGGATGTAACACGACAACTCTGAGTTCACATTATTAGCAAAGCATTAGACTTCAGTTCTAAAAACACAGAGGGGCTACCTGTTGTTCACACATTTTACAAAGAGCCTGCTGCTGTTGATTGAACCAAAGGTGTGTGTTGGGATCGCAAACAGACCCCGTAACTCCTTCTCAATCAGAAATCATTCTCATTTTCATTCATTTGTTTATGAGGTACTTAGTTTAGTAAATGGGCATGCTAGGTCAGGTTTTTTGTTCTGCATGCATCCGTATATTTTTAAACCCTGCCTGAGATTATAAACCCATTTCCCACAAGAAGTGATTCATGAGCACTTGTTTATAAAAAAAAAAAGGCTAAGGAGTGTCTGCTTCTGTAATTTTTCAATTGATTCTAAAATAAAAAAGTTGAAAAGAAGATGGTTTATATACCCTTCACACACTCTATATACTGTAGTTTATATTATTTTCTTTTTTGCCCACATTTTAGCTGCTACCATGCAGTTAAAACTTACCCAAATAGATACATTTTTTGTAAGACATGTAAATATCAAGAAGTAACTCCTTTATATTTGAGTGAGATCTGGCTTTTCTCAGTGATTACACTATTATCACTACTCCCCTCTAAACCTCTGGGTGTGTCCTGACTTGTCTTTTGAATGTCCAAGAAGAATTAAAGAAGTAAATTTCTGACCCCAAAGTCTAGTGCCAGGCTCACCTTTTTCAGCTTCCAACATTACTCCTCCGTCTGGCAGAAAAGCATTGCATGTGCTTCCCACACAACAGACTTAGGACCCTTCTGAACCGATGTCATTGAATTTCTCAATTACTTAATCCAGAATGGATCACATACCAGTCAAGCAATGTGAACAGGCCGAGCAAAGATGAGTCACAAATCAGCCCCGGTCCAATGCCAGTGAAAAATACTGCCTCTGTAGCAGTAAGTCTTTACAATTCAGGCTCTGCAGTGGTTCTTGTATTCATAGTAGACATTCTTAGTACTTTGTTGTAGCATCATTTTGCAGAATTCACATTACTATAGAAACATTGGACCACACATTTATCGGTGCACAGATAAATGAGTAATAGATACTGTTTTTGTTCTTAAACTGAATGCCCTTACAGTGTTTTAGAAATGGCATGCTGTGCTTATTATGAGTGGCTGAACTTCTATACTCCCATGATGGCCCACTGTCAGAGAGAAAGAGAGAGTGTTCATGCGTGTGGGTGTGTGTGTGTGTGCTGCGGGTGCCGACTCTCAGTCAGATTTGACCTGCTGTGGGCTTCCACATTCACTGCTCAGATGAGAGTGCGAGTACACACTACTCATTAGACACAGCTCAACAGTCTTCTTTGAAATCTCGCTCGGTCACAGTCTCACAGTCGCACACACGAACACACGCGCACACACACCTCCACTGCAGTCAGTGCTTCTCTTTATCTCTCTCTCTGATGTTTCTATAGCAACGGGAGGCAGCCCCAGAAGTGGGAGAAAGGGAAGCAGTTGTATCCCGAACCCACAGCGAATTAAATACCCAGTTAAAATATACACACAATACCAGTTTGACTATGCCTTCATTTATCACTGTATCACTGCCGACACATCTTGGGAACAGAAGTAATAGTACTGCATTAAAGCAAATGCAATTAAAAGATGTAGCATCAATCATGAAATATAAACTTTGGACAGCCGGTTCATCCACACAGCAAAGTTTGAGGCAGCAAATCGGTATAGAAAGCATGCACACTAAATTGAGAATATTACCCACAAAATCAACACTGTGTGTGTGGGTGTGTGTGTGTGTGTGTGTGTGTGTGCACATGTGTTTTTTGACATATTAGCTAAAGGTAAATAATGTCCTGTGTTGGAGGATATGCTTTAGTGCCCAACCACTAGGGCTGGATGATTAAAGGTGGGGTATGTGATTCTAATCCAATATATCTCTTTTTTTATTAAATTCAGCGAATATTATATCCTCACAGTTCACTAGATGCCCTGGCTCTGTAGATAGGAAACAAATGTGGCTAGGACCGAGCCACACAACACTATTCTAGCTGTTCCAGCCATGATTTGTGCATCCGCTAACGACTTGCCCACAGACATTCATCTTACTTTCTAGTTCTCCATGACATACTGTTGTAGTGATGTTAGTTATAGCAGGAGGAGAGTTGTGACTATCACTGTCTGGAGCTAGTGTGCTGGCTCTGGAACCGTCTCATCCTCTCTGCATGTTAGCTTTGCAGCTGCATCTGTAGTGACAGTTTGCTAACCTACAACGTAGCTAACTTTATTTACTTTACTTGTTGTTCGCTTATATCATGGTATACGTCATGGCTTACTCAACCTTTAATCCAATTTTATTTTTAATTTCAAAGGATAAGTTAACTTAAACCAAGCACACTGACTACTGGAGTGGCCAAAAAGAATGAGAGAATGAGTCACATTTTAGCCATCCTTTCTCACATTATATATACCAAATGAAAATAATAATAAATAAGTCTTTATATTCATTATGTATCATATTATTATTTTTATGTAGCCTATAACAATCATAAGACATTTATTTTGTTATTTGTCTTTTAGTTGAATTATATTTAAAGTTCAGAGAAATCCAGTCTTAAAAATATTTTATTTTCAATAATTGTCAAGTTCAATAAGTGTATGATGTTTCCAAAGTCAGTGAGTCATCGTATTAAATAATCGTGATCTTAATTTTGACCAAAACAATTGTGATTATGATTTTTATTCATAATGGAGTTGCCATATCAGCCACAGACTCTTGTATGAAAGGTGAGTATCCTGTGGCTTGGGCAATTAGCACATCGAACAACAACCTGAATATGGATGGGTGTGGAGGAATGAAATAGCTGTACTTCATGAATTACACATCACAGTGCTATTATACAACTCCGGTCTTCGTCCTATTTGTCCACCAAAAAGTACTGAAAACAAAATAATGGCAGTAGTTCAGTCTGTGGTTTAGTGGCTGGTTTCAAGTGTTGGACTGTGCTGTCAGATTCAATAAAACACATCCTGAAATACTTTGCCTTGTCCATATTCAATTACCATATCATAAATGTTTTTGTGCAGCCCCATTGTGAACTGTAAAGATTATGTTTTTCTAACTTACTTTCCACTTGTCTCCCAAAAGTGTAAAACATTGGGGTTGCCAACATGTGCAGGACAGATGGAAGACTATAGTACTAATTAATTCCACTCAGAGCAGTCTTGGCAGTCACAGCACACATTTTAAACATGGACCTCTCTCAAGAATTAGGTTGGCGGCATATGGCTGCGAATTGGAGATTACTGTCCATATAACTGCAGCATCAAAACAACAGAGAGCAGCTGGAGATAAATATGGTTGTGTTGATTAAATGTGGATATGAGCTAAATTGATAAATAATGAGTGACATTTGTTCATACTTTTGGTCGATCTGTCTGTCTGTTGATCTGTGTAAATACAGCAAGAAGCCCAACACATGTTTGTATGTATGTGTGTGTGTGTGTGTGTGTGTGTGTGTGCATGGGCACAGTTGGGGTCTGCCAAAATTTTTTGTGTTCCATAATTCCGTAATATGCTAGTTTGCCCACTCCCTGTTGAAAACAGTTATCTCTGCGGGGTAGCCTATGACATTTTCTTCTGGAGCTGGTAAACAAGCGCATCCCCTTACAAGCTTCCCGTCTCCCAAAGATCCTTGGAAAACCATGTTCCAGTTCACCTCACCACAGCAAACAAGACCCTGTTGTCCGCGGCCATGTGTCATTTCAGTTTGTGCCATCTTACTGAACCTCAAATGATTGGACTGACCCACTAAATAAGATTCAGCGTGAGTGAACAAATCATCAAAATATAATAATATTAGATCTTGAAACCGTGCAAAAGACAAAGACAGAAACCTTCTATTATGTGTAAGTTCACTTATTACTGAGAACTGAATAACTGAATCAGAGAAAAACATTGTCACATCTGCCAGCAAAGTTGTAAAAATAGAAGTTTCCACCTCTCTGTCTCTGTCTCATTTTATTTGTCTGTGTTACCACAAAAATTAGCAAATGGAGTTGGCGGAAATTTGGTGGACACGTCACACTTGGCATTTTTATTATATTTTGGGTAGTGATTCAAATCTGGGATTCCTGCCATTAGATGATTATCTTCTTTTTCAGCTAGAACATTTTCACTGCGTACATGTGGTGTACACAGATAGGACATCTGGGATGGCTATGTTGGCTGCCAAAAAGCACTGCATTTACATACTTTGATTTTTTTGATTTTTTTTGTCAGCAAATAAAACCTGTGAACAAACAAGCAAATTATTTATGGAAGCTGCAGCTTTTTAATTCATATTGAATTAATCTCCGGGAACAAGAAGAAAGAAACATACAAATTTCAGTCACTGTTTTATTGGCTGTCACAATCTTTTACATATCAGTGTTAAAACAGCTGAAGAGCTAAAAGGAAGTCAAAGGTGAATATGAATATCAAGCAAGTGTCCCGTCCATCAAACCACATAAGATTTCCCTGGAGATGATATACAGTGAAAGCCTACTTAGAGTTGTAAGACAGCTGGTAGCCAGCAGATGTCTCTCCTATACTGGGGAACCAACACTCTCCACAGAGGCACCCATGTCTGATTTCAGCTTCTCCCCTATGTCGTCAGAGTATACAGGCTTATCTGAAATACAGAGCACTGATAAACTGATAGGTTCGCTTTTCCTATCACTTTGAATGAGCAATTCAAGTTTGATGGATGGGGCTTATCACCAATCTTCTCATGAAGAAGGGTGGCAGTAGAATCGCAAATCAGGTCCTGCTTGTCCCTATCTGATCCAATATAATCCACCAAGTTAAACTAATAAGAAAGTGTCTTTCTATCTTGTCTCTTCCTTGCCTTTGTGGGCCAGAGTGAAGTTAAGTACGGAAGCACATTTGGGATTTGATCCTCACACTTCCCTAGTCCATTTTAGATTATACACCATCTGTTTCTTCATTTTACCAGTGTGGTTTGGTATCTTTATTAAGGATACATGGCAGGTTTTCAGTGACATCTTCCCGAAATGCCCTTGCGAGGAGACAGGGCCACAGTAAATCCATCAGTGTAGCTTTAGACACCACCATGCCAGCACAGGCTTGACAGATCAATTCCCCTTATTGGAGGGTGCATGTATGCCATTTTGTTTGTTTGTAGAATTGTGGATTTGACACAATTATCTATTGAACCATTAAACAATTGGTTGCTCTCAGCCAGTATGCTGTAGATATGGTTACACCCATGTCAAGGTTTTGTTGTTAGGAATTGGTGGAAGGATATTATTTACCAGCTATTGGTGCAAACGATATGGGCTTAATGAGAACATAATTGAAAAAGGTTATAATTATATTCTATAGCAATTAATGATAAAGCCTGCAAGACTTTAAATTGGTTTGTCTGGATTACAGCTGTTAAGTTGGAGGCTTAAAAATGCCCGTATGTGTGAACGTGTCTATGTTTATCAGCTCTAGCAAGTCAACCTGTCCGGAGGGTACCCTGCATCTTAACCAATGTGACCTGGGGTGATGGAACTATTCACATATTTTGTTCTCCTATTAATGCGATTAGTGTCTCTTCTTTTCTTTTTTCTGTTGTGCATGGCAAATTATGAAATAATGAATCTAACCTCCTTTCAAGATGTTGCTTAGGCTAAACAGTCACGCTGTTTGTCACCCCTGCTAGTTTGCTTTCTGCTCTATTCTGTTTTATCCATGGCTTGGAGCTTATGATCCACATATTGCCTTCATACTTGTTCTGCTTAAAATAGAGCCAATAAGCTGTGCGGCTGCTCAGTGGCACCAGACGGAGCCTGATGAATGCCGATAGCAGAATCAAACATGAGGCGTATTTCTTTTGTGGCTGTGCATTGTGGAAAGGTGGAGACCCTGTATTTAGTACCATGCGAGGATTATTGGCAATCTTTTTTTTTCTCCCATACAATTATCAAAGGAGCTGTTAGATGCCCTAAATACTGATTATTACGCACCAACACTGAGTTGTTGTTGTTTTTTTTTGCCATAATTTGTTTATTGGATTTTCATCCACTCACCTGATCAATAACTCCCATATTGACTGAACGCCTAAAATAAACTCCTGGATCTAGGTCTGGAGGCTGTTATGATAGCAAAGCTAGCAGATGTTTAGGCTCCTTTGTAGATCTCTGTGTATATTTTGGTTAGCAATATTTTTTTATCTGATGCTGCAGAGGGTTTTATTTTGGACCATGCCTGAGAATCATAGCAGGCGGTTGACTCTCTCTTTAATAATTAGAACAAGGGCACGAAAGCCGTTGAAGCATGGTATACAACATGGCGCCATATCTCTGGTTTGAGCTTGCTGGGGTTTTTTTTCTTCTTCATTAATATTATCAGCACCCTTCCACTTTCCACTGCTTTAAAAAAGCACATGTGATATTTGGATACATTAGCTCATGAGACATTGTGCATGGGCGACGTGTGACAGTCTGCAGTGTGCAGGGAGTGGCCTTGCACACTGCAGAGTGTCACACTTCGCCCAGGAAAAAAAGTTTCAACTCATTACTGCACTTTGTTTCAAGTTTAATATTTTGCAAATCAATTGGAACTCTTCTTTCAGTCAATTTCTGAGGAGTACTTTTCATTTTCTCTTCAAACTAATTCTGTTTTGGCCGAAGATAAGTACAATGTTTTTCGCCCCCAGCGTTTATTTGAGTCGTACAATTTGATATTGGTTTAAAAACATGTGAGATGTAAGTCATACATTCTGGCTGAGTGCACAAAAAACAACAAATAGATTTCTCACGTCTGTTTTTGGCTCTGGAATAAAGACTATGCCCAATCCCATCAATAGAACTGCTAAAGGCAATTTTAGCGGAACCAGAAGTTGCAGTCTCCCACTTCTTTGGCTGTTTTATTTTTATTTTTGGACAAACTGCTTTGAAGTAAGGAGACCATAAGTTTTTTTTCATGGGCTAAAGAGGTCAAACAGAAAAAAGCTCCTTTAAGCGTAACATATTCAACTGTGGCCATCCGCTGTTCTTCTGACTTCATCTCACACACAGGCAGCTTAGGAAAATATGGAAATCAGACAAGTTCTTGACTTAACCTTACGCTAATACACTGACTCCCGTAATCCATCCGTCAACCCATTTCATTTTTTTTACCCATCGTTTTCCTCAACCAAAATAAGGGCGGAAAACACTTCCTGTGGGTCAATGTCATCCGACACGCGAATTGTGAAATATCCTTCAGCAATGACGTGACGGAAAGCTCAATTCGACCCAAGTCAAATAATTCACCATTTTTATGAGCGTCCTTGTCAACCAGTGAAGTGATGATTAGGTGGAAAGTCGAGGACAGGAGTTGGTCATGCCTGAATTGCTCTGTGTGAGGAAAACAAAAGCTTGGCAGCTGACAGCGAGTGGGGTGAAATCCTGGCCACGGGAGGCCATGTTACCGTCATTTTAAAAAAATAATGAAAATATAGACACCTACAACATGTAGATATACTGTGTGGATGGATGGATGGATGGATGGATAGATAGATAGATGAAATTCAGCACCACGTTTGAAAATTCCAGTCATGTCTGCTCACAAAAACCCTCATTTTATTCATAAGTGACACATTTAGATTACCATGAATCAGAAAGCCCAGTGCATTGTGAACCCATTGTTTATTCACTGTAATGTAGGTGGTGAATAACAATGAGCTGTAAAACTAAAAAAAAACAAAAACATAAAAATTCTATTCAGAGCTGTACTCCACAACCTTACACTTCGCAAACTATAGAGGCTTTTCATGAGGAGTGCTCAGGAGTTGGTGGGCAAATTGACTGGGGGGATAATTTGCCTGCGCTCCTAGCACAGTATAATTCAATAACGCTTGCTCTTGTAGGTACAGTTCATTTTCTCTCATTCACTCTCTATGTCACGAGTGTTAACTGTTTTATTAAGACTAGCTTATGGAATGGATACAATGCAATTAACTGTAGCATCTCTCCCCACAGTTACAAGTCTTGCTGTACTTTCAGTAGTTAATTAACATTATCATTCACTTGTTGGGCCATTCTGTATTATACAAGCAGTTGCGGAGCTCATTAACTTTAATGTGATTTGTCTGACAGGCATTCCAATGATTACCAATACTATATGCTGGAGCAAGTGTTGAATATATTTAGTTGTATAATCAGTTTTAAATCGGTGTTTTGAATGCAAGGTGTTTCTTTTCTGATTCAGTTCCCCTTGAGAAACAGCATTCAAAATACAGATCTTCCAATTCTGACCAACAGAAAGATGGCACTTTGCAAGTAAAGCGTCTTTACCAGATTCTTGCAGTCTTTTGGGGAGAATTGCATTTGATTTGCATCAGCTCCTATTTAATTTTTCCTCAGATTGTTTGCATATAACAATGAATCAATCTGCATAATAATTATAAAAAAATGTCTTTGTATATGACATTGCTGTCACCTGCTGGTTCCTATAGGACGCCTCTCCCAGAAGGAGAGGTGTCACTCAGTGAGTTAAACACTGGAACAGGGTTGCTACGTTTCAGCTGTTTGCATAAGTTTGTTGTTTTGATGCTCATCACCAAATTTCATCTGCCAATACGTGCTGCTGTCGAAAGATGATAAATGAGGAAATATTCTTAATGTTTAGACACAAATCCACTCAGTTTTAATTAATAACTGAGAGTACAACTACAGAAATTTCATGGCACACATCTTTTCGTCATATTATCTCATCAGTATAAAAAAAACAAACATAATCAGATAAAAATACTGGTATAATAATAATAATAATAATAATAATGACAATAGGGTTTAATACAGAAGGATTTGTGTGCTGTACTTTTTGTTACATTAAAGACAAAGACTCAGCTGAATGAATGCATGTCTCTTGGTCTCTTGAGAGGTTCCACTGCTTTGCTTTTGAAAAACGAATTTTTTCTGCACTCTAAAGGCTGACAGGTATGTGTTGGATGCGGGAAGCTCAAACAACACGCCAGCAGGTTAAGCACTTTTGCCGTATGTTCTTGTTCTTGATACAAATCTTGTGTTTTCAAATCTTTTATGAACCAAATTTCCCTTTTTGTTTATTCATTTTATCATCTATGCAAACCCTTAAGTATCTTGATGCTACAGAGGTTGACAATGAAAACAAAGCTTAGTAATGCTATCAAAGGGCTGGCTATGACGCTATTTCTGTTGTGCACTGTAAGTGCACAGGTATCCTATGTGTGTCTGTGCTTCCTTTAAGGCACAAACACATAATATAGTGGCCTGTTATCCATCACAACTTGCCGACAGAGCCTCAGGAAAAGAGTGTTTTCAAGTTGAAAAGCCAAAGAAGGCATTCTCACAACTGCCTTCACTTCAGGGGGTAAATGAAGCTCCTTGAAGAATGTGGTTTTGTGTCTCTATGTGTGTGCCTGTTTGTGAGTGTGTTGTTAGTGTATTTACAGCAAAACAGAGGAGTGTATCGATGGATTGACCAATTCACTGGACAATCATCAACAACAGAGGGTCTCTGCTTCAGGCAGTGCCCTCCCACTTTCTTTTGAAACATCCTCTCCCCTCCCCTCCTTTTACTTCTCAGAATCTTCTCCGGGCTTTAAACAGACAGTGCCTTCCAGTGCACTTGTTGGTATTCGATGGAGGCTTGCCTCTGGGCATAACTTTGGAGGAGAAAGTGGCTGCATGATGTTCTTAGGTTGTCTATAAAGGAAGTAGGAACAGAGGCAGGAATAGGTTTCCTCTAGTTTCTGAAAGGTGAATGTCTGCTCTGACACAAGATGTCTGAAACTGGAAAAACAAGAGAAAGATGGAGAATGTTTAGGAACCAGTTACAGCTGCAACATCCAGAACATAAGGGCTAGAAATTATATTCTGCCATGACAGATAGCAAAAATTCAAAATGTAATTATTGATTGGAATGTGTACCTGGAACACTACACACGTTACAGAGAAAACAAAGCACAATTGCAAATGTTTTAAGTAGAAGGAGATGTATAGGATGCTGAGGGACAGACAGAGACACAGAGATGTGTCGCTTTAGTTGTGACATCGGAACTACATGGATGCACTTGGCTGGTCATCTCATTTCATTGTGTGTTAGGGGTGATGGCGAACACTGACCTGTCAGGCTGTAAGGGTCCACAGTGTTCCACCTCAGTGCTGTTCCTACTGGCCCGGGGGAATCCTCATGGGCCACAGTCTCTGTGCTCCATCATGTAAACCTCTCAGCTGTACCTCCTTCGTTGTATTTGCACAGACCAACTGTAAGTTCCTTTTGTCGGCTCTGTGAGCACCATCATATCGCCTGCAGGTTTCGGGTCAGCAGCCAGGTTAGAGTGCTGTATTTGTGCACAATGCCTGTATGCCAACATGAATGCAATATTTCAAATTAACTGTCTGTCTAAGCAAGGGCGTAATTTCCGCTGAGGATTCATTGTTTGAGATAATTACTTTTTGAACATTGTAATCTTACTGTCCAGCCACAATAGATGATAATAACAGTTGACAAAAATGTTAGTATGCTTGTCTGAGTTGCCTTCCGTTATCACTGCACAGCAATGAGCTTAACTAGCAGTAGAGAGTGGAGCATCCGTGACTTTTTTCTTTTTTTGCTTTGGGTTTGCCTTTCAAGCTTCATGCAAGCTAAAACTGTGTTATTGGTGAAGGTTGTTGGGGCTGAATGCATCCTAAAAAGGGATTCCTGCAGACACAATTCAAGGCTGAGAATCTATTGAATCTTTATTTCTATTTACAGTTAGTTATTTTCCTAAGAGATGTTAGAAATTAACACCAGTCAAAGATAAGACAGTAAAGCACAGTGCTCATTGTAGTGAAGACATAAATACAGTAAAATCTATCAGAATAAACATAAAATAATTATAAAAAAAAATAATTATATCTAATATTATTATAATTTTACATAAATATTGGTGAACAAGTGTTTCTATTAGGGATGGGAATATACTGTTATCAACATTTGAATGAAATTAAACTGACCATGTGATGACTCTAAAAAAGGCTGAGGAAAGAACTGAAACTGTATTTGGTACTTGCCATGTGTCAATAGCTACAGTTGCTGAGTGGAATCTCTGCAAACACCGACGACAAGCAATAAACCTGCAGCAGCAGTTTCATACGAATGGGGTCAAACATGGGTTGAACGTGTGCATTTAGTGGATCTGTGCCATATACGCATCTCCTGTATGAAAGGGGTATGAAAGAGGCCAGGGCCTGAGCTGCAATTGGACTGACCCTGTCAACTTCGGGTGTGAAGAGAGGTGGCGAGTGTAGCTGTTGGCAAACAACAGGCGCTGATTGAAGTCAAAGAGCAAGGCTGTCTTTCTCTCTCCCCCTCCTTTTCTCTGCCTATATTATCCCCATTCTTCACTCTGCACCTCACTATAATGCCACAATCCATTCACAGTTTGAAGTAGGAAATTACCAGCACCAGTTTCCTGCTGGGTTACCATTAGGACCTTCTTGTGTTTCATCTGTCCTGTTTAGATGAAACACACAGTATGAAATCTTATTTTGCCTTTGAACACTTTACTCTGTCCAACAGCCAGTGCCATATGAATAACATTGGCCAGTGTAAGATTATTAGTTTGCTTTAAATTTAAGACACCCTAAGTGGACTATTACTATTAAATATACAGACAGTTGGCATTTCAAATGGGAACTCCACTAATTTCACACATCAGAGTACCACTGCATATGTGAAGAAAAGGTGTATAAATCCTTTTGTGGTTTCAGAAGGAGCTGTGTGAAATCTGATAAAGAAAATGAAATATATCTGGGGGTGTGGAGTTAGAAAAAAGTGAACTTATCCACACCTCTGTAGCCCGCTCCTCATCTATCTCTAGCTGGAAGCTCGTGGCTACATTAGCCACTACTACCATAACACACACGAATCTCCGGCTGAACTGTCGGTGATGAAGTTGCATTGTGGGTAATGTGGGTACCACCCCATTCTAGCTTTCATTCCTTGTCATACTCTTATTGTTAATTCGCAAACATGGGTCGTAGCAACAGTCACATTGTGATGAATTTGGCCCTAAATCTCTGACACTGCCAGAATTTTGATGCAACCCACCACTAATGGACGAAGCTCTAAATCAGCCGTCAGCAAACTTGTCTCAGAGTATAATCGAAGTTCCCAGTTTTTCATTGAGACATCCTTTAGACAGTGCTCTCTACCACCCATCATCACAACACTAATTGAGTGAAAAAGTTCATCCATCCAGTCCTACAGACTTGGAGAATCTATGACAAGGAGCACTGAAGCAGCACTGGAGGTAATGAAACAACATCTTACTAAGACTTGTTTTTTTCCATTTCTGTGTCACCCTTATGTTGAATTATTTATCAGTGCGTATTAATGGATTTTGACAGACAGATCAAATGCTTAAATCTGCTATGGTATTTTCACCTGCAGGGTAATATCCCTGTATTTTTCCCAAAAGACAGTGTGGAATACCACTAGGAAACAGTGTCTCTCTCTCTTTTAATGCTGGGGTTGAAGGTCGCTTGTTTGTTGTCCTGACAACTACTTTTAATTTACAGTTCCTTTCCCACCATGGACATAATCTCTCTTTCTGTCGTTTCTGCGATACTATTCTGCCATTCCTTCCCTTGTCAAATACTTTGTCTACTCCACTCAGGCAACAATTTGACAGGAGCAGAAAGGAGATGCACTGTTACTCAGCCTGACCTCTCATGTTGCACTGAAACGCACCAGTATCTGTCATCTGACACTCAGATCACAGCCCCTGTACAGCAAAAAAGAAATAGCTCTTCTCTCAAATGAGGAGCAATCTCACTTTTTCTATATACAGCCAATCTCTATTTCACCCGCTCTCATATTCCCACCCCCACCCTCCCCTCCCGCTTCCTTTTTTGACGTTTTTATTTTGCGGCTCTGATGGGAGTGCAAAGGCAGGCTGCCAAGTTGGCTGGACGTGGACAGCATGGGACGCTTTGATCTGGACTTTGTTTTATAGGCATGCACACACACATATGGTCACACACACAGACACATGCATGCACATGGCACAAGCTGAAGACCAGCTCAGTTGAAATAGTTTTTGGGTTAGAGATTTTCAGTGTTATGGCTGTTGCCAGCCACACAGATGAAAGGGGTGCAGAGAACTAGGATGAATGCCAGTCAGATCATAAAAAGATTTTTTTTTTCTGTGTGTGCTCATGCTGCTTTGCCACTTGGTTTAGCGGCAGTGCCTCTAAATGCCACTGATGTACACCAGCCTTTATGCTTTCACAGCAATACCTATAGTTATAAAGGCTGCAATAATATGGTCAGATAATTTACTTTATGTATGACCATGTGAAGCAACGGTTGGCTGAAGGCTGGAAGAGGGACCTATGTGTTGTGTGCTAGCCTAGGCGTTGTGTGTATTCCTACAATACAAACAATACCAAGAGCTATTGTATACACGGATTCCCTCAGTCAACTTGCCTGTTTGAATAAAGGTTTCAAGGTCTGAAAATTCAGCTGTTTGTAAATTCAAGGCCTTTGTGAGGGTGTGCATTAGACGGATTAATTGCATAACTGATATGCAAATCTAGATAATCCTACGAGTCAACTCAGTTAATATGGTCCTTGTTTGCCTTTTATGTAACCTGGTTATTGTTGTTTATGTAAGCATGGCAGCTGTGTATGTGTTAAGTCATGAGTGAACCCAGCCTCTGTGCAGATGGTGCATTCAATTGTTTTCAGGTGCTCGATGATCCAGCTGTTCCTACACTATGACAAATTCCCATGGATTGCATGGCCTGATTGTGGGTACTGCAAGCCTGCCTTAGTTTTAAAGAACTGTAATGGATAAAAACATGGTAACTAAATGATTTTACATGACTGGCATTTGTGGTAACAGAGAAGCTTAAAACCCATGTAGCTAACACATGAATTAATGCTTTTTTGCAGGCATGCCTTTTGTCTATGCTTTAGTTTATAGATTTGCTAATATTTTTGTGTCACCCACCCTTGGAGATACATTATTCCTGTTTTTTTTTGTTGTTTTTTTTATTGTCCTGGGTTCATGTATGCCCATATCCAGCAGCCAGGACCTCATGAAAACTGAACTCATGTCATGGCCACCAGTATAGGTAGAAATGCTCCCTTGCCCCATTAACTTCCTCTGAAAAACAACCATCAATTAGTTCCATAGATAAACATAAATATGATTTTACAGTTCCCCTTAAACATCTCTGCCTGGTGTGGGTAACGATTAACCTGTAATTCCTAGCCAAATAGCTTTACCAATAGCCAGCCATAACAGAGAGCCATTGAAATGACGAATGTCTAGCGTTGAGTAATTGATGGATGGGTGACATCATCAGGCCGCCGGCCCCCTTCCTCTGCATCATCTCCCCAATTCCCTGCTGGGGTCGTTTAGTATTTATTCACCTGACCTGCCTCCTTTATGGCCCTGCTCTGCTTAATGGGCCAAAAGAGAGCCACAGCTCACAGTTTGCCTCCCCTCAGAAGTTGATGCATGTTATGCTTCTCAGATACAGTAACCTTCAGACTGACTCATTTCAAAGACCAGGATTAGCAAGTTAGCCAGACAAGATTTAGAGACCATTCTAACTCATGGTCCTCCCACGTGGGTGTTTTCACTTGTGTTGCCTGATTAGAGCTCCTCGTATGATTTTGTATGTCTGTACAGATTAATTATTTTTTTTCGCTTGTTACTGAAGTGACACCATCATCATTTTTGTTATTACATGGACTTCCCAGCGTAGCACCCAGCTATAACCTGAGCAGAGGAGAAATCAGCCAGTAATCAGCTAAAATAGCTGAAAACACCAGTGTGGGTGTGACAGACCTTTACAAAGTGGGGTCATCCTCCTCAACAATATATTATGAACTGCTGAAAAAGCAAAACAAGGAGATAAGAGTTTGCATTATTCCTTTATTGTTAAAGTGGCTATAATCAATATTGTCACAAACTGTCTCAGGGAATGTGACAAATAGGGAGTCATTTATTTCAACTTTGGTTAACCAAAATGAACAGTGCAGCGTGTAGATCAAATATAATTTTTCCCCGTTTTGTAGCTGTTTTTAAAATCAGAACATATTCCAGTCAAAACATTTTAAAATCATACACAAATAATGGTTGATGACTAAAAGCATGGTGCTGCTGCTGACTAAAAAGCTGTAGGCATGTGGTTAGAATTACTAGGTGCTGGCCCAGTGACTAACACCTCTCCCCCTCCCCCCACCACATCCACAGTCCTCGTCTGACTCCTAGAGAAAGTGTTGCCATCAGGCCTCCAGTCACCATGATGTATTTATCTCTGGCTCTCTACTCATGAGTGATACTTTTCCATTAGCATGGTGGGGTGGGGGTGCATGTTAAATCTCCTGTGCTGGCTCGCATGGCCAACACCTGAATAAATTCTGCCTCCCCTTCCAGTCTCTCCACAGCTCTCCACTTTCCCCATATCTCGTTTGCGCTCATCATGTCTGATCCATCCCTTCAATTTCATGACCATCCTCTCTGCTATCTCTCTATCAACCCTGCTGCAGCCATCACTCGCTCTCCACTCCTCTTCCCTCATCCCCCCCTCTGTCTAGCCTAAACGGTGCCTGTTCAGTGCCATGATAATCCCCTAAGTTCTTTTCTAAATGGCTGACTAGTCCGGCAGTGTCCCCTGAAAGACTTAGCATTATTGAATAAAATGTGGTAAATGCTGCCGCTGGGGAAAATTAATGCCACATCGTATCACTCTCACCCTTCATCTCCTCCCATGTGTTCTGCCCAACTATTGTCTTTATTGAAGGATTGAAGCTGAAGACTGATATTCCCTATTTCTATTCGTCTGCCTGGGGGGGTGGGGGGGTGGGGGGGCAGAGTGTAGTCAGACGCAATACAGAGCTGTCAGTTTTGATCAACATTATAGAGATGGTTCAGGGCTTTTTTTTTATCTTGTGCTTGCTCCTTCTTCAATTGGCGCTTTCTGGAAAGTCATTTCCATTCATTTTGTGTTTGCCAGGCATTTAAGATGGGAGTGAGAGTTCACAGGAGTGCTTAAAACAAACAGAAAGAACAGGGACATCCATTTTGAAGAACCCAGGTGGAGGGATGCTAAATAAAAATTAATCATCCCCTCCTGCAAGGTGCAGCAATACAGTCATTTGATGATTCACCCTTAAAGAATACACTTAACGCAGTGTAAGCCTTTCTTTTTGTGATGCATGCTGCTGGCACAAAAGCATTTGTATATATTTAATAGCAGTATTAGCTATTCCAAGTTTTTTCTAATGATGATGTTTTCATGAAAAGGACACTCAGCCTTAAAATGGTGTCAACCATGTTTAAGTCACTTTAGAGGCCTTTGGCTACATTCGTGTATGAATGCTGAAATTGAAAGGTGGAATGTTGTGCCAGAGACCAAGACTATACAAACAGCACAGTACAAAATAGTTTCCTCTAGGGCAGTTTCATTTTCCCCACTGGAACTACAACCCACGAGTGTGCATTCAACAAGCACATTTTGCATTTATTATTTGACAAAATACGCAAAAATGCACTGCATGTGTATCTACCAGGATCAAGTCAGAAACTACAGGGCTAAAGAGACAAGCAAGAAAGAAATATGTAGTAAAACCTTTCATTTGCGTTCTGTTCACTAAATTTTCTCACCAATCAGTCATGTCCCAGGTCAGAACAGACTGTTGAAAATTAAACACCTTTGTCAATGTTACATAGTGGGGCCATTCCTATGTTCCCACAGTCCTATGTTCCCCCGATTTGTATGGCACATAATGGGAACATGACAAAGGGTCATATGGTCCCCAGTTCTAGGGATAGGGTTTGGGGGTTTGGAAACATAGGCCCCTGGGAACATAGATACGCTCCAATGCATAGCAACATTGCCAGTTAAATAGAGAATTAGAAGATTTGGGCATACCTACTCTACTTTCAATATCTATGCTAATTTATCTCTCATTGAAGAATCTTGCAGAATAGTTTGAACCGAGTTAGGTCTTGTTAGTGAAATAAATGAGGCTCCAATCACCAGTAACTATGGGAACAAGTGCACATATCACGGAGTGTAAGCAGCTCATCAATGAAAAGAGGGAAGCGTCTGAAAGACTCAGGGATTCATTAAGTATCACAATGTATTGCTTCGCTGAAATTAGCATTTTCACTGTGTATCAACTCAAGTCAATTATTCATTGGTCATGTTAAGTGGGGTCCTGTTTTGTAAATACATAAAGAAATGCACTCTATTGCCAGATTCAGACAGCTTATATGACCAGTCCCGTGGACACTGAAAGTATATGCTAATGTATCAAATCAAAAAATTAATACTGTCATTTCCGGTGTTATTGACACATTATTGATCCTTTCATTCATTCCTTCGTTCTATTTTTTAAAGGAAATCGCTATCTACTTACATATTCAGTGTTCCATTGGTGCCAACAACACACGCAGGACTGATTAGTTCCCTGATTAGCTGTGCTGTTTTACCAGCATTTTTATTGTTGTCTTATAAAGCAGCTACATTACAACCAGTAATGTTGCTCTGTGATATTAGCCTGCTGCTATCACACGATAGCCACCGTGTGGTCTGTTCAGAACTCAGTCTCATCAGAGGCAAATGATGTCGTATTACTGTGAATCAATGCTTTATCAGCACAAATACACAAGGAAAAAACAACCTTTATCAAGCAGCATGTCAATTTATTTCTCTCTTTCCTTCTACACAAAGATCAGTAATTGCTTTTGTGTGCAGTCCCTTGAATCTTTTGTATGAAGAAGCTTACACTATTGCAACTAAATCTGAATTCATCAGTGCAGGCAGACTGACTTGAATAAGTGCATTCAGGTGATGCCTAAGCTGTATATTGTTCCTTCAATTTTCCACCACTTTTGTCGAACATTTCATCCACTCAGCTGGTAAACCAATTTGAACAGTCAGAATTTATTTCTGTCTCGCAGCAATGCCACCTTAATGTAATAATAATTAGGTGAACAAAACAAAGCTTACCTGGTGCTCATGGTTCAGAATACTTTTCTTGTACTGCAGGATCTTGTCCAGGGACTACAGCAGACTGACAAACTAAAATTATTTTAATTTAATTAAAATGGCACTTATATCAAATATCATATATCATATATTTGATGGTACTTTTCATACATAATAGATGTTACACTGCATCTTGGAATGATTGCTGTAAATAGATATCTCTTTTTTGTGTGCCCCGCCACCCCCTTTGTACAGACACTTTGATTGCAGTGTAAGTAATGTGAGATCTTGAGGGGGTAATGGCTCGTGGTGCTGATGAGTGCTTTTTCTGTATGTCTGGCTCGGTCTCCATGTACAGAAGAAGAGTCTAACAAGACATAAGTCAGAAAAGCCAAGTGGCAAGAAAAAGAACAGAAATAGATAGAAATCAGCACCAACAAAGTTCCTCAGACCCGACATTTAAGATACACCATTGCTTGGTTGTGACAAGTAGTTGTTTTGTCCCTACACAGACACCACTATGATACTTTCTCAGAGAAATAAGTGTGTGAATCATTTTAGCTTTTTGCAGTAGGGAATGACAGGTCTGATTTGAGAATGGGAGAAGAGTGAGCCTGCAACACATTTTATGGGTAAGAATCACAATCACCTGGGACAACGGCCCCCTCCTTTTTTTCTGAATTGACACGAATACACTGTAGGTGCTGAATCCTGTTGGTTTCAAAAAGGGCCACATGTTACATTCTATTCATAAGAATGTTTGAAATAAAAGGCACATCTGTGACAACAAAGTCATTCTAAGTAGCATTTCTTTTCTGCAAGACAGTACAGTTAATTCCCCTTCAGCTGCACCCTGCAAACATCCATGAGCAATGAGCTGTGGAAGTCCCCATTTGAGCTGTATTCAGAAGTCTCTTTGTTCCTCTCCATTGGGTTCCAGCCTAACCCAGCATTACTATGAATAGAAAATCTGATGGTGATGTAAAGTACCATGTGCGCGTGTGTTTGAGTGTGTGTGAGAGTACGTGTGTGTACATTTGCTACATGTCCACCCAGTGTTTTGATCATTTCTTCCCTGTTACGAACTCAGAAGATAAAAACAAAAGCTGTCCTACATAAGCTAGGTTAAAAACAGCAACAAGAACATTTCTTTTGAAAAATAAAAAGGAAGACAAATGGCCCACATTAAGATAATCTGTATGTTTTGTGTCATGCAGTTTGTTGAGTTACTATAAAGGTTTCATATTTAGCAGTAATTTGTTAATGGTGACAATCAATCTTTTGTTTTGGTCTGGCAAAAGTCAAGTCTGCGCTGGCTACACCTTCTCATTTTAAATGTAATATCTCTGGGTATCGGGGGCACCCCGGAGGCTACGAGGTTGAGGAGATTACTACGAACTGCAACGTCTCTGGTTCGAGTCCAGCTGTGGAGCTTTGTTCAGAATCAGAATCAGAAATACTTTATTGATCCCCGAGGGGATGTCTTGTTGCATGTCTGTCCCTTGACTCCTGTAATCTGTCCACTATCACTATCTAATAAAGGTGCACAAATGCAGGGGGAGAGGAAATCACCCTGGGAACATGCAAATTGTTTTCTCTCTTTTTTTAAATGATTTAGCAGTTAATCCAAAAAGAATCATTACTTAACTAAAGTAATTTTTACTATACTCATGTCATATACTTATGTCAAATATACATCCATGAAAAGACAGCAGGCAGCAACACAGTTCATGGATGGTGTGACCTTCTCACACAAATAAAAAAATATCTTTACCAGTTTGCATGTGTCCCAATTTAAATGGGTAGAGTGGATTAAAATTAAACTGTAAGGATCTCCACGTGGAAATGAGGTGATTCACATACCATGTATGCTAATCAAGATATAGGTGTTTGTTCCCCCCTTGTCTTCATTCTCTGCACGCTGTTGCCATTAAAGATGTATTATGTGCTACCCTGGTTTGGCTTGGCTTGCGAGGATCGTAAAGTTCACTAATCTAATGACACAGGGTACACACTACTGACTGCTGTGTCAATAGAGGTCATGTACTTACATAGATCAAGATAAGGGGGGTCTGATTGTGTGCATGGGTGTGTGTCCCTATATCTGTGTGTGTGTGTGTGTGTGTGTGTGTGTGTGTGTCTTTTTGTGTATATGTGTGCATCTTTTATTGATGTGCCCTGATCTTTGTGCAGAGAGAGATATGTAGAGGCCACTGTTAAATCATTATGCTCCTGTAATTACTTTGTAAGAGCATTGGACTGCTACCACTTTTAATTGGGGAGTTTACAAATTAGGTGTATTCATGATTTTTTTTCATGCAAGCTGTCAGTAAAGTAGTAATTGCTTTGGCTTTTCCAAAAGGGTAGTAAAAAAATTGATAATTGGTCATTTTGTTGTTATTTCTTCCATCCATAAAACAGAAACGTAGTGTCCCTAAATCAGATCTAAAGTTGTACAACAGTAGTAGTAGTACAACATCAAGCAACACCACAGCGCATCTACAGCCACATTCAATAACAGCTATTATAGAAACAACAAAAACCACTCTTGCCAGATGATAAGACGAAAACCATTGTCTTTGAAAGGTCAAGATAAAACCTGAATAGAGATTAGAGATGGCCAAGGTTAATGTGAAGAGCCAAGATCAGCTCATGCTAGGTAAGAGGATAATTGAGCTCTCATGGACATGCAGTAAAACAACTTTGAATTTTTCCCAACTCTATTTTAATGTGATCCGGAAATCCCTGCGCAATGTCAAGAGAAGTTGAGCTGCAGAAATGAAAGAAAAATAGATTTGGGGATCACCTTCAACCTCTCACAGCCCCTGCTCTGAAGGTTGTAACAGCATCATCTCCAAGGGCAAGAAGAGGGGAGGCGTCCAGTAAAGTATGCATGATTGGCTATTTAAAGTTTTACGATGCAATCTGGGAATCCTAGCACAGGACTTGCAACAGCCACTTGGCACAAGTCGACCCATATTAATTGAGAATAAATGCCACCACACTGACATTGACAGTGAACTCCGAGATTAAAGATTAATGATAAACTAATGCTTCTATCAGATTAATCAAGTCATAGGAGATTAAATTTGGATGCTTCCTAGTTTTGGTTTTGATGGCATAATTACTTTTTCCCCCCCTATTGGAGAGCATCAAAGAGACAGCATCCACTTTTTGCACTTCAAAAAATAAATGTCATAATAAGTACAGAGCTGAAGCCCAGATGGAGGTCGCACTGTGTTTTAATTAATTCCCAGCACTTGCTTTCACAAAACCATACACTCTATAGAGGATGAAACACAATGTTTTATTTGCAGCATTTTATATAAAACAAAACAAAAATGCACATTACAATATACAGTTAGCACTCTTGGCTCACAGCAAGAAGGTCACGGGTTCAAACCCCGGTTGCCCCAGGGACACGGGGAGAAAATGTTTTCCCTATGTCTGTGTGGGTTCTCTCCGGGTGCAACTGTTTTGCTTCTTGTAGTTCAATACTATTTTACACAATATTCACTGCTGGTCATTTGTCTGCATACAGTATGCAGTTCACTATTTGATGCAAGATTAATGTTATGAGACGGGACAGAACGGACCCAAACGCAACGCTCAGAAGGAAAGAGGTTTATTGAGGGTTTACAGAGGGGGCTATGGAAGGGGTGAGGGAGGTGAGGTGGATGCCGGGGGACGTGGACACGGAGGACAGAGGAGCACGCGAGGAGCAGGTGGTGAGGCGAGGAGCGGGGGGGGCCAGGAGGACGCCGTGGAGGAAGCCCGAGAGGAGAGGACAGGAGGGTGAGCCCAGCCGACAGAATGGAGGACGAGGGTGAGTGAACCTGGGAGGGAAAGCAGAGAGACAGAGTTAACTCGAGGAACAACCGGGGACTGGAAAACAGAGATCATTGACACCAGAGCTCGAGAGGTTGGCACCGGGTTGGGAGCAACGACGATCAAGCGAGGATGGTGTGTAGAACTGGGGTTGAAATACAGGCAGGGATGAGGTTGATTACTGGCAGGTGTGGCAGGCTGACGAGGTGCAGGTGCGGGTTGTTGGCTGGGCTCAGGAGCGGAGGGAGAGAGAGAGAGGAAGAGAACACAGGGAGGCAGGCAGAGCAAAACAATGGGAGAAATAAAGCGAAAAAAGGAAACCAGGACACTCACCGTCAGCCGGGCTGTCCCCACAACAGGGCCCCCCCCCTCAACGGACGCCCCCAGGCGGCCCACCCGGCTTATCTGGATGAGTCCTGTAAAAGTCTGTCAGGAGGGACTTGTCCAGGATCTGGCTGGAGGGAACACAGGAGCGCTCCTCCGGGTCGTAACCGGCCCAGTCCACCAGGTAGCGGTACCCCCGACCTCTACATCGCACGTCCAGGAGCCGGCGCAACGTGTAGGCGGGGTGACCATCAATCATCCATGGAGGGGGAGGCGCTGCCACTGGAACGGAGAGGGAGCTGGTGGCGACAGGCTTGACTTTCAAGTGAAGCAAGAGGGTTAGGCGTACTGGGGAGGGGTTAACGACGGCCTCAATGGGATAGGGGCCGATGAACCGGGGGGCGAGCTTCTTGGAAGGGACCTGCAGGGGTAGGTCCCTGGAGGAGAGCCAGACTCGCTGCCCAGGCCGGTAGGTGGGAGCAGGGGCCCGGTGGCGGTCTGCCAGCTGGCGGTTGCGGGCCGCAGTGCGGAGAAGGGCGGCCCTGGCCTCCCTCCAGATCCGGCGGCAACGCCTGAGGTGGGCCTGTACAGAGGGGACTGCCACCTCCTCCTCCAGGGATGGGAACAGGGGGTGCTGGTAACCCAAGGCACACACGAAGGGAGACATACCAGTGGCAGCGCTGACCTGGGAGTTGTGAGTGTACTCAATCCAGGGGATGGAGAAACTCCAGGAGGAGGGGCTGCAGTATGCCATGCATCTGAGTGCCGCCCCCAGGTGCTGGTTGCCCCGCTCGGTCTGTCCGTTGATTTGGGGTTGATAGCCCGAGGAGAGACTGGCAGCTGGTACCAAAGGCACGGCAAAAGGATTTCCAGACCTGGGATGTGAACTGGGGTCCCCGGTCTGAGACAATGTCCAGAGGGATTCCATAGAGGTGGAAGACGTGGTTGATAAGCAGGTGGGCTGTTTCCAGAGAGGAGGGGAGTTTGGGTAGGGGAATGAAGTGGGCAGACTTAGAAAAGCGGTCAACGATAGTGAGAATGGTAGTGTTTCCGTTTGAGCAGGGGAGACCAGTGACAAAGTCCAGGGCGATATGGGACCAGGGACGACCGGGGACCGGGAGGGGGCGAAGGAGAACGGCGGGCGGTTGATGGGAGGGTTTGGCGCGGGCACACACCTCACAAGCCGCTACGAAGGCTCGACAGTCCTTCTCTATTGAGGGCCACCAGAACCGTTGGCGAAGCAGAAAGAGGGTGCGGGCCATCCCAGGGTGGCAGCTGAACTTGGAGGCGTGCGCCCACTGGAGGACCTGGGAGCGCACACACGACGGGACATAGAGGCGGTTCTGGGGGCCAGTGCTGGGGCTGGGATCGGTGGACTGGGCTCGGCGTACGGCGGATTCCACTACCCAGACCACGGAGGCGACGAGACAGGAGTGCGGTTGGATGGTGTCGGTGGGGTCTGAGGCAGTGTCAGTAGAGTGGAGCCAGGAGAGACCATCGGGTTTGGTGTTGCGGGATCCGGGTCAGTAGGAGAGGGTGAAATTGAACCGGTTGAAGAACAAGGCCCATCGAGCTTGGCGGGAATTTAGTCTCTTGGCGGTTTGTATGTAGGAGAGGTTCTTGTGGTCAGTCCATACCAGGAAGGGGTGTTCAGCTCCCTCCAGCCAGTGCCTCCACTCTTCCAACGCCAATTTGATGGCCAGGAGCTCTCGGTCCCCCACGCTGTAGTTCCTCTCGGAGGCAGTGAGGCGGCGTGAGAAGAAGGCGCGGGGATGGAGCTTGTTGTCCTCCGGGGAGCGCTGGGAGAGGGTGGCACCAACGCCCACGTCCGAGGCGTCCACCTCGACTACGAACTGGAGGGAGGGGTCGGGGTTGATGAGGACAGGGGCGGAGGTGAACAGGGTTTTGAGGCGGGTGAAGGCAACAGCGGTTTCTGGAGGCCAGGTAAAGGGACCGAGGTGGAAGTGAGACAGGTGAGGGGGGCGGCGACGGTGCATTAATTCCGGATGAAGCTGCGATAAAAGTTAGCAAATCCTAGGAAACGTTGCAGCTGTTTAACGCCGGTGGGGGTTGGCCAATCGGCGACTGCCTGGATCTTGGGCGGGTGGCACAGAGCTGCCCTTTTTCAATTATGAAGCCGAGGAATTGGATGGTGGGGATGTGAAAATCGCACTTTTCGGCCTTAACGCAGCCTGTTCTCCAGAAGCCGCTGCAGCACCAGGCGAACAGATCAGGGTATCGTCGAGGTAGACGAAAACGAAACAGTGGAGGAAATCACGTAGGACATCGTTGATCAAGGCTTGGAAAACGGCGGGGGCGTTGGTGAGTCCGAAGGGCATGACAAGGTATTCGTAATGACCGAGGGGGGTGTTAGAGGCAGTTTTCCACTTGTCCCCCTCCCGGATCCGCACCAGATGGTAAGCGTTTCTTAGATCTAATAAATCCAGTAAAAATGGTGGACCGGGAGAGGGAGTCGAAGACCGAGTCCATGAGGGGCAGCGGACACTTGTTTTTAACGGTGATGGCGTTGAGCCCCCGGTAATCGATGCAGGAGGTGGCCGGGCTTGCTGCAATAAATGCACTCACGGCCAGACGGCGCCGTTCGTGTTCCTCCGGGGAGAGGCGAGCGCAACCCAACTGCATGGGCTCGGTAGCAGCGGGGGAAGGCGGTGTGACCGAGTGTTGCGCCGGGGACGGCAAAACAGAGGCCCGGGATGGTGTAAGGCCAGAGCGGGAGGTGGCGGAACCGCGACCGAAGCGGTCCCTGGCTCTTTCCCGCAAGCGGTTATCCAGATTGGTGGCCGCCTCGACCAGAGCGTTAAGGTCCGCCAGCACGTCCCTAGCGGCCAGCAGATCCTTAATGCGATCACTGAGGCCATCTAGGAAGACGCACCGAAGGGCTTCATTGTTCCAGCCCGAATTGGCCGCCAGAATGCGGAAATCGACCGAGTACTCCGCCACACTGCGATCTCCCTGGCAGAGGGAGAGAAGCCACCCAGGCGCCTCCTTCCCCCGCACCGGGCAATCGAGGGCGTGAGGCTGGCCCTCACTGAGCGCCGCGTACCAGGAGAGAGCCCGGTCACGGAGCAGCCCAGCAATTTGACAAACTTTGGCCTCGTCGGACTGGAAACTTGCTGGCTGCCTCTTAAACACCAGGGCGCCCTGTAGCGCTCGAGAGGTTGGCACCGGGTTGGGAGCAACGACGATCAAGCGAGGATGGTGTGGAGAACTGGGGTTGAAATACAGGCAGGGATGAGGTTGATTACTGGCAGGTGTGGCAGGCTGACGAGGTGGCTGATGAGGTGCAGGTGCGGGTTGTTGGCTGGGCTCAGGAGCGGAGGGAGAGAGAGAGATGAAGAGAACACAGGGAGGCAGGCAGAGCAAAACAATGGGAGAAATAAAGCGAAAAAAGGAAACCAGGACACTCACCGTCAGCCGGGCTGTCCCCACAATTAAAAGTCACCATAAAAATGTCCTTAAGGCAATCTTTAATAGTAAAATTAACTATGTATAGATGTCATTTAACAGCCATAATTAAATTTAAATGAACGTATCAAACTTGATATTTTAATATTGTCTGTAAATTACATGCAGGCTACTCACTGTTTCCAACTGTCCAGCATCCGGTACAGAAGTTGTTTTTATTTTATTTCAGAATGATCATTATGTGAGAAAAATATTTTTTGAATTTCTGTCATTAATAAACATTTCATTTTCTTTTTTGTTATGATAAAAAGAGCAAGAGAGACAGAGAAATCCCCACAGACTCCCTGGAATGAGGCTAACTGGCATGTCATTAACACACTGTTGCTCACCTTCTTCACTGGGACAGGGAGGTTACAGTTATGGGGAGACAGGGGTCTGCTAAAAGGGGCAGGGACAATGATTTAATATGAATATCTTGCTAAATGTTTCCCTGCACTGATTAAATGTTATTGGAATGTAGGCTAACACTAGTCTATAGCTAGCTAGCTTATTTCACTGTAGACATTAAGCCAACAGGTTAACACCACTCACAGACTAAAGGCTGCCCACCTTTCATGGTGAAAAACTGGGTTACAGAGTGACATCCTTTCCTTTGTCTTTCCTCTCTCTCTTTTCTCTCTCCTTTTTTGAAAACCAGATTTTGGTTTACTATGCAACATTGTCATCACTATATTTCTGGCTCATCTACTGACTGCAAGGCAGGGCCAAACCATTTTATGCAGATAAGGGGGGTGGTCAATATGGATGTTTATTTTTTGGTCAATGGGGATATTTAACTTCTATTGCCAAAAACAAAGAGATCATTAATTGTATTATTATATTTAAAATACTCAATGATGATGGTTGATATTAGTTTTTACCTATTTCAGTATTTATCTATTCCTGTCAGCCAGGGGGCCCCTTGAAATTGTCCTAACTTTCTCCCCCTATACGGTGCCCCTGCCTGGGTCGTCAGTGCGCATGTGTAGGCGTAGCGTGTATGTAGCAGTAGAAGAGGAACACTTGCTGAAGAGACGGAGCCCCAGCTTCACTGGTGTTGTGCCGAGTTGTCCGCACCTCGCGGGACTTTCGGATAATTTATCCTTGTTGATGAACCACACAAAGAATATTTTATCGTTTTTAAATAGCTTGCTACTTGAAATAGACCCGCGAGGAACTGCGACGAGTACCATCACTTCTGTGCACGAGCACTAACGCCTCCTGTTGCTGATTGGCACTTTCTTTGTTTTCCATTTACAGTGAGGCTGTGTAGGAAACCGGATTTTTTTTCAGAGCACCCACAAAATGGAGGGCTAGCGAACCTGGAGGAAATATTAGTTTGCCGCATATTATTGGAGAAATCTGTTATCGGTCATGCTAGATGCCACACACCACACTAGCAAGGGCAGAATATGTGCATCGTGCATTTATTAAATCCCTCAGGATATACATATAAATTAAATGTGAATAGGAGTCATTAAAAGCAATTTAAATGTAAGCCTCTGAATCAGAACTACCTGGATAGTGATTTCAGAGGTCTTTATTACTGCTGAATATTACATGTAACACAATTCAACCTTAATGGAATCCGATGACATGCACTGCGCTGGCTAAACGGATTACTCTCCTTATGTCTCGCCCACCAGCACTCACAGCTGAATTCCCTCAAAACAAGCCACTGACTTAAGATCGCTCCAGTTTTGAACTTCCCACAGAGACTTCAATAAATGCAATTTATTATGTGGTGGTAAAGAAATGGGGGCAGTTTTTTTCAGATTTTTTTCTGTCTCTCTTCCCCCCTCATTTTTCTTAGCTCATCTCTTCTAGCGTTGTTACTCTGTTGTCACACTCGTACAGATCGTCTGCGCTCGCATCACTCCCCCACCACGTTTCTTTGTTCTCTCCCCCTCTGTCTCCAGCTTGGGTACTCCTTCTGAGTCTTTCTCTCAGGCTGTGTGATTAGTCAGATTGAGAGCGGGCCTGCAGCTCTCTGATAATGCTGGTATGCAGGTGGATGTATCCCTGTGTGTGTGCACATTGCTATTTTTTTTTTTTTGCACCAAACAGGACCACCAGCACAGAGAAAATATGTAGCTTGACTGTATATACTGTCTATGCTGCCGTTTTAGATGTCTGGAAACTGAAAGGACACCAGTCAAAAAGAAAAAATCTCTCATGTTTCCCAACCCACAAATTCATTTTATTTAGTGTTTTATTTAATACAGTGTTATATTTTCTAATTAAAGAGGGAAATACTATAATAAATCAGTCAAAGATTGCAAATAAAGGGAACAAAAGTCAGATATGACCTTTTGAGTACTATTTTTATCAATGAGATATGGAATGAGAATAAAAAGTCCACTTCCTCAAGGGACATACTTAAAAGTTGCTATGAGATGCACTTTACATTTTTAGTTTTCAAAAAAAAAGTTAAAGGACTAGTTGAACATTTGGGAAACATTCTTCTTTATTTTCTTCCTTTCTTGAGAGTTAGATGGGAAGATTAATACCACTCTTATATCTTTAAATATGAAGACAGAACAGGAAGACAGTTAGCTCATCATGCATTCATCATGCCTTAACATAGCATAATTTCAAGACTGAAAAAAACATAACTTTTTTGTTTCTAAACACCTTTTTCCTAGATATACAATGTTATTTAGTGACTGTTAGCGCTATAGGTGGATTTTCTCTTTCTCTGGAATTGTCCAGACTAGCTATTTCCCCCTGCTCTCAATGATCATGCAAATCGGAGCTAACTGTCTGCTAGCTCCATCATACCTGTTGAACACCATCACCCCCGGTACTTGGGCAGCACGCGAACTTTAAAACTGCAGACTTTTGACGTTTTCGGCGTTTTAAGTCCAAAAATCTTTTGCTAGCAATATCCATCTTGATTATTGTGCAATACCTGGGAGCTGCGCCTACCATCTCTCGCCTCTTTCTGTAGAGCAGGAGAAGCGCCGCTTTGGAACACTCTGTATTTTTCGCGGCCTGGTGGCCGAGCAATAGGGGCTATGTAGACATCCAGGGTATCAAAAGAAAGGTCTGCTCAATCCGGATTGATTGATGTATTGCCTGTAAAGAATGGGAGTGCTTTTGGTCACAGGAATGTTGATAAATGTTATACTGTTTTAATCAATATTTCAGTGTTATGTTATTTGGAACATGGTTGTCTGGGCAGAAATAGTGTTTTAAAGAAAACTCCCAATAAAAGTAAACATTTAAACAGTAAATAGTTTATTTTCATCACATTTACAATTGCATTCCAGGTCTATCAGAAGACATTCAGTTGCATTATAATTTATCTTATTTGTTTTGATGGTTTATTGCATTAAAAATATAGCTTTTTTTTACCAAGCAAGGATGAAATTATCATATTTTCTTTATTGTTAATGGATTTATATTCTTAGCTTCTGACCTTTCAAATGAGACCAGAATTATGCATCTAGGTTGAGGAGTTATTCCTGATTCATTTTGGTGTGTTATTTTAGGTGTTTTTCCTGGAAATGGGGGCAAATAGCTGGCGGTTTCCAACAGGTTTTAACAGAGTGATACCATTCCTCAGCTCTAACTCTCTGCAAGACAGCAAATTTCCTAAAATGTCAAAATATTATTTTAAGGTTTATGGGATGATGGCAAAGGGTCTCCTAATGCTACTGTGTTTGTGACTGTACATATTTGTCAGCGTAAGTGTGAGCTCAGCAGCTCAGGTAAAGGTTCTCATAGGGGCAACTTCCAGCTTTGGCATGCACTGCCTTCATGATAGAAAAAGGGAAAATTAAAGATTTACACCCACTGACATCAAAATTCCACCACTTCCTAGACCACCATCAACATTAGCAACAGGCATTATCTTTCCTTCCCTTGTTTTTTTGACATCTGTCTTGATCTTCGGGAACTGTGAAGTGCACATGTAGGAATGGTTCTTAACTGCAGAGACTAATCTGACAAGCGAGAGAGCAGGCACTGTGACCAGCTAACCTTTAAGCTGCCTGAGTTCATTGAAATTACTTAGAAAAACTCTGATTGATCTAAATTAATACCACTGCCCCAGCTGAGTAGAAAATGAAACGAGGAGACTAGGAGTCAAATTTGTGATTTACTAAAATAACACACTGAGGACCATAGTGATTGTTTGATCTGCAGAGCAAAGAACCCCCTTCAAATCTGAATCCACACATTTTATAGACAAGTCAGCGCCCTTCCAGAGTCTCTCTTAATCATATTAGGAGAAACGTCCACCAATATTCCAGTAAATGCCTCACAGTAACAAGTTTTTTTTTCCGCTTTTGTCACTTTGGTAGGTCAAATTGAAGTCTTTGGTAACCGGTCCACAGTCAGAACACAGACATCCTCATATATCAGCTATTGCTCTGTCCTGTCCAAGAGGAGCTCGACACACATCCCAGCAACATTTCATAACATACACTCACATCAACACAGAATGAATCACATTTTGAACACCCATCAATGATCAAGACCTGGATGTTTCCATACACAGAACTGTATACTTCAAAGTACAAGAAGATAATATGTCACAACAACAGACAAACATCGAAAGATTGTGTAGTTATACACACACAATATACATATAATGGGCCCTACATATTAAATGTGTGTGTGTAACTTTTTTATGAAATGTTCTGCCAGAGAATCACAGCAAGGCCAAACTGGGAGCTAGGTCTCTTCATGTTTCCATGCACCAATATATGTTATTTAATATAAATACATACATTGTAATAGAACACAAATAATCCACCACCGAGGGAAATAACACGCAGCTCAGCAATGGCAGCTGACTGCCCGAATCGCACATTCAAATGATCAGAATAGTTGAGTCACAAATGGTGTTTTAAGGCAGGTGCTTTGTCCCAGTGGCTGAGGTATAATAAACTGTACCTGGCTGCAATATGTCAATTTCAAGTCAGAGCGGCTAGAAACCTCTGAGATCTCAGAACAATAACTATGAATACCTTTTTGCAGACATATGTGGGATAGAAGTGTGATAGACTTATCATTTTTAAATGCTTTAGTGAGAAGGCTGTTTGATCCTTGAAAGTGTCTTTCTAAAAAAGAAGACAAAATAGGTAAGAGGGCCTGCAGCACCTATTCCGCTTCTTTATTCCTCTTCTTGTGCAGGCAAATGGAAAAAAATGTGTGATGGAGAAATGGCAGAAGCGTAATGGGGATCTTTATAGCTGATGGGAGAAGGAGCCATTCAACAAGTCATCAAGTTAGTATAGACACAGAGCTTTTCCTCTAGGAATATCTTAATCACAGTCTATGCCTTAACAGCATATCTCATCAAATCCATTCAGAGGTAAAGATAAAAAGGTAAAAATGTCAGGTTATGCAAAAAAAAAAAAGGAGTAGGCTAGCTCAAGTGTTTGCATGCATTAGTCAGTGTATGTTGCGGGGAGAGGGGGGTCTGGAGTTCAAGTTTTCCTCTTCCTTCCTTTTCCCTCCCTCTGCACTTTCTCTTTGGTGCCTGGAGGATAGAGCTCTGTGCTCATGTTCCTTTGTGCTCTCTTGCTTTTCTTTCCAGACTCATTCCTTTTCATCTTCTCCTGGACCCTTTTCCCTCCTCCCTCTTCCTACACCTTCTTTGCTCTCTCTTCCTCGCAACTCAGAGCGAACACACACGCACATGCACATTTAGCATGCAAATATCATCCAACATTATGTCTTTGTTTGAGGACGAGTAGCTGGCTAGCATACCAAAGTGTGGAAGCCACCTGTGAAGCCCGAACACAGCAGCAGGAAGGGACTGACTGGTGCTTAGCTCTCCTGAAGTAAAAATGGACTTTCCTTGATGAGGCCTCCGCATATCCTACATTATATTTGTCATAGAGTTCAAAGGCATTTTCAAAATGTGCTTGCACACCAAAAGACACATTTAATTCATTAAAAACTTTATTGCAGACACAGGTCCATATAACACATCATACAGTACACAATACAAGGAAATACATAAATATAAAAAAGTATAAAAAATACATAAAAATTCCATATTAGCCTAGGATATACAGACTATTGCACCAATGTCGTCTTAACCTAGAAGTGTATCTATAGCAGCTTTTCAGAGGACTGACTAGGGCTTCAATTATCTGATTCTCTGACTTGTCCAGGCGACACATAAAACTAAACATCAGTTATCTTAAGAGTAGACACAAACAAATGACTAGCACTATGCCACCTAGGGACATGAAGCAGCAGCCTCATTGCATCATTATATGCTACCTTAAGCCTCTGCATACTCTTTTTCTTATAGTTAGACCACAACTGAGCAGTATATAACGGTGTAATGTAGGTTCTAAACAGAGAGCACTTCACATGGTCAGAACACATGGAAAACTTCCTTATAAGCACATTAGCTTGAGAATAAATTTTACAGCGCTGACGGTATAGGTCTTTGTCATCCGTCCAGTCATTAGATATGACATGACCTAAATATTTAACTTCCTCACACACAGCAAGAGGGCTATCTGACAAATAAAAGGTCGGGAAAGTTGACTTCCTGTCCTCATCGCTTCTAACTGTCATTATGACTTTTCATAGAGTTCTACTTTATGTCATAATCAAGGCCATACTGAGAGCACACCTTCATCGTCTGCTGCGGCCCAGCACTATATGGACATAGCAGGACTAGGTCATCTGCATACATAAGATGATTAACGACAGTGTTGCCCACAAGACAGCCAGTTTTTAACCTATTTAGCTGGTCTGATAATTCATCCATATAAACATTAAATAAAATAGGAGACATAATTCAATGTTCATTGTTTACACTCCTCCGCACATTTGTATACAGTGGTTTAGAAAAGCTTCATACATACATCACACGTCCTCTGCACTACATTTAACAATGAAATGGCCATCTACCAGTCAACAGACTGACACACTAATTCTCCATTAAGATATGCTATATATTGTCACTTACTTTTTTTTTTTAACTTGTTTAAAACATGTTTTATTCGAGCAACAGTCCAAATTTCAAAAGCACAAAATTGAGAAAAGCAGCAAATCCTCATGTTTGTGAAGCTGAATCCAGCAAATCTTTGCATTTATCTAACCCGCAAAAAATAATAGATTATGAAAATAGTTGTTAATTGACAATTCATTTTTTGTCAACTTATTGACATTTCAGCACAATTTCAGATTAGCGTTTACAGTATGTGAACCTTTATGTATCAGTGAACGTCTACTGCAGAGGTCACTAATTGGTGGACCGAGATCTGGATCCGGACCAGCCACCGTCCTCGGACCTACAGACAATTTATTATTGAGAATTACTACCTTGTGGCGGAGCATTTCTATTTCAACACGCACAGCTTTTCTAGCATTCACTGTACTGGTTTAATGGCCCAGGAAACTCACAGACCAATTACATGTGTTCCAAACATCTCATGTGATGCTCCTCAGCCAATCAAATCTGTGCATTCCGATAAACATTACCAGTCGAATCTGCGTGTGAGATACACACACATAGACAGGAGACAAAAGAGAAAAGAGACTTCACATGGCTTTTAATAAAGAATGTACAGATTCTTACATGTACATTCTTCCCACAGGAATATCTCATATATCTCCAATTGTAGCCAGAGCTCACGTTTCTCACTGAACAAGAGAAAGTAGGTAAGTGGGAGCTATATAAGAGGGAATGAAGAGAAGAGGAGATATTAAAGCAATTCATTTGTTAAGATGTGTTGAGTATTTATTATATAATTGATTGAGACTCCACTTCAATCACTTTAAGCTTTAAACTTTGAAATTAAGCATGTGATTTTAAGATGCACATGCAATATGGCCTACTGCTGCAGCAGTATGTTCACATTCATGCTGGTTAGCAGCTTCACACAACCTTCCAAACACAGTCCACTTTGTTGCCACCATTTGTTACCCTGTGGTTGTAATCACAGCTTTTCAGCAAGTCAGCCAGTCACTTTTTGCCATTAAAAGTGATCCCTTGTTAGACCTTAATCACAGAAGTAATTAAAGCCTAACACAGCAACTATGTAGTTTGCCTTTGTCTCACACCACAAACAAGGTGTTAAAAGAGGCCTCACAAGTCTCTTGTTGGCAGACAGCTAGCCAGATGGGCTTATAATGCTGATAATGTGTGTGGTTATATATATATTTGTGTGTGTGTGAGAGAGAGAGAGATACAGAGATAGTCTCTCTAACCCTGCTTGTCTCTGTGTCTGCCTACCTCTGTCTCAGAAAGGCTCACACTCTCACATGGACACATACACTTTGCAGTGTAATACAATCAGCGGGGGCAGCAAACACAAGCAGAGAACATCTGCGGAGCAACAGAAAGCCAAATCCTCTCCGCTGGGAGACAATGACCATGGACACACTGGCATATGGATGGGCCAGAGCTTTCCAACAAGGCCAAATAATGATTGATGCTAGCAGTCGCACGCTACACAACAGTCTGTGCATACCCAATTCACCAGAGAGGCTCTGTCGCAGCCAAATGAGCAAATAAACCATAATTTCATTGTCATTGACGATCAAATTATCCTGCTAGTCTAATTTGGACCAGGTTGCACATAGTTAGTAAATTTCTGTTTTGCTGGATCTGCTATTGGGAAGGGACAATAAAAAGAATGATGATTTGCTTTGTGCATCATTGGAACTTTTGAGCTGAGAAATGCAATGCGTCCTTTTTTGGCAGAGTGCTGAGTTAAAGGATGATGAAAATTTCTGTAACAGCTGCAGCCATCTAAACTTACAAGACTCAGAATAAATCCTATGTAGCATTGAATTCAGCTCAAAGAAAATAACAATAATGTAAAAGGTATAATCCCATATTGTTAACCAAAAAAGTACTTTAATGTTTAACTTTTATTGCATAAAGTCATATCATAAGGTACTAAATAAGTTGCTAAAATTATGATGAAAATAAAAAATCATTATTAATTATTAATGTGATAATTAAGTATGCATAGTTTACCAATAAGCCATTTGTATCAAAATAACACAAAAATCAAGCTTCTAATTTGAAAAACAAAAGTTGCTACATTTTTTTATGTGTTAGACAATTCTTGCAACATTACAGTTTTTGTTTTTCAAAATATTTGAAACCTTATTCCTACAGTACTTGGAAACTTCTGTGTCAAAACAGTATACCCATGTTAGTACAAACTGGGTCCTATGTTTGTGCTCTGCCAACCAAGCAGCGACCTTGCAGCAATAAACTGACAGTAATGTGTTGGATGCAAGCAGATGTTTTCTCACCTACATCTGTTCTGTAATTGTCTGTGACATACATGGTGCTAAGTGGGTCGCTTGCACAACTAATGAGAATGCAAACCGGTGACACAATGCAGTTTCATAATCAACACACATGTCAGCACCCCTTCCTATGCACCGTAGTGCAGACCCTACTTACTGACTTTACATTGCAATAGGGGCACACAAAATAGACCTGTCTTCTTCTCTTAAGTAATGTTTGCCTTAATTTATCTTGATGTGAATTCCTCATGAAGGTTAAGCTTGTCATATTATTGAAATACTTGCTATTATTTGTAGATGCACAAAATGTGATTAGACAATAATGCTACGTGTACGTAACATTATTACTTAATGTACTTAATAGGTTAGATTTAGAGTCATTCTTGCCCATTACTGCTGTACTTACTTATAGACTGTACGGTTGATTAAATCCCTGCAAACGTGAGGATAGCAGGTCTGCTGTGCGCTCCATCTGCAGCTTCTAACTTGAGGAATGTGGCATGCGTTTCCAAAGTGTTGCAAACAAAAAAAAGTCATCTAATGTGGCTACCTGGAATAAATGTTCACCAAGTATCACCATGCTCTTTTTTAACACAAGAGATGGACAGAAGAAAGACATACAGTTCTTTGTAAACACTTGACACACTTTGCTGACACAGCACAATTTTGAAGTTTGACTGGAAAGTAGAGACCGTAATCAGTAATCATTCATACAATTAGTTGGCATGGCAACATGATTTGCAGAAGTCTGTAGCTGGGAGGGATTTAACTCACACCGGAGGAGCACTGTTGTCAGTGGAATGTTGACACCACAGGAATTGAGTGGGTACTGTACCGCCAGGGCTTACAGAGACAGCACCACTGTCTTGTCCTAAGTTTGAATTGTTTAATTAAGTAATGATCTATAGAATTGCTATTTTGTACTGACACTTTCATGCAAAATTGTATTGACAAAAGCTGAAAGCTCAATGTGTTGTAAGTCAAACCAAACACAAGCTCGCCATACACTATTTAAAAAAGTAAAAATACTGACAATACTGTTACAAAACAATCTGTATACAGACTTTGTGCCAGGTGTGGCCACATTTGAATACAAATACAAGCCTGGCTGACCAGTGAGATGATTGATTATTTCCAGATTGCGCCAGATTGGCTGTTTACAAAAGGAGCCAAACAGACCTGCTGATGCCCTAACTTAACCCAATAAACAACTGTGTCACAAGTGTACCAAAGCCTTTGGTCACAACCACATGAGCCAGCACTGGGAAACTTGAGCCACCACCTGTGCACCCACCTTTATTCCCAAAAAAGGCCTGTCCTTAGGGGAACAACACAAGGTTGTATAAAGAAAAAAAAAAGTCCCTTCATGCTACACACACACAACAGATGTATTAAAATATGGTAACAAAAAAAAAATTAAATAAACCAATACATACAGTTATTCATATGCATACATGCATACATACACACATATACACCCTAAACATTCTGCAGTGCATTTTCTGAATTTGTGTCTGGGGAGAATGTAAAAAGCAGCAACAAGATGATAATATGGTTTCTTCTCCACAATAAAAAGTCTGACATTTGGGAAACAGTATCCATTTCGACCATATTTGAGCACCAAGCATCATCGATGGAAACACAGAGTCCACCTTCTCTCATCTTGCTGGAGTCTTGCGCTGACAGCTTGGAACATGGACCATGTTCTTGGTCCAGGATGTCAATGGGGCAGGTTTCTGTAATGATGTAAGCACAACAGTTCTGATTTCTGTTGCATGGCCAAGATTATTCCAATTTTGTCCAGACCAGAAGAAGCCTAAGTCCAAGCTGGGCAACATTACTCCTATCCCAGCTCTCTTTCCTCTCCTCTGAGCGATCACTGCACCTGCCATGGTAGGCTACCTGGTCTGGTTGATCTGGTTGGTGATTTGTCTGCTCTTTAATCCAAAACACCAATGACTGTATCTCTGTCATAGGTAACACGAGTTTTGGACACAACGCCGTAATAAACAGATGAAAAACAAAAGTGTGGCGACCTCTCTGGTAGTGCTAATGAAAGACAATTACATTTTATTTCTTACAGTATCCATTTTGCTCTCCAGCTGCAGTACAGAGACAGCTAGTAGTTGTGCTATATGTCTGTGGAACAACTGTGTCCATTGACCTTGCATCTGCCTTCACAATGTGGCTTTGTGAAATAAAACAATCAGGCTCTACATGCACCCTGCACACTGCTGCATTGTGTGACTGCATCTGTGCACTTCACACTGCAGTCTCTGCTGACTTTTTGGGTGGCTCAGTTAAGTATCACACACACCATCATTGTCAGATATATTTCCACTGGTGCGCCACTGCTCGAGGGGAAATGATCGTCTTTGTGTCTGTAGAGTTTTACTGTAACGTGTTAGTGTGTGACCTCTTTAACTTTAAACACAAAGGCTTCTTATGTCAATTGCAGAACAAGGGATTCTCCAAGACATGGTTGAAGACATGTTTGTTTAAAACCCTGGATATACTTGCTTTTAACCAGGCGTTTGCTTACGCAAGATGGCTGCAACGCGTATCCTGCGTTCCTTTGGAGCGTAGGTTGTGCACATCCCAGAAATTAACGCTATGTGTCCGTGAGATGCAATTCTACACATGAGCGTGGGGGCAGTATGTCTATCTGACCGGCAGGTCAGCAGCAATCTACTGTTCCACACACCAGCCCAGGTGGTGGCGGTATGCAGGTTGGCAAACCAACTGCCATTAAACGCAAAAGAAGAAGGTCAGCAGCAGACTTAAAAAAGGAGATTTATGGCGGGATGTTAACAGTAACACTCCTGGAGCTGGTCCACAATTACCGAGATCGTTATGATGTCTCATTAAGCCGCCATTTTTGGTTTGTTTACGATGTGCAAATGTGGAGGTTGTCAAGGAAGATAATCAGATTTAATCCTCCAGGTACATCGACACCTGTCTACACCTAAGCATTGTTAAAAGTATATCCAGGGCTTAAGCGTCTTGTGCGCCTCAATGTCTCCTTCACCACACACACATATACATAACATATAATATAATATAACATAATTAGACTGGTAGGCTTCCTGAGTGGGTGCATCATGAACATCTGTTGCGGGAGCTGCTACGGAGATAAGAGATACAGCTACCTTGTTATTCTGTAAATATTGATATAAATAGTATACAGTGTATCATTCTAATAATTATTGCTTTCTGTGTTGTAATTTATAGTTCTTAATGTGATAACTATGTTACTGTGGTCTCTGTGGTCATTTGTAACAATTTTCATCTGATAATTTAGCCCTCTTTTTCTTGCACATCCTGTTGTGGAAACTGCAACCAACTCTGTATCATTCCATCCATCATCCACATATCCGTCTTACTCTCTCTTTAGTTCCTGGCTCTCAGCTCTCTCCATGGATCCACCACCACGACATGTAGTTTCTCACAATTTATCATCAACTCAGTCTGCACCATCACCGGCTGAACCACACAGTATAGAGCCTGGCTTGATAGATGGCCTTAAAAACACACACAAATGTGCACACACACACACACAAACAGAAAGGCAGGGGAAAGAAAGTTTAGAGTCAATTTATATTTAAAAAGTCTTTAGAAACAACAAATTTGAGTATCTTTAAACCGGTGAATATTGAGATTTAAATGTGTCAAGTAAGATATCAGGTGACCTCATACTATCCACCATGATTTATGATTGGGTTGTCAAAAATTGCGTGAAAGCAGCCACTTATTTTAGAATTTTGTAATGTCATTTTAGCCATGCTTGCTGTGTATCTGTCAGTTGGTCCACGACTTTGGTCCAGAATGAAATATCTCAACATCTTTTGAATTGATTGCCAGGAAATGTTGTATACCCCTTTTAAGAAAGTTGCTTTATGGGAACCTAACGTTATCTGGAACAAAGAAATGGCCTTTGGTATCTATAGATTCAGAAGACCCTAAGCTAACATAATCATGCATGTAATGTGCTTATAAAGGAAGGAATCAAATAGAGAATTTCATAAACGATAATTCGATTGTTGTGATTTATTAATGAAAATCACACTTTACACATCATTACTGGACAGTTTTTTAACTCAAAACATATTCATCCAACGCTTTGTGTTACATCCATATGCAGGTTTTCAATAAAATGTGCCCAGAACAATGAAGTGATGCAGCTTTTTGTGAAAATGTCCAACGCGTTTTTCTGATGCATGCCACTGAGCAAAGCAAGGCATCTCTAAGTAGATGCATAGGGACTGCTGGCATGCCCCACACTGCAAGGGGCTCTTGTTATAGGCTCTGCTTGCCTTATAGAGTGCTCACAGTAACATCTGCAGTCCTGTGTGCATGGTTTGTGGGTCCACAGGGACAATGGGCAGAGGTGTGTGGTCAATCTTCTGGTCTGCAGCCACTGTAGTCTACATGGATGTGATTCCAAAAGCATCCCAGAAAGCACCCCTTGAAATAAACTGAAAGAGAGAGCAATTACACAGTGAAACTGTAAGCTTCTTTCTGTGTCAAACAACACCAACTCCTCTATAAACTCATGTAATCTCACTGCACAATACTCATAGAACTGGAGTTACAGTATGTAACTACTGTTTCACTCCCTCTTTGAGCTTACAGAGGGCAGAGAGAGGGGGAAGGAGGGGCAGGGGGAGAGAGAAAGAGGCTAACTCATGTATGTTGGAGGGGGAATGTCTGTGGAGAAAACATTACGACTAAATCATCCCATCCATGCACATACATCCAAAACAACTGACAATAAAACTATAATGATCACATTCTATCACATTTATTTATTCTAAAATAGCTTACGGCTGCGTACAGCGTTAGGTCTCCATCGTGGTCCAAACTTCTGGACCTCTCGATGCTTCTGCTGTGAAAGCTTTTCCTCACTGCAATTATAAAAGCACTAAAACAATAATAAGAATCACATTTATAAAGTTCCTCCGTCTTTTAACAGTCAATTCGTAAAAGCCTGTGTGGCAACAATAGCTGCCTATCTGTATCTGTTTGGGATCCTATTGTCAGGGTGTGAAAGACTACAGAGTAATTTTGATTGGCTAGAAAGCATCATGTTACCTTTCTCTTATTGGTTAAAAGAAAATATTTCCCTACAATAACCATTGGGCGATGCGCATGGAGACTTCATAACAACAGCTGTCTCCATTGGCCTGTTATGCAGTGAAGTTGCACAACAAGGAAGTGAGCTATAATCAAAACAGATATCGCCGTTTTCAGCGAAGTCTGAGGAAAATGCCAAACCAGACCACATTTCTCTGTCCTAAATCATTATTAAGATATGAAAACATGTAAAACGTCCCCAGAGTGTTTTAACAAAGAAACAAGGACACTGTCTGTCTGGTCCGTTAAATCACAACTGAGTGTAAGTTAAGGTGATTTCAAACCCTGCATTCCTGCTGAGCAAAGCCCCACAGGAGTGCAGGAGCGCACCAGTTGTCCCTTGCCTTTCCACTGCGATGCAAGTTGCTACAGGAGGTAACAAGCTTCAACGTTAAACTTGACTATTTACTTAGGTAAAAGTTTCACCTCACTGGGCGAAAACCGACTATTTTCGTTTGTTTTTCACCTTTGTATTTGTGTTTGCCTAACACATATATTTGGATCACGAAGGAGATTGTTATACACCACTTAACAATACCTGCAGAAGGAAGATACGGATTTCACAATTTTTTTTAAGGACAGAAGGATAACTTTGATGTCCCACTCTCTGCACACAAAGTCGACTCTGCTGCTTCTTTTGCTGCCACCCAGAGGATCAGCTGTTCCGTTGAACATGCTGACAGAGCAGTGTCCCAGCTATCGTCAGAATCCAAGCCAGAAAGGACTCTGCCGGATTACCCACATTAACTGACACTTTACATCGCTATCAAGATAAATTTCAAGTAAGAGGCTTGTGTCTAGGCAGAGATAGGTTTATAACTGTTATTTTAACCTGATCATTTTATAATTTTATACCTGTTTGTTTCTGTGTGCTGTCAAATCAGCTAGATCAAATCAATATTTGGTGTGAACACCCTTTGCAACAGCATAAATAGGTATAAATAGGTACAAAGTTGGGAATTTTGTAGGCATATCGTCAGGTTTATGATTAAACTGTTATTGTAAACAGGTGCTGTTGATCAACGATTCAGTATGTAGATTGAAACGCAATCATTAACTGAAACTGAAACAGCTGCATAGGAGGCATTCAAGTGGTTGAGAAACTGCCAAACTCAGCTAAAAGGTTGAGGTTAATGAAGACAGTTACTGTCAGTAGTTATACACTATGACAAGACTGAGCACAGCAACAAGACACAAGGCAGTTATACTGCATCAGCAAGGTCTCTCCTAGGCAGAAATTTCAAGGCAGACATGGGTTTCCAGATATGCTGTCCAAGCTCTTTTGAAGAACAACAAGGGAACGGGCAAAGTTGAGGACCGTAGTCGCGGTGGTCGGTCAAAGAAACTTACTGAAGCAGATGATAGACACCACACGCTTACTTCCATTCGCAATTGGAAGATGTCCAGCAGTGCCATGAGCTCAGGACTGGCAGAAAACAGTGGGACCCTGGTACACCCCTCTTATTGAAGAATTATTGTGAGCCAGCTGCCAGGTGCGAGGAAGAAGTTTTCGGAGACTGATGAAGTTTTACACAGCAAAGTTTAATGAGACTTGGCCAAGGAGAAGCATGTGTCAGCATACAACGTATGAACGCAAGCGATACCAACACCAAATCTGAAGGGTAACATCTTTTGGTCCCTTTTATGTTTATCTCTTAACCTAGTTCCTGTAGGTTTCCCTATTAGGTCATCCTTAGCTGACCTTAACCTGGAACAATTAATCTATCTGATATGTAGACACTAATGCTCCGTCATATTGGAATCTATCACTATCCATGAGTTGTACTCTAATCTGTGGAGCCAGTGAGTTCTTGTAAACATTCTTGTAGGACTCAACCTTGTAAGATTCCCCGAGAACACTGTTATCTGCTAGCCTGACACTTGAGCTACTGTCTCTAACAAATCAGTCTATCATTGTCTCCTTAACAACAATAAGTACATGAGAGAAATACCTAAAGCTAGAATGTCAGAAAGAACTTATGGGGTCAGCTACATTACTCTAAGCTAGACCTGTCTTACCTTTCCCTGTTACATCAACAAAGCCCCTTAAGAAATATTCTTAACAGTTTCCCCCCTTTTTTATCATCAGATAAACTCAATTACTAAAACTCTATAAATTTGGGAACCCAGTTATTGAAACCTTTTGCTAAATGTTATGGACCAGTAAGGCATCTTCAGAGTTGGGTTGGTACATTTTCAATATTCAATTACAGCAAATCACAAACATTTAAATCAACATTATCCTTGGCCAGTAAATATAAACTGTTATTGTGATCCGCCGAGTCCACCCTGGCCTGATCCGAGCATCAAACAGAAAAAGAGCAAGATCTACCTGCTCCCTCTCCTTGACAGTGGACCACCTTGCAACCAAAAGGTGGTGCGGAGAAGTCTGGTCAAAACTGGCATTCATGAAAGATGGAAATTCAAAAACTGGGGCGCAGAAAATAGGCTGCAGGTCCTCTGGGCTGATGAGTCAGAATGTATTCTGCAGCATGACAATGACCCCAAACATACAACAAAAGTCATTAAGAACTATCTTTAGTGTAAATAAGAACACAAAGTCCATCTATCTATACATACATACATACATACGCACACATTACGTATATGCACATACATACGTATAGCCATAAATACATGCACATACTGCACAACCTTTTTACTTTTACACATTCCTACATTAATGTAAACATGGTTACACTGTAGTATACTTTATGATATTTTATTCCTATATTTTACCTTCTTCACTTCAATTTACGTATGAGACTTTATTTTTTATAAATATATTTGAATGAGCATTGTTGGAGAACTAAGAATTCCGTTGCCAATGACTGTCTTACTGTTATTCAAAAACAATAAGCAATAAAAGTCAAAATACAGTGAATTAAGATGATAATAAAATAAGAAAAAAAACATAGATCAAATTAGATAAAATTCATAAAATAAATGCACAATGATTTCCATAGCTTTATTTAACTAATGTAATTAATTGCTATTTACTTGCTGTAGCATTGCTAGAGTGAGTCTAAGGGTAATTGTGTCATCTGAATAGCTGTCATAAGCAACATAATTGTGTGACGCCTGATTTAACTTAGAGGGAGTATGTACATGTTAAGTAACAGCAGCTCAAGAATCAAACCCTGGGGAACTCCACATCCCTGCATGTGTGTGCAAGCAGGAAGTAATTGTTACATGGTCACAAGTGGCAACAGCATAACCCCTGCCTTTAAGATTTGTCTCTCGGTGACAAAATCCCTACATGATAGCTTCTTGCATTTAATTATACAGTATCAGCAACACCACCACTTTTCCTGTCAGGTCGAGAAACAGTCAAAGTTGAATTCATGGTCAAAGCCCGGCTGCTTAGCATGAGCAGAAATTTGCACACTAGTTGTGTATTGTTGAAAAATTAACACACTGTGCCAACAAGAATCAATTTAATTAGACCTATGGTGAAAGAACACATAATTTAGCATGGTCCTGTTACTTTTTTATCTGTCTACCTTTTGTGATCAAAATTTTTCAAAACGTGTCCAATACTTTGACCAAAGACCTGTAGAACTGATGACGTCAGCCTTCAGTTTCATGAGTTTCACACAATTACATTACTTTCACATTATCTTTTAAAATCAAAATTATCAACAATATCTTGCATTTTTTGGAGTTAAACTTGTCGTATTGAAGATTTACTGTAGAAACAGGCAGAGCTTATTTTACATCTGCCCTTAAAATTATACTGAAATCCCTGCAGAAACCGCAGACAACTGCTCTGATTTTAATGCTTTGTCATATTATTCCCAAGCAGTAAATAAAGTGACTCACGGCAGATTTATAACTACCATGGTAATGCGCTTACAGTTTTATCTTCCTTTGATGTCACCCATTAGTAATCATTCCACCACAGCTTTATGTGTTTGACGAAACAGCCAAGGCCAAGCATTTTCTAATTAGCCCTTATTATCATGAAGTTTATTGCAGTCACTGTCTACATGACTTCACCGCAGTCCTCCTTCAAACAATACCTTTGCATTAGCATCTTGCATTGTCTGCTTAACAAGGTTTGAATGCTTTATATTCCTCTCTGACACTCGTGAGGGAGCTGCAGCAGACCAGAACAGGACTCCCCATGACCAAGTCCTGCCTAATGATGAGTGAAAGGGCCTCTGTGTGTTCAGGCTCATACATATTTGTCTTTCTGTGTATGTGTCTGTCTGTGGTTTCACGCACTGCAGGCAGATGAGCGACTGTCAGGCTGCAATTACACCCATGGTAGCTACAAGCAGTCATGTAATCATCAGCGCCTTATTGTTGCCTCTCTTTAAAGACACACTTTCATTGTTGCTAAGAAGAGCGATTAAAATAGGAAGAAAGATAAAAGGCATACAGAGAGAGAGAGAGAGACAGACTCCACCAGGATGCTGGAGGAGACTCTTGTTGTAAATTACGCCTTGGTTTTGTAGGGGAAAAAATTGTGTAATTATCTGTGTGGGTTTGCTAGGGCAATGAGAACTGGACCCAAATGCTAACAGAATAGACTGGTAACCTTTTAGGATTTACTGAAACATAAAACGGGTGTACAAGCAGGCAGACCAGTAGGCAGGCAACAAACAGGTAATGGACAGATATAGGTCCAGGAAAAAAACAAAAGCTAAAACCAACAAGGCATATGGCAAACAGGTAGAAGTCAAACACAATGAACAAAGCAAGTGAACTGGAAATTGTGAGAGGCTGATGGGGGAATGAGTTGCAGGTGAGAAATGGGCGGAGTAGGCAAGGGAGCTGACGAGAGAAGTAGGCCCAATCCCAATGCCCACTCTCACAGACTCACAGACTTTGAGGCGCATTCCCAGGTGCATTTAGACCCTTTTCGTAAGTCCGCATTTCTGCAGACTTTGCCTGAGGGAATTGTCCACTGTTCATAGCGGTATGATGTGAAACACGGGGGTTACCAGGGGAAGCCCAGAAGCGAGAGCAAATCCGAGTTTTAAGAGAAGAAGAAGAAAAACGGTAAACAAACAAGCATCGACACCAACGCTGATGTTAACATTGTTAACACATGAAATCGGAGGAATGCAACCACCTTACTACACACTTAGTTTATTCAACTATTTATTTTAGTTTTTGCTTTATGATGCTGTTTTGACCAACAATAGTGTATTGATTATTGACAAATATATATTGACATTTACCTCTCCTCCACTCTGTAGGGCAAGAGCCTGCAGGACTTAAAAATCAGGCAAAAAAATTAAATAAAAAGTGTGCAATGTGTTTCAGCGTCGTCAAGGTAACGTGATAAAGTGGCAAAGTGCTGTCCCGTTCCTGTTTACAGCATTTTGAGCCCTTGCAGCCTCAATCACTTTCCAAGTGACGTCAGTAAAGTCTGTGAGGGTTCAGGGCTTAGGTCTTAGGGGGGACATTGGGATTGGGCCATAAGAACAGGTGTGTAGCTGGGTGCGGCAGTCAGGTGAGGAAAAGGAAAAAAAGATGAAAACGTGTGGTTGAAAAGGTTTTTTGTGGGTTTTTTTAGAGGGTGGGGAGTTGTCTCATGTGTCTAACTGTATCTCATATTCTTCCTTTCTCTTTTTCTTTTTCACTCTTCTCTTTCACATACTCCCTTCTCCCTCCCCCCTTCAAAAGCTGTCCTCAAATTTCCTCTTCCTTACATCACATGCAGAAAATCAAAACATGAGAAGAATGAAGGTAAAAGGAGGAGTGTTAGTGGCTCACAAGAAACTCATCTGCCAGAGAGGGGTTCTTTTTTTTGCCTCTCATTCTTCTTCATTGGTGTAAAAGTACAAGGCTGACAGAATGTTCAAAGTGTTCAGGATCAAAGAAGAGCACTCTGCTTTTCTGAGCGATGGGGGTGGGATTGGATCCAGAGGGTTAGCTAGTGTCAGACCGCATCATGCCTCTCTTTGCTTGCGATCCCCCACCGTCTGTCTTTCTCATTCCCCTTGTTCCTCCTCTCTTTTCTGTCCTCTTCTGCATGTTTACTGTATCTCACTTCATCTCTCACCCTCCTGCCTCTGTGTTTTTGTTGACTTGCTCTCTCTGTCACTCACTCTACATCACTTTGCTTCTTGTTATCTCTCTTCCTTAGCCAGTGCTGCGTCTCTCCTCCTCTTACCACTTCTCACCCATCCATCTCCTCTACCCCTAACTGCCATTATCCATCCAGTTTTTATCATTTATGCAGTTTTCTATCTCCCTTCTTCACTCCCTCCCTCCACCTGTGCCTCGGTCTCTCCCCCGTCTCTTTCATTTCCCATGGAGGCCCACAAGGCTGATGGCTATATAATCGGCTGTAGCACTCTCAAACGTGGCATGACTTAATTTTCAAATTGATGGTAAATGATAAATCAAAGGCACAGTAATACGCCGGAAGAAATCCAAGTCCTTGAGGATACGTGCTTACACTGGAAGCCTATTTCTAGGTCCGTACAATGGAGCAATCAAGTATTCAATTAGGTTTCATGTTCTTTGCCTGTTGCACCTACAAAAAGCAACTGAATGAGGTTTGCTACACAGGTCAGGGTCAGACACTTTTTAGGCACAAAGCTGCAGACATTGGGTAGACAGCATTTACTCACATTGTGAGTCAACCTCATGATTCTGCATGCAGTCCATCATTCTTTCTCAAATGATTCTCATTACTGAACACAGCATGTTTTCGGTAAAGCAGGAAGGCATAACAATCATTTATGCAAAGTAGCGATACTAGATGCTCCAATTCTGTTGACAGACCGGTGTCACACTATTGGCTTATTAAACGATTTGGCTTGTTACAGTGAAGACATTTAATGAGGCATTTAGGCCATGTCCTCACTAATGCAAATACATTTACAAACAAACATATTTTCTCTGTTTTGGCCTTCTACCAACACTGAGCTGGTGTTTCCACCCCTGTAAATGTTTTTTAAAAAGTATCTCCACCATGGATCATTTTGAAAATATTGGTTTTGTGTGTGGACAAAAAGTCCTTGTTGTTTGTCATTGCCCTCAACAACTATGAGCAAATAATACCATTTTCTGATCCCAATGGGCAAGATTACATTTTTCCAAAATTTATCATACATTGACATAATAAAAACTATTTTCTAGTCTGTTACTGCCAACTATAGTACGTGTTAAAGAGTAACTAGACACTAAATCAGCTTTTTTCTAAATTATATGTACAGTTATTGTTGTGTACTATGAAATGAGTTTGTTCCTATTCTATAGAGTTCATTTGAACAGCAGTTATTTGTTTAATTTGCTCAGAAAATCAAGTAATATTGCACTGTCAAAAAAAAAAAAATATATATATATATATATATATATATATATATATATATGTTGCCTGGTAATCCACACCCCTCATGTACCAGGTGATATCATGTTTACACCATACACCTGACATATGAATACAGAAATCAACTGACAAGCACTGTGGAGAGTTTAGGATTGCAATTCACAAAGAAGTGGATGCCTTTTTTTAATTGGTGAAGGGGTCATGTTCAAGCTAAAACTGGATTGCTTTTTTAAGGTACAGGCAGACTGTAGCACCCGTGTTTGTAGTAGTAATAACAATTCCGCATTCTTTGGTCCTGTCAGACAATAATTTGCATGGCCACAAGACATAAACATAGGTCTTATTAAACATGTGAACCAAACATTAATATTGTCATTCTTCTGTGAAGACAGTATCAGTGTGGTTGTAGTTAGCAGAGTAATCTAAACTTTATGATTATAGCTTCACACACATGTAAGTATGTCTGCGTAGCAGCAACTCAATAAGCCAAATTTGTGTTTGTCTGTCTGTTGTTACTTTATACAATATAATATTTCCTTGATGCAACAGGCCAATCATTTATTTAGGCAAGGGTAACACGTAGCAATTAAGTCATAATTTTATACATTCACCTATACTTGCTACCAGAAAAATATGGCAATGCATATTTTGCCATGCCGGTTTAGCTGAGTATGTGACTGGCATATCTACTACCTATGTTGTAAAAATGTGTATCCAATCCCATACCCTTAGCCGGATGATGGCTGTAAAAAAATATGTTTCCAAAATGAGAGGGAAGCAGGTTTAAAAATGTCACAGTTTTTCTCTTGTTTTGGAGTTTCAGTGTGTATGACAAACTTACAAAACAATCTGGAGTTTTTACTGCAAATGGGACATTTAAACAGCATTTTCAAATGTGTCTTCATTAGTATGGACATAGTTTTAATGACAGCAAAGGAGAACAGAGACACTGTGGGTATCCTGAGTCTGTCATGGTTTTACAGTGAAATGCAAAAAGCCTTCAAATAAATTAATTAATTTGAATATTTAGTGCAATTACATTCAGAAGATCACAAAATTTGTGGTGAGAAAAAGACATAATTTTGTGCAGACACTTCCTTTAGATGTGCCAACGAGATGAGAAAAAAGATGACATAGTTGTTGGCATCTTTGGTTTCTTTTGAAATGATGAACAGTCTCACTGATTTGCGACCTGTAATAGCTTTGTCAAATGCATGCAATTATGGGTACAGATGAAAGGGACACACACACTTACTTACACGTTGTTCTCCTTACCTACTGTGAAAAACAGGTTGCCAGTCTGTCTCTGACTCTGACATTATGAGAACACCAGGTGCTCTGAGCAATAGTTCTTCCTCCCTAATGTGTCCCCCTTGAAGTGTGTTGTGACTGTGTGTTGTGTGTGTTTGAATTGGAGGAGGGGCAACAGGATTATGGAACTGTTCCCAGAACCGTGGCAGCTCTCTGCACTGTGGCGTTGCTGTTTCTCGGATATTGTTGGCACAATACAGGTCAGGCTAATCCAGCAGAGAGAGAAGTGTGTGTACGTGTGTTGTACATATATGTTCATGTGTAAATGGCTTGTACACGTGTACATGTGTTTGCATGTAATGTCCCAATTTGTGTAGTAGAATATATGGCCACCTTTGTGTGGAGAATCCCCAAAGGCTTTCTCCCTTTATGCCTCTGTCCCTCTTTCTGTCTCAGTGTCCCTCACTCACTCTCTTTGCATCACGGCCCAACCAACTACTTTGAAATGCAGAGAGTGTCAACGAGGACTGTGGCTAAGCCTGGGCTTGATGCTGTCTTTCAGATAGGGTGAACTTTTAAAGAGCTGGGGAAATAGCTGAGCGGTGACGGCTCGGGAGGAAAGGGGAGGTGGCAAGCAGCTGGGATCAGACCAGAGCGGAGCCGGATCTCAGGGGCAAGCCATAAATAAATGAGGCCGGGCCACTGAACTGGCTGTTTGGCTGTTTGGCTGCTTGGCTGCAGGGCGGGAGAAGTTCAGAGGGTGGCTGTGGAGTAGCTGTGAAGCTATACAGCTGTTAAGATGACAGGAAGTATAATGAAAGGATAGTTTAATATTTGTGGAAGTGGAGAAACTCCTTCCTTGTATGGATGTTTGTTGATCCCAGCAGTCAGTTGGCTCTTTAATATTTATGGTTGAATGGGAGCATTGATTGTTGCTTTAGAATTCAAATCACTGTGATCTGATGTGTCCACTGCTAATGATGTGTCTCGCTTTGGGAGAACATAGATTTGGTTTGTAAACAAGGCAGCATGCCTGCCTTCCTCTCAACTTCCTCTCCCTCCCAATGTGATTAGGAGTGTAATGGGGACATAATAGCATGGCAGACAGAAATGGTCCTCGAACGTACCCATCTACAGACCCCGTCCACTCCGCCCTCTCCCGGCCCCCCACCCTGCTATTGCTCTGGCTCTAATTCCATCTGTCTCCGCTTCTGCTCAGGGAAATACAATCAGAGCATAAGCCATTGACAAATTCCCATTATATGCAATTTCATGGACGATAAACCCATTTGAAATCGGAATGATCCCCTGAATGTATGCATACAGCTCCCCCAATGAGCTAATTATGATTTCTTTTTTTTATTTACCCTCATGGAACCCAGCAGACAGATTTATTTCTTGAAAATCAACTGGGAAGATAAATACGACAAACATGTCAGTGTATGAGAGAGCAACAACTGAAGAAGATAAAATGTGTCTTTGTGACAAAAAGGGTTCTGAGACAGACGTTTTTGACATACATCTTATTCTGCAGCACAAAATTGCCCAAACACCCGAGTGTTTCCAACTGTTCTTTTAGCTGTAATTTAGCTTTCAACCCAATGCCATCTTCAGTCAAGCTAGGGACAACAAAGACAACAAAGAGTGTATGATTAAATCAGTTCCATTAAAATACTATTTTTTGAATTTTGATTGTTTCATTCATTATCTCCAAAATGTGAACAGTTTAATAATCGTTTCAGCCATGAACTTAAGTGATGTCATGTCAGACATCATGAACAGAATTTCCCACAACTCTAAATATTACGCAAGCCAGCATGTTTTTCAAATGCTGCTACATTTTGTAAACTACAGCTCCCCAGCCTTTGTACCGCTGCGATCTTGGATGAGAAAGCACATACTCAGACACACACTAACAAACTCTCTCTATAGCATCCAGCTTCAGCACCAAACTTGTTCTTCTTCTTCTACATGTTACAGTGACAGGTTTGCTTATATTTAAGATGAGAAAAGTGTCAAGATTGGAAAGATGATTCGAACGCTTTGTTTCACTGTGGTGTCTCTCTTTTCCTCTCTCAACAGCCCTCTCACACAAACACCATCACACCCAAAAAAAGTCACACCGTCGTAGTCTTTACCTTAGCATTTTAAGGGAGTCTTTTTGTAATTCACCCCTTAATGTGCAACATACATCAACTTTACCTTAGGTATAAACACTATAAATCTTCCGTAACTCAACACAACCAAGTGACCTTCCCTCCATCTTCACAACTCCTAATGTGGAATATTTAATTAAATTAATACATAATTAATTAATATGTTTCTATTTTGATGTACATTTTCATTAGAGATATGAACCATGAATCACACCTACCAAGCCAGGACCAGTTCGCATCTTTGAAATGGTGCACCGATGATGAATACATTCTTATGTTTGTTCCAGTAGGACTTTGAATCAGACTACAGAGCATTAGGATTCAAAAGAATTCCATAACTCATACAGTTCTTGAGGTGGAGGCCCAATGCATGAAATACATAGTGGCCAATAGATTATTTACAGCTTCATTTGCATCTGCTGCTTGTGTTTGCTGTGCAACACTGCACTTAAGTTAATGAAATTTCTGCAGAAGATTAGCAGGCAGCTCTGAATAGCCCCCAGCCTCTTCAGCAATAGGTTTGAGTAACACAGGCATTCGTTTCTCATTCATAATCAATTCGTAGACTGTAAAGTCAGGCCTTCCTCTCAAAAATACTGTAATTGTGGTATCATCAATTGCTACTGCTATAAACTAATTACATACATCCAGATACAATTATGCTTCTGCACATCATGACAGTAAGTTCCACTTTTGACCAAATGGTCCATCTCCCCAAACAACCGTCTGATGATATTGGCTTTCTGATCTATAACTTAGCTCAATTACAGCATCATTCCAATAAGACGGCTAATGTCCCCAGGCAGTTTCAAGGCCTGTCTGATTTGGTGCAACAGTTGAGATTCAGAAGACGGAAAGTCGCACTCCCAGCGGATCAGCACTCGCTTTTATTGAGAAGGCGGGGATCGTGATTTTATGTGAGTCATTTTTAGAGAGACCTTTACTAAATTGACACTGACATTTCTGGTAAAAGCAGCTACAGCAAGAAATGAATCTTTAACCACTGAGTGTGCTAGACAGCACCATATGCCATGGTTTTTCAACTTCTTTACAGTGTTCCATTTCAGCTTCACCTCAAATCATATCTGGAATTGAGTTGATACAAACAAGACTAATGGACTCTTGGAACAAGTGTTTCATAGATCGCATACAGTATTTTGAGTTGTCTAGAGCATACTAGCATAAAGGTTTTATGACCCACTCAAAACTCTAATTTTACTGAGAAAGAACTTGTTTTTCTTATTCTGTACATAATAACTTAGAATCTTCTTTGATACATTTATTATCAATTATCATCTTTTACAACACTCATATGTAGAGAATAAAATCTCATGTAATAGAATTTCAACCTTGGTACACATCTAAAACCATTTTATTTTCAATCTACAACACTGTCTAAACTTACAACCTGTTATCATTGGGCGTGATCTTGGCGTGGAGCATCACATATAGGGCATCACATTCAGATTCAAAGCTAGCTCATTTCTGCTACTGTAAATTATATGAAGAGTTAAATTACTGAGGGAGCAACGCACAAATGTGTGTACCTGTACATGCAGGAATAGAATCTGTAGGTTTGAAAATGGAAATGGTGATAGCCTAAACATTAGCAGCATCTTGAGAAGGTTTGCTGCTGGTCATTTGTAATCAGGAGCCAATCAAGCAAAATGCTATTGTTCATTTGTTTGGGTTCACAGCAAGCAAATTTCCAACAGAAAAGGACAACTTTGTAAAAAAGGCATTTATACACAGGACCAAAAAAGATCCTCTACCCATATACTTTGTTGTGAACACCTATGTGACAAGAATTGTCCCTTCTTTCACTCTAATGGCCTGGTGTGGCAGAACTGAGTGGAGGTTGCTGTCATACTTCGGAATCATCAACCACAAAGAAGCCAGATTCGGCTTTCTATACAGTGTTCACTTGTTCCCCAGAGAGTCTGCGCTTGACTGTCTACCTGAATGGGTGTTGACAGTTATGTCCCAGCAGAACTGCTAAACGTATTAACCCAGTTATTGTAATGTATAGTCTCCTTGTTCCACCTGGACTATATACTATAACTCCTTTTATATTAGCTTCAAATAATGAAGCTAATGCAGTGCATCAGAGAAATAAAGTTACGTTCTAAAGCTTAAATAAACATGGCCAGACATCTGAACAACCCTGCAGGAAGGAGCCACATGTTGTGTGAATGCAACCGAATCCAGGGTTCATCCTGTCTGTGGCTGCGTAGCTCGGTCAAAGAGACACACAGACCTGCTGCTCTTTATACATCCATCTCGCATAGCAAGACCAATTTCCACACTATGTTGTTGTGTTTTAGTGCTGTGCCAGCACTGGAGAAACATCCATGACACAAATAGATCAGAGGAGAGAGACACAGAAACAGTGATGGAACGGGCTCACTATGTTTTTAAAGTTGCACTGCCCAAACGTCAACACCCAGAAACATCCTGAACACAGCAAAATAAGATAATAAGAAAATATAGGCAGAGGCCAGAGTCACTGCAGATGCAGACACTGCTAGTTGGTCATAAATGATGATTGTGAGGGATTATTGTTGGATGAGTCTATACATTGAAAATACTACTCATTATGCCTTAAATAACTTGTGCACTGTTGAAACATGGTTGCCAAGGTCTTTTTAATTAGGTGGACTTCTCTGTACCCTCCTCTGTGTATAAGCTGTAGCACCACACATTTGTTAATGCTAAGTACCAACTTGTCAGTAATCATAACCATTCTTGCAGAACAACGAGTTCAATGTTTCAAAAGTTTGCTGATTGCTGTCAACAAGGGCGTCACTTTGTGTTGAAAAGCGGTGGGGACATAAGGGCTCAGATTAGGGCTGCGACACTACGCTTTGGTCATAACAAGACGAGAAGATATCCTCGCCCCGTTGTCCTCCACCACAAGATTTTGAGCATTAAACTCTTAATTTACTGCATTTTAGAGACATTTTCTGCAACAATTTATGGTGAAAAGATCTTTATTTATATGAAGGGAAACACAAAATAGCAGGTGACAAATCAAAATATAAAAATGTAATGCAGTAAACAGTAGTTTTTTGGGGTTTTTTCTTTTAGCTTAAGCAACTTTTTTTGGATAATGCACATCTGTTTCTTCTATATTTAAATTGAATTATAATTTCACACAGTGACTGGACAAGCTGCTGTCCAGAGATCATGATTAAAGTGATTCAAATGTTAATGTTATGTACAACAAATAACTGAAAGATTCTAGATTGCTAGATGCTAACGTTGGTCCTGTCACTGTTGGGTCATTGCTGGACTGCTTTCTTGCTACAACAAACAGGGCTGAAAAGGGACACACTTTATTGACCAACAGACCCATCACTCTGTTGGTCTTTGAGAGCAGCAAAAATGCCACTAACATTTACATATCAAAATGATACATTGAGTGGCATTTCACTCACTAAGATACATCTTTTGCAGAGCACACAAACAGACTCTGGCTTGCAATTTTTTTCCTCACAAAATAAATATTGATAGAGCTTTTAAAATCTAAAAATGAGAATCCTGCTAATAGCTTTGACCCTTCCCTTGATTTTATGGAGGACAGCTGAGTGTAGGTTTATGAGTAGAAGATGCCTCAATAGTATTTTTTTTTTAGTTTGAGTTGAATTGCAGCCTTCATTTCCTCATTCCTCAATCATAGTGGCTGATTATGCAATCAGCTTCTGCTTAGTAAACACCAGAAAAATTAAACAGTCATGTATTTACTGCACTCTAACCGTGTGTGTTTTTTGAGTTATACAGTATGGATCAGTAAGTAACAATCCAGACATGTGAAATCCTTCCAATCCAGCTGTGTGAGACAGGAGGTTTTTGCCTCCATCTGTCCAACGAGGAGGGTCAGTATTTAGGGTAATGATGACGAGACAAAAGATGATGGAGCACAGACTGACAAGTAAGAAATCTTGTCTGTTCAGTAACCACAGCATCATGGGTGTAATCAGCTGTAATTGAACACTCATGGTTATATTCACAATGCGCAGGACTAATGATGAAAAAAATGCCATGTAAAAGTTTCGTCACTAAAATAAAAGACATGCAGGGTGTAAAATGTAAAGAAGGAACTAGGTTGGATGCAGGTAGCATCACACGCAGCCATACATTGAAATTGACCAACAGGGATATTACTGACATTAATTTTTAATTTTTAATTTTAATTTTTTTTTTATTGTTATAGTAGAACAGTACTAGTGAATAAATAGCAGCAGAGAATATTGCATATTAATTATTAAACAGATAATATTGCACAAAAACAGATAATGAGGTCCAGTTTAATAACTAAATTAGTGGCTGTGTGTCAGCCACTTAGAGGGAGGAGTTATAAAGTTTGATGGCCACAGGCAGGAATGACTTCCTGTGGCGCTGTGTGGTGCATTTTGGGGGAATGAGTCTTGCACTGAAAGTGCTCCTGTGTTTGAGCAGCACCTCATGGAGTGGGTGGGAGACAATGTCCAAGATGACATGTAGCTTGGACAGAATCCTCCTCTCTGACACCACCGACAGAGAGTCCAGCTCCACCCCCACACGTCACTGGCCTTGCGGATCAGTTTGTTGAATCTGTCAGGGTCTGCTACCCTCAACCTGCTGCCCTAGCATGCAACAGCAAACAGGATAGCACTGGCCACAGCAGATTCATAAAACATTCTCAGCATTGTCCGGCAGATGTTGAAGGACCTCAGCCTCCTCAGAAAATAGAGATGGCTTTGGCCCTTCCTGTAAAGGGCTTGAGTGTTCTTGGCCCAGTCCAGTTTAAATTTAAATTACTTCAACCAATTTAAATTACTTATACACCAAAAATCACACATGAGATTATAAAAAGAAAGTTAGAAAACAAGACGATGAGTGGGAGCAACTGCAACAGGCTGCATGCAAGCTTGGCGCATGCGCACTTATAGGTGAAAACATCTAGGTGAAAACATCTGTGCATAAACTGAACACTACCCGCTTCGAAAGAGTGTTTGCAATGCTGAATTTAAACCTGAAGTACATAATTTGTTGGTTCAAAAACTAAAAGTTTCCAAGAAGCACTTTTCTTTTTGAAGTTAGCGCAACTGTTTTAAAATGTCCGCCATAGGCTACTTTAGGAAAGTGCAGCTTCATGTAGACTTAAAAACTGTTCAGTGTGCAGCTCAGTAACTTTTGCTGATATTATTTTTGGACCAGCAAGAGCCTTTGTTCTCTTGTGTTCCCTTTTCTCATTTGTCTCCAGTATACTTATGATGACTGTAACAAAGAGAATTAAATATGAGTGGCATGTTGGCCAAATATGAAGAGAACAAAAAACGGGACAAAGAAATGCCACACAAACCATTAACTAAATTACCAGGAAGCTTGTTTGATTCATACTGCATTTAGTTGGGACATTTTCTCTTTTCTCTCCAATTTAATAATTGAGCTTCCTTTGTTATTTCAATCATATACAGTAAGGAGGATAAAAACTTAAAAACATTTCATCAGTACGTACTTTGGACCATCCTTAAGTATGTTCACTCTGGGTGTTCATCAAAGTGTTCACTCTATTTGAAAAAAAGTGAATTTGTTAACTTGTGAGGGGATTAAGTCTCTTTTTTGTCAGAGTTGATTGGCAATCGATTGAGGAAGTCAAGCTTGAGGAGAAAATAGGTCTTCTTTCTCATGACTGTAAGAACAAAATTCTAGTATACATCCTGTACACTGATTGACTGTCCCCATCCTTTTTTAAAAGCATAATTTGTTAAAAATGTTTTGAAAAGTAGCTTGAACAAATTGTTTTACGCTATGAGTATTTTCGTAATGTCAAGTCTAAAGTAGCCTACACTATGCACTTTTGATGCACCGTTTTGCAATATTTTTCCTGAATTGCCATAATTTTTAATTAACTACTCCAACCTCATACTGGTCCCCCGTTACGCTTCCCAAATTCACATATGCTTATTTTTTATCTGAGACCTTGTTAACCACTTTTCAAAATGATGTCTTTGCACCTGGAGATTCTTGATTTCTTCCATAGCATGGATTTTAGAAATGATGAGGTCATGATTCCTGGTCCTGCTAGTCCTGTTCACCGACAAATCCCCAATGGACTAGACTCCAACACAAGATAAGTCACAAATATGGCCAATTTTTCAGTTCAGTTTCTTATTGCGTTGAAATAACTTACACTGTCAAGCATATTGAGCAGAGGAGCACAACAACCCTAAATAACCTGACAAGTTCATCCAAACAATAAGTCATAATATCACAGCTGTACATGACATGACAGTAAACATTTTCTGTGTAAAATAGAAAGGGTAGGTGTAGAATAAAAAGGGAAGCTTTAGCTTAATTAAGATATATGACTGTCCCTGAACCCAACCACAACATAGAAATGCAAGATAAAAATCAATTAATCAGGTAGCTGTGCTTTTTGGAGCCCGGTACACTGCTTACCTAATGTACTGTAGCCTACTTCCCAGTTTTTATTTTTACTGGTCTTGGGTAGCCAAGCAGTGATAGATATAATTGATTTTGTTGATATACCCAACAAGAATGGCATGTTCAATACAAGGGAAGAAAGAGGTGCTGGAAAAGTTTTGACTTGAAAGTTACAATTTGATTCAAACTTATTTCTTGACAACATGACTAACATGTTCCACAGATTCAAGGAAGTTATATGAAATTGTTGAAAAGCCATTACCAATACATTATATGCCCTTTAAAATAAGAAATAAAATACTGTAAATGTAACTCTTATTTGCAATAACATAACAAGAAGAGATTTTTCTCATTATTGATCAATGAATTATAGTGATAAATGAGGTGTGACTGGAGACACAACTATCTATCTGTGCCTCCTTTCCTGTACATTTCCTATCAGCCAGTACTCGCATACATGAAGGTGCAGCATTAGTGAGCAAAATGAATTATGAAATGTTGTCATTCCAAAGTCTTTAGCGGCACAATTACCCAGAAGAGACTGACTTCTCTCTCAAGGGCCACTTTTGGAGTAGGCGATAACAGACAGCGTGACTGCAGCAAGGTAGGCTAATTGTTTATTCAAAGCTGGTGCCGTGCAGTGTGACTTTATTATAATGTATTAGTCTGTTTCCCACCGTGAATATGTTTGCCACTGAAAATGTCAGAGCAGAAACTCCTAATTGATTCTGTGTGCAGAAGTTTGGATATGTTTTGAAAGCATATAGGTTAATAATGCTTAAGCTCAGATCTTGAACACAGTTCTGGTCCTGTGGTGTTACTTGTACTTACTTGTTTTGAGTGTGTAGGTCAGGTGGAATACAGTCTATGGAAGGCTACAGTCAGACCTATCATTTAACCAGAGCGCCCCTCCTTATTACTGCCATTCTATATTTATTTATAAATGATCTAAGAGGGTTTGTATCATTACCAATGCCTTATTGGTAAGGCCAGTCAAATGGGGTTTGAAATTGCAAACTTCAAAACACAGTTTTGACTGATCTTATACTAAGTGATGCGCATATGTTACATCTATATCTATGTATCATCTATGTATATGTTACAGCTGCCTTGCGCACAGAATGACAGGACTGTACACTATGTGTACTGCTCATTACATGTATGTCACATAATGTAAATGTGTTGTGCCAGCAGATGATGCCAACGTTTGTAGACAGCGTACCATTCAACTAAGTAGTATCAGACCCTTAAAGGACAGACTCCTGATTATACAGTAATATTGTGGTGATTTTTAAAAATTATAAATGTTTGATATATGCCTACTGTTTTTTTTTTTTATTGGAGACATCCTGACCCCATGCCCTCTTAGCTGGCTGTGGCCATGAGTATGGTATTATAGAAATATTAAAGAATAGCAATTTTAGGAAATATGTATATTTGCTTTCTGGCAGACACTTAGATGGGAGGATGGGTACCACTCTTATCTGATCTCTGATACTCTATCTGTATGGTAAATATGAAGCTACCACCAGCAGCCATCTTATCACAAAGACTGGCAGCAGGGGGAAACAGCAAGCCTGGCTTGGTCCATCACGTTATATATTGATTGTTTAATCTGTACAAAAACTGGACAAAGTGTAAAAAAAGCAATTTGTGAAATAAATTGTTGCAGTAACTTCCTGGACTAGTTGCCTGGTAACTGTTACCAGCCAAAACACTGTTTGACACCACTGTAAAATAGTGATTTGTTGTTTTTATATGTTGGTTTATACAACTACAGATTAAATATACAAGATAAAACATGTGAATTACAAGCTTCATATGTGTCCATAAGTAGATTTTGTTACCTTTGAACAGAGCCAGGTTACATGTTTATCCCTATTTCCAGATCAAGTGCTAAGCTAGACTAACCAGCTGCTGGCTGTACCTCTGTATTTAACGTACAGACATGAGAGTGGAGTAAATCTTCTGTCTCTGCCTGAAAGGAAATAAGCATGTATCCCATGTGTCATGTGTCAACCTATTCCTTTAAGGTGTTCACCATTATTTTCTCTAAATTAAAGATATGCAGGTTGAAAGGAATGTTCAACGCAGCTGTGTTTAACATTGGTTTGTTCAAAGCAATTTCAATTCAGGATTTGAATAACTGGTGGAGAGAGGTAACTGGTGAGCCATTGAATTAAATGTTTGGAGCTATAAGGCTCGCTGATGAATACAGTGCTAATTATGATGTGTTCACTCCTTCATAATTGCAAAAATAATTGCATAAAGTCCTTATACTGTGCTGTGTTATGTGGGATGAAATTAGTTATTTTCAAGTGTTTTGCCAATACATTATTACCAGAAATTTACCAATAATGTTAGACTGTTGTACATCTATCTTTGGGATTTGAATTTTTTTCTGCTACAAGCCAATTCCAACTAAACACAAATGCTGGCAAAGTTAGACAACTCACAGCAATGCAGAAGAAAAGCAATCAATCAGCCAGCCATCAAAAGAGCACATAGCCAGCATCTAATGAATCACCACACTGAAAGATTTCCTAATCGCGGTGTAGCAGAGTGCCTGCAATAGTGATAGATGGCTATACTCTTTAACAGCAAGGATTTTTCTTGGTTAGTAAATTAGTTAAAGAGGGTCTTGAACTGTAATGCAACAACACAGCAGTGCAGCGTAATAATGTCTTAAATTTTATGAAGTCACTACTGTACAGTATTGTGTGGTTGATGTATACATCTTTTTTTTATCTCAAGACCTGGTTTTGACTTGGAACTTGACAGTTCTGTGTCATGCTTTTGAAAATGCTTCTGTCTTTTTGAGCAGCGTGTCATAATTTGTGTTTGTGTCACCTGAAGAAATGATCTGCTTCACAAGACTGCCACCCCCCCGACAAAAAAGACTACAGAGTTCTGTTGCCAATGCTTTAAAATGCCATTGATATAAAAATAGATACAGCTACTTGGCTTGTTCTCAGGCCTTTTGTGATATCTCGATGCTAATCCCCTTAGGATATCAAAGTTAATATCTTTTATACCCTTATATTTTCATCCAACCAATGCCGATCATATCAAATCAAGAACAGTCTGTTTTATGGAGTTAAAATAAAGTTGAAGCTTGAGACATGCATTTTGAATAAACATGCATTTCAGCCTATTGCTTAAGCTCCATCATTTTCATGAGAGACAGCCAGAGCATTATTGAAATGACAAGAAACAGAGAACAAGGCTGGGGATATGGTTAAAAGCACAGACGGTACCTCCGTCAACATCAGCTGAAGACTTTTTTTTTGGGACCAATACTGAACAATGTAAATTAATTTTGGAGACTCTAGTGTCAACCGCTATCTCAAAGCTTTACAAAATGATGATGATGATATTCTTGGCTTGTTCTAAAACAAGCTAGATATTCAAATGTTTCCATTTTGGAATCAGTTATTGTACCATAAGAGAAAATAACACAGGCTGTATAGTGTTTGATATTATTTCTCATGTTGCCTACGTGAGCCACAAGGGATTGGAACAGTTTATAGATTAGCAAACAATGGCCTCCATTTTTGTAATTGTTGCTATAAACCTGATTAGACTGTCTAAAAGAAGAAAATTCACAATGCAATATTTATCCAAATATTCCTTTATTTGCACTGTGAAGGTGCAAAGGAATTCTCTTCAACTCTCAGTGAGTGGGCTGTTTTAGGCATAATGGCAGTTCAAAATGTTTTGAAGATCTTTTTTTTTTACACTTCCAACTGTGCTGATGATGGTGGAATCTGAATGACTTAAAAATTTTCAATTTTGATCTATTCCTTTTGTCCTCAAAAGGTTTTTTTTTTTGGAAGAGCTGCCTATCTGTCTCTCTGTGCAACAGACAGTCAGAAATGAACAATCAAGTCTGCCTTTTCAGACAGCTTTATAATTAGTCCTCCACGAATAGGTGCGAAACATGAAATCTCTACCTCTTAGGACAGTTTCACACTTTGCACATTTGAAAACTGGCTTAATTGGGGCCACACTGTTGCTATGAGATCTACAGTAATAGGAGGACATAAAGAAACACGACAGAAACAGACATTTCCACATAAAAGCAAAGAGGTTTGCTTTGATTCTCAGACTAGAAACTGTACCTAACATGGGGACTTTCTAAACACACTGTTTATACTGTTTTAACAATGTTTGATATGAACACATTACCCCTTTGTTGTCCTTCACATTGAGTCTGTCCCCTTAAAACACTCCAAAGTCTATTTAAAAATTCTGTGAATAAGTTCGGCAGATGGTGCAATCTCTGTTGTGTTCACACACATAATAAGCTGTATCATCACATCCATAAAGGAGAAGTGCAGCATCTTTTCAGAAAGCATTGTACCTCTGGAATAATAGTGCATGGGGAAAATGGTATCAAAAATGTGAATGAAAAGCCAGAAACACGACCTGCCTGACATGCAGAGTATAATTTATTGAAGCCATGATATTTTTTTCTGAATGAATGATATATTGCATAATAATGTAAGAAATATCTTTGCATGTGTCTTATTACTCAAAAGTGCATATCCTTGATGTTGTGTGTCAACCTGAGAATGACGTAGAGTCAATTTTGTTTCCAAATGTGCTTATTGCACAGCACACTATCATGTTAAGGGATTAAACAGTGTGACAGTGCCTGCTGCAGTCAATGAAATCACTGAAATGTAGTCATGCTGTGAAGACTTGTTGTACCTTGTAAACACTGAAAACCTGTCAAAGCTCAGTGGTGTCAGTGTGTATAGGTAGAGTCACTATTTATTAGCACAATTACTGTAATTCAGTTTAACCTCTTTTGTTCAAACATTACAGTCAAGTCTTAGTAGATGATAGGCAGTTAGGCAGCTGGCTAGGGGCGGCGGAGCACTACTTATATATTATTAATTTCAAAGTAGTTACAGTCCATCAGCTGTACCATCTCCCTCCTCCCACTGTGCAGCAGCAGTGCACGCTACACCACAGTGGCACAGCTCCGCCTTTTCTCATGCCTCCTCAGGACCTCGATGTCGTCATCTGTCTGTCAGACAGCTGAGCACATAAGAGAAAGACATGTCTGAGAGAGTTACTTACACTAATGCTGAAGTCTTTTCTTTGGTAGGCCTAGAATTAAAATATCTGACTGCACAATTTGCAACCACACATAACGGACTGCCATTTACATGTTTGTAAGTTCTGCCAGCTTACTGAGAGAACTGGCTAACTTTTTTTAAGTGCATTTCTCGGTTTGAATCATATTTTCTTGCAGCAGTATGTGACTTCTCTTCAACAGTGTTTTTTGAAGGCAAAGTTATATTTATCTGTTCATTCTGTGCACAACAGGCTAACCAAAAAAAAAAATAAAAATAGTGAGACTGAAGTGTCTTAAAGCAATAACTCGACTGAAAATCAATCTTTTGAGGATCAGGCAATGGATGCATGTATGTATGAAAGATGGCTTTAAAAAGTTTGTAGGTTCTTCCTTTGTGGAGGATAGCACCTTCTTGCATTCACTACATTTTTAATGGCGAGCAAAGGTGGTAAGCATAGGTGGTAAAAGATCAATAGTAGAAAATATACATAGAAGTTAAAGTAGTTTATATACAAGTATATAAAAGTAATCCACATTTAGATTAGGTGTTGCTGACTTAATCCTGAAAAGACTTCGTTGGTCTGCTTGTGATGCATCTGTTAACTAGAATATTTTGCTAAAGTTTGCTAATCTGACATTTCTTTATGTCAATATAAGTCCAAGCTCTCTCTTTGCTTGAATTCTGGGTGACCTTGATTGAATAATGAAATATTAATTGTATCAATCTCAGATAGAAACAAAAGAATCAGGGGCCACTTGTAGTGTGTGTGTGTGTGTGTGTTTGTGGGTCCTTCATTTATGGATGCTAAAGCTTGTGTTTTAAACCAGGTAGAGACATCTGCTGAAAGTGCAGAGAGTGACAGTTTACTGGTATATGGTGCTGAACAGATTGTAAATTAAAGAATCAACACTCCAGAAACTATGCTAAACTATGCCTTTTTTTCATATGAAGAAAGAAATATACCAACAAAACACAGCAAAGGAACTGATGCATTTGAGGGAAATAAATCCACTGGACACCACTCAGTTCAGGACACTTAAATACTGATAAATAAATAAATCATTCAAAACATGCATAATTCATGAAAGAATATCATTAAATTCGTTAGCCTCTCTTTCCGCTTCTCTAATTTCTGTCTTTAAAGAGTGAACATTGTGTGCTCTTATGTTTGGACCTTCTGCCAATTACAACCAAAGAGATAAACCAAAGCAATATGCTTGCAAAATCTACAGTATGTAAAATGAAAGCATAAAAAATAAGCTTCATTTTACAGAGCTGCAGCTTTGAAAATGAATTCGAATA